>NC_080044.1:31861020-32235313 GCF_012489685.1 Lotus japonicus
CTCATTGGAATATAACGTGGGGTGATCATATTTTTTACCCTGTAAGTACTCTTTGTAATTTTGTATTCCTCTCTATATCTTCTCTATTCAATTAATTGCTTCTATCCTTATCAATTTTCATGAAAATCTCCTCTGGTTCTTACTTTTTGTTTAGCTTTCAAGTTGTGTAATCTGATAGGTCATGCTTGTTCTATATTTGGTTTGAGTTTTTTTTAGATTGTGTTTTCTCGTGCATTGGTGCTTAGTTTGCATGGGGCAAGTTGTCTTGGTCAATTAATTTGTATTACTTACATGGAAAATTCGTCAAAAAAATTCTCTAGCTGTTTCTTGCATTTTTTCCTGAACTGTAAGAATCATTAATATCACCTCCATCAAATTGGGAACTTTGTAATAGAGGCCTTATGTATTTGATTTGAGACTTCAAATTTTGTATTTATAATATGAATTAGCTAAACTGTTTTAGAAAGATTTCAGGTTCTTGTGATGGATGAGTCAGAGATTACCAAGTTCAGCTTAAATGTCAAGAAGGATGAAAAAGATGGGTCCCCAAGGGGATTGAATCCAGCAATCTCTAAATTTTTTGTGCAGCTCCCTAACAAGCTTCAGAATATTCTACAGGTCAATCACCGATCTTGTCGCTTAAATTTTATTAGGAACCTGGAGTGGCATTTAACCTATTATTTTCTTGCTACAGTCACGGCTAAGTAGATTAGCAAAGCAGAATGGAATAAATTGGATGAGATCTGTTCAGAGAAATGGAGATGGGTCTTTCGATGCCTCTGAAGCTGAACTAGCTGAGCAACTGCGAGCATGGAAAGAAAACCCTTCTTGGGTTGATAAGCCGCCGCAAATAAAGGTGAGAGGCATTTTAAGGAGAAAGTTTGAGATGCCTCTAATGTTTTACAAATTAATTAATAAGGTTTCTTCCATTCCAATCAGAAGATTTCTGAATATTTCAGAAGTTTGAGATGCCTCTAATGTGTGTGGATGAAATCTGTTGGAGAATTCCAATGTGTGGCAGAGAAACTGTTTGACTAAACAAAGCAATGGGTAGCACATTGATGTCAGCTGAATCCTAGTGGTAGGGGATTAGGAAATCCAGTCTGTGATGAATCCAAACAATTGAAATAATTAAGGAGACATCCATGTCTTTTTATGTGTCAGTTTATTTATTTAACATAATGTTCTTTTGCAGGTGACTGTTCCCAAAGGCTCACTTTGCAGCCTCAATGCAGAAGTTGATGTTGGGCTACCCCCTGGTGCAGTATATAATATAGTGATAGATCCTGACAATAGAAGAGTTTTCAAGAATATCAAAGTAGGTGACTTCCAACATCCATAATTGTGCTCACATCATGTTTAGTTACTACCTTTCTATAAAAAAAGATCGTCATTATTGGAACATTCTGTTTTGTCTTGATTCTGGTTTTTGTTTCTGCAACTCAACATGGCAATTTTTTATTGCACAGGAAGTGTTATCCAGAAAAGTTTTGGTTGATGAGGGTCACAGGCAAGTGGTTGATCTTGAGCAAGCAGCCATTTGGAGATTTCTGTGGTGGTCTGGTACTATTTCGATTAATGTTTTAGTAGACCAAAACAGAAAAGACTACTCTGTAAGGATCTTCCCCTCTTTTAGATAACCAATGAATTCCATATTTGTTTCCATAATTATTTAAGTCAAATGGGATGATGGAATCTCTCCAGGACACTCTTGCTTAAACTGCAGATCTTTCATGGTTTTGTTAACATTAGTCCTTAGGGCTGAGGATAAGCATAAATAAAATGGAAATATTTATGTACAAAAAAAAGTAATTATTACAAAAAAGATAAAATAAGTGCAATCAATGCTTTGATTGCTTTCCTTTTAACAAAAAATGTAAATCATTTTTCGTGTTCTTATCCTTAGCCCTAAAGGCTGATGTTTATAAAACTGAATCTTTTAAGCAAGTGGACTTTGTTATTTTATGTCACTGACAGATTTTACATAAAATTGGATAATAATGTAGAATTTCAATTGAATTGTGGACTTAATTGTTGCTACTTGCTAGGAAGTGTCTTGGTTAAGAGAGTAATATGTAAATGAACTGAGCCTGTGACTCTGTACTTCTGTTCATCCAAAAAAGGATGAGAGCTTGTTTGATTACAGTTTTATAAAACAGTTTTAGTTTTTCAAAACAGAAAAAAAAATTGATGTGAATAATTCTCAAAAACAGTTCTTTTCTCTTTCCAGTATTAAACTGAAATCCCAAAACATCCCAGAGATGTTTTCTCTTACTATTTTTTAGTTTACAAGATAGGTTTTTCAGTTTTTCGAAACATCTCGTTTAAACTGTTTTTTAATTTTCTTCTTGTGAAAACAGGTTTTAAAAATTGTTTCTGAATGTCTTACATTCTGCTATCCAATTTTGATCAGATGAAGTTCAAGCAAACCAAGACTGGATTCATGAAGAAGTTTGAGGGCTGCTGGAGGGTAGAGCCTTTATTTGTTGATGAAGCAACATGTTATCCCTTTAAACCCGTGACAAAAGAAGATTATAATGTGTGTACAAGAGGCAAAGGAAGAATTGGGTCTAAAGTTAGCCTGCAACAGATACTTCAACCGGCCGTTGTCCCTCCCCCTCCCATATCATGGTATTTGAGGGGAATTACAGCGCGAACAACTGAGATGCTGGTAACTGATCTGGTAGAAGAAACTGTAAGAATCAGAGGAGGATATGAAGCTGAAAAGTCTATAGAGGAGGAGTTTGGGGGAAAACCTGGCAAGAACGTTGACCTAATTGATAACACTAGTGACATTAAAGAAAGATGGATTTTACGTAGAAAAAATGCAAAGCAGGGTTATAGGAAACTGCAGTCTGCTAAATGATCATTGATTTTCCTATGTCTATTTATTATTTTCGAGTAATTTATCTAGATTGCTGCATAGAAGTTCATTTTACTAGAGGATTATAATGTATGCATCTTATTGCATAATGTTACGGTCACTAATTTTCAACTTATTGCATTGCATTCCTGTTAGATAATCTTTGGTGAACTACCGTCCATGTATCCAATTACATAAGGCATGACACTGCAGTTATTGAATGTTCAGATTCCTAACTATTCGAAATATGAAAGCTGTTACTAAAACCAGACAAAAGTAGAACAATGAAAGGGGAAAAATGGATTATGATTCTTATTGATACTGTTTGTGAGTTCAAAGGTATTTATATAGACGCAGAACCTAAAACTAACTGCACTAACCGACTAACTGAAAGAGTAAAGTGAACTAGCTAAGTGTAAGGTGAGTGTCGGCTAGGTTCCAGGTGTGTATGAACCCCCCTCAAGCTGGAGGTGGTAGATGTTGATCATTCCCAGCATGAAAATCGTGTACTGAAACAAAGTAGGTAACAATCTTTTGGTGAAAACATAAGCTGTTTGGTGCAGACTAGTAACAGGCAGCAACTTCATGAACCTAGCTTGACATTTCTCCCTGACTGTCACAATTAATATCTAAATGCTTAAAACGTTCATGGAAAACTGGATTGGCTTCAATATGTGGGACGCTTTTGTTGTCAAAAAACAGCACAACCTTCTTGCTAGTGTCTATATGAAGATCCTGAAGTAGGTAACATGACCACTGCAACTCACAAGTAGCTGCTGCCAGTGCCCTGTACCCAGTCTCAGAGGAAGATTTTGCAACGGTTGGTTGCTTCTTTGATTTCCAGTGAATTAGAGAGGAACCCTTCTAAAATCAGGACATACTCCACAATTTGCATGACTAAAACCCTTCAATTGAAGAGGAGAAGCACGAGGAAAAAAAAAACCACTGCCAGGTTTTCCTTTCAAGTGCAGCAGTACATTATGTGCAGCCTGAACATGAGTCTGAGTTGGACAGTATAAGAACTGACTGAATTGTTGCATAGTAAAAGAAATATCAGGTATAGTTGTTGTAAGGTATAACAACTCCCATCATCCTTAACAAGTTGTGTTTCACGATCCATGGGAGTAGAAATTGGTTTTGAATCTGTGAACTGCCCGAAAGATCTAGGCAATATTTCCTTTGACATAATAAGGAAATCCCTTTCCTAGAATGTGTTATTTCAAGTCCTAGAAAAAAAAATTGAGAGTACCATGATCTTTTATCCTAAAGCTATCTTGTAAAGTAGATTAAATAGACTGAATTTCAGCAATAGAATTTTCAAGAAGCATGATATCATCAACATAAATGAGCAAAACTGTGTTTGTAGTGGTTGTGTGTTTCGAAAAGCCAAAAGAACTGAAAATAAAAGGAAGCACAAGGGGTGTGCTTCAACCCTTATACAAAGAGTTATTAGAGGTGTAGATTTAAATACATGAAAGGATTCAAACTAACACCCCGAACCCCATCAAAAATCAGCAAAACCAAATTACCATCCCACAGGCCACAACACTGATCATGACGTGTGTTTAGTAAATAAGGTGTGATGAGAATGTGTCTGGCTAGAACCACAAATGAGAAGCAAAGAGGATAATTTTTCATTCCATTTCCTACTAACCTCCAATTAACCTGGTTAAGGTCATAAAGAGATTTGAGCAATTTGTAGACTTTGTTGGAACCAATGTCTGAAACCCTAGGTGGTATAACCATGTACACATGCTCATGAAGCTCCCCATGTAAAAACTAAAAAGGCATTGTTCACGTCCATTTGGTGAACAAACCAGTGATTAATAGAAGCAATAGCCAAAACCATTCGGACTGCAATCAACTTAGCCATGGGAGAAAAAGTATCAATAATTCACACTCTCTATTTGAGTGTAACATTTTGCTACCGAGCGAGCTTTGTACCACTCTACAGTACCATCTGCCTTGTGCTTAATCTTGTAAACCCACTTGTTTCTAATACGTGTAATTCTTGCTGGTTAGTCAACAATTCCCCAGGTTTGATTATTGTTGAAAGTAATGAAATGATTCTATTAACATTCAATTAGTGAGAAATTACATTGTATACATGAGCTTAACCATGTAAGGTTAACTAACCACTCGTAACTAACTTCTAACTAACTAAGCTAACTCTAGTTAACTAAGCTAACTAAACTAACTTGCAGTACAAGCTACTGGATAAATATAAACCAATAGTTCCAATAATTATCATTTAAAGCCTTCAGTTCAGCATTCATGGCCTGAACCCAGCAAGGATGCTATGCTTACTAGCCTCCAAATAAGAAACTAGTTCAATAGTTTGAGAAATAGCTGTTGAAAAAGTTCTATCACTTCTATGAGCAACAGAGAAATTAGTATAAGAAACATAATGATTCATAGGATATGGAATCGTAGTATGTGGTGAGGAAGGAGGATGTTTAAGTTTAGTAGACTTAAATCTAAAAGATAAGCAGAAGGATGTTTAAGTCTAGTAGACTTCCTAGAAGGTACTAGTGCATCTGTTGGAACTTGAGATGCTTGTAACATCTCGATCTAATCAATGGCCTCACGTTAACGACATGAGTTTTCCCAGCATGCTTTGTCCTCACTTACGTGCTAGAAAGACTCGTATTGTTAACGTTAGGTCATTCATCAAATCGGGATGTTACAAATGGTATTAGAGCCAACCTCTTCCAATACGGTGTGGTTCGGGGATGAATCACGTGAAGCTAGTGGGCACGTGACATCCAGGGCTGACGAGGGCCAATGAGAAGACACAGACAATGAGCGGCTCTTGGGAAGACTTCTAGGAGAAGGGACACATGAATGATCCGATCTTGTCCCTGAATGAGAGGTATTCTGATGTTGTATGCATCATTTCTAAGCTTCAAAAATGAGATTTTCACCCCCAAAATACACATAGTATACACGACCAAGCTTGGTTCACAAGAAACCAAATATTTTCTTCCTAAACTAATTAATTCCTAAGCATATTCATGTCATTTCTATGGTGAATAACCCAATCAAACTCTCATACAAGCCCCCTAACTTGAATTGTCAATTTCTCAAGTTCAAAATCATACATCAATATTGCTATTTTGAGAAAGCCCAAGACATGCTTATTCTTCTTTTAAAAGATTTAATCCATAAAGCCTAACTTGGCAAACCGTAAAAATACAAATTTAGGGTTTTCCAAAATTGATTCCATATATCTGAAATCAAAGGTCACCCAAACACAAAATATGAAAGCACTTAACATAGATCGTGTTATACCTATATTATAAAATTCACAAAGTTTCAAAACTTTGGGGTTTTTCCCCTTTCATGCATCAACCAACAAAACAACAAAGATCTAAGCTTCAAAATATAAATCAACCGTGAAAATAAACTCTCAAGCCTATCAACTCAAATCTTGGGGCCAAACATGCATTAACTCAAAGAAAAAACTCCAAAAAAAGAGAGGAAGAAGAAGTTGGTGGCGGTTTGGAGCTTCAAAGGAAGGATCCAAGCCAAGCTTACATCATCCAAGCTTCAAGGATCAACCAAACTCCCTCAAGAACACACATAATTTTCTTCTTATCTCTCTCTAAACCCACGGCCTACCCGTGTTTGTGTGGGTTGAATAGTGTTTTTTTGTCCTTCTTATCACTTAAGAGTGGAAAAATGTGGTTAAGAGGCAAAGTCTCTTTTTAACCATATGTTAAAGCTATGTAACACTCCACAAAATATGGACAAGTGTCCTAGGGGTGACTCACTTCCAAAATAAATATCTTTTGGGCCCACAAATATCTTGGAGAAACTGGCTCCTAGATAGATTCGTTTTCAACTCGAAATTTTTTCCTACCGAGTTAGTTTTTTAATTTTATAACTGGATTCTTTTTCTTAACTAGAACCGTTTGGTAATTCCCATATTTTCGAATTGGAGTCCCGAACTTGCTCGTTCATGGCCCGGAAGTCATCTACTGAATATTTTCAGTCTACGATAAAACCCTTCCCCGGGTTCTGAAGCTATAAAACCAATCAATATTACAGTCATAAGTTTCGAAATCAAACACATATTCTCAAATATAACATCCCAAGGTCTTATTCCTGCTCATATTAAGAATCGAGACTTATTTAATATTTTAGGGTGAGAGATCTCTTCGAATATTCTGATCTGTAATCAATTTATGAATACGATTCAAAACTTAACATTCAAAATGTGATTGCAATTTTATATATAGATATGTAAGACTTTTACATTGTTCCACTTGTAGGTCTTAACATACACTTCTTACAACATCTTATGCTTGCATGAAACCCTAGGCGTAAATCGAAAATTAATTAAGAATACTACTCCTATGTATTCTTACACTTCTTCATCGTCCGTGGAGTGTTTAGCTTGAACATATTCTCAGGAGTGCTAGTGATGCAACTGATTGCCTTGCCGAATTGGGGGGGCGGGGTCTTCAGTGTGCTACCCTTCATTTAGAGACCCCTCCTCCTCAGTATGATCTCGTCTTGGCTAGGGATCTGTTAGCCCTGTGGCTTTTTGTTTTTTCTCTTTACATTTCCAATGTAAAAAAAAAATCAAGTTTTTATTTAAAATTCTTTTATTTTAAATCAGATATTTAAAGTTCTCTTATTTTTATTTTAATATTTAATCTAACGTGCCATCATTTTGACAATTTTAAAAGTACATTCACCGAACTAAGTTACACCCTTAAACACACATTCATCTCAACCCAACTCAATTGTTACCCTTTTTAGTAATTACACGCATTTGAAAGTGTTTGTTAACTAATGTTATTCAAACAATATTAATTTATCAAACTTACTTTTAAAATCAAAGTATCAAAACATTAATCACATTACAACAAACCCACATTGACTCAACCTCTATTTTGCAAACTCACATTTAAACACTGCTTTGCAAATTGAAATTCAAACACACACACACGAAGACCACATATTTCTTCTAAGATAGGGACCAAAACCAAAAAAGGAAACTATAGGGACTAAAACCAAAAGAATTTTACTGTATAGGGACAAAAAAAACATATTTAAAACTCACTATTATCTCGATTTAGTTCTATCAAAAAAAATTATAAAAAAAAAAGACAAATTTTTATCTATTTTTTCCTTTATATACATTAACCAATAAATAGTAAAGTTTGTACTTAGTGTAAAAGATCACTGAATAATTTTTTTTATTATCCAGCACTTTCAAGTTACATCATCTGCTTTAAAAAAACAAGAAGTTACATAATACAATGCATCAAAATTAAGTTTTCACTTATATGAGTTGACATTCTAATTTTCTGTTTTACTTTAAATCTAAGTAAATAACTTACTATGATTATTTGCTTCACCCATTTTACAGAATCAAATTACACAAGTTACAACTACAAATCTTGAAAGCAACGAAGGATTGCTTCGCCTAGGCTGCATACACACTGCACTCTATACTTTCATCTCCATTTAATTCCCCATCTACTGGACCATGTATTTTATCAACAGCAAAGGAAAACTTGGTGGGAGTTTGTTGCGCCACTTGATTAACCAATAATTCCTTGAGGCCATGTTTGTCAGATCTCATGAAGGCACCCATAGCTCCAAGAAACCCTTCATGCCGCAAGAACATTGCTTGTGCCTCACCTTTAGACCTATAAAAATTAACATATGTTAAAAAAAAAAATAGAAACCTCATGTGAATAATGAAGCATCAAATTGCAAGTGGGGCGTGGAACTTCCCTTTCTCTTACCAGAAATTAACAGCAACAGAGAGGGTATCCATTGTGAAAGGATGCCTCCGAATAAAAAATCCACCGAAAAATATCCTCTTAAGCCCAAATCGAACGGCATTTAAGTAAGAGATCTAAAACCAGACAAGATGAGGAAACAAGTTAAGAACCCAATGCCTTTCACCATTAAACATGGATAAATACTGCATGAAACAAAGGTAAAACTAACACACATACAGATGCATATGGGTTAAGATCCACTATCAAATCAACGTTACAACCATGAACAGCATATTGTAGAAGGAGTATTTATCTGTGTCTGCTGTTGTATTAAAAGTTTGCATTATACAGATATCAGGGTAAAGAAGTGTCAGAAGTTGGAAGTGGCAGCATAGAAGAAACTGCTCTGATATCAACTTCAAAAGAGGAATAATTGCTAAATTGTGTTATATAACAGAGTTGACACTGATATATACTACTAACATAGGTAAATCCCAGCCCAATAAGAGTCCCAAATATAACAAGAATACTAGTATTTAACATGCTTATGTATCCATATCCAAAATCATCTTTAACTCCGTTGGTATATCTTGGAATCAATGTATAATATGCTATTCAAACATGAAACAATATCAGCCAATAAAGCACTTACAGTTGAGATAAAATGACAATTTGTTTCACATAACATTTTTTCAATTTTTCTATAGTAAATTACATTTCATTTTTGCCTTATAGAAGCTTCAATTACACTGTCCTTTCGATTTATTTTAAAAATTACAGTCCCAGCCTCTGAAAGATATTTGTGTTTCAGTTTTAGTCTAATTTAAAGTAAATAACCTTATTTTTATCAAAAATAAAATATTAAATAAGCTTATTATGAACATTTATTCTCTACTAACTAAACAACCTGCCCCCCCCCCCCCCCCCAAAAAAAATGAGAGAAAAACAAAAAAAAAGAAAGATTTCCAATTTTCCCTTCAAACATATCCATACCATGCAAAGTGACACTTTGGGCTCTACCCTTGATTTAGCCAGTAGAATGCTGCACTAATCTTTTTCTTCTTTTGAAAAAAAAGATATTACAAAGAATACAGGATTTTTTTGGCATGCTCCACTAACCCAATTATTATTAAGATAGAAAAGCAAATTAAAGGCCATTACAATAAGTGAAAACAAATTGCAGAATCATAGTCATGCGAAAAAAATTACTTCACTATATACATCATACATATTTATATCTTTACATATGATACAGCATAGAATAATAGTATCATGCAGCACACAGTAGCATTCATCTAACTGACCTGTCCGATATTATTTGAGATCATTCTTAGAAGAGATCGAGCCATGTCTTCAGGTTTGTAATCTTCACGCTCCTTATTGTCAGAAATGGCCTTTCCAAAACTAGAGGCTATTGCCGTTGATGAAAGACCTATCTGTTATCCATCAAAGAAAATATTCCAGTAAAGAATCCATGATAATATTTTTCCCTAGCTATTCAAAATATTGATGGCCTCTTCAAAGAATAGTAACACGAGATGATTGTCTTAACCTTTTTAACAGGAAAAAGGACATCAACTTTCAATAGTCTTGAGGGTAACTATCAGTATGGGTTACCAGCAGTGGAAGGTTCTCTTGTTTTGCAAGGACCGAAACAGTTGCCCAGTATAATGGAGGGTAAGGGCACAGCTCCGTTATCTTACAGCATGGCAATGACAGTGAGGATAAGTGAAGGGGGTGAATATCATGACAACAGACAAAATTTCCAGCAAGTATACCCCAACCAATGGGTTAGGCATTTTAATGAAGGATAAAACTTAGGTCAAGTTCCTTACCTCCATTCCATCAAGTTTATGTGTAATTTTTCAAATTTTGACGATAAATTCTTAATAAATGACATTTATTTTTAGAAATAGTTGCACATGTGTCATCACATGATTGGTAAACTTGATGAAATGGATTTAAGGAACTTGATCTAAGTTTTATCCTTTAACGAAATGTCATCTGAGCATAATGATAATGGTCAGGTTTCGGGTATTGGGGCTGATTCACAGCAGGGGGCAAGTGCAGATCTGATGGTTAACGTTGAGGAGGTAGAAGTTGTTGCTCATGATGACTCAAGTCCTGGGAGGGTACAGGGTGTGGTCTTGGATGACAGAGATGTGGAAACGACACCTTCACAACCCGTAAAACCGGAGAGGGGTAGGCCTAAAAAGAAGGGGACTAATGAGACGGTGTCAAGTGGCTCAACGAGAGGGGTTCCCTAAGGGAAGCAAAAATAAACCAAAGACCCATGTGGACGATTATGCGTGGAGGGTTGATCCGATTGAGGGGGAGTCTAGGGTGATGACTAGAGCTCGTACAATGTGGAGTTTTGGGAAACATATGGGATGGTTCAGCTTGAGATAAAGGTCATGAACAGTTGCTGATTAAGACTAGCAGAGCAGATTAAGGTTAATCCTCCCAACTTATCTTCTCCTTAGGTAGTTACTGTGGGGGGGTTTTTTCTTTTTGGTTTGGTGGTAGGTTTTTCGGTTTGGTTGTTTTTCTAGCTCTTGCTGGATCGTGTATATAATTCTTGACTTTAATTAATAAAGTTCTGGTTTCAACAAAAAAAAACTTCCAATAGTCTTACCTTTGCATAGTCCATTCCACCATAAATATCTCCAACAAGCATATCAACCGCTCTGTTGTTTCCCCGATAACTTAATTCCAGCAACTCATCAAAACTGAAGCAGAAAGTACATTATGGGTAATAATTTTATGAGTCTACATACAACCAATCATGAATATGTCCCAAAACTAAATATATAAATAACCTCTTGCACTGAGTTAAAAGCCGTCCTAAACCCCAGAAAGTGCCTCCACCTATACTTGTTCCACTAACTCGCTCAAACTTTCCATCTCCTTCCACCTATATGTAATTATTCAACCATTAATTTCAGTTCTTAAAAAAGTTAAAATATTTGGAAGTTGGACAAATAAAGCTAGTACATAACCTATGATAACTACCTTGATCATGCCAACACCAGAGCCAATATTAACAAGAAGATAGGGATACAGATCATTTTGGTCAATCTCCACAAATTGCTTTTGATCACCCATATAGGTGAATGCTTCCCGGTGAACCACCTATTTAAAGAAGAGCCAGATAAATATGAGAACTTCTGGTGAACCCCTGATAAAATATTTACTGAAGATAAAGATTTCTATGTCGATGAAAAAGAAAAACTATGAACGGGGGAAGTCATTGAACTGTAAAATACATATATGCTTTCAATAGACTGAGAATCTTAGAGCTGCTTAACGGAAAATCATTTAAGTAATCCGACTCAAATATTGACATTAGACTGATTACATGAGAGCCTTCATTTCAAACATTGTGTATATGACCACTTTAATTTTATTATCTGAAATTAATAAATCATGAACAAACATGAACTACTTTCCAACAACTATTCCCTGAAAAAATGGAATTTAAGAACAAAAGTTAACATTTACTAAACCAAAATGTGCATAACTAACATCTTCCTAATAAAAATAAGGACTTAAACTTGCAACATCTTGAAGTCTGCATTATGATACACTAGCAAATTTTCATATATGCATATGCCAATCTCCCCATAAGAGATTATTTATCAAATGCATGGAGGAAAAATGAATATGAATCACAATAAATTTGATTTGATATCTATAAATGAGAGAATTGCTTTATAACAATAAAATAGCATTACTAGTTTGTGTTAATAGAATCCTACCTCGAGAAGAAAATTCGCTCCTGCAACAAGACAATCCATTTCATCTTCCTTGTCAAGAACTATCCCCAATCTTTCCTTGAAGAGGTCTGCAAATTTGTATGCACCACCACCTGTGGCCTTCTCACCAATAGTTTTTCATTCTTAAGTAAATAACATACATTCAATTGCCTCAGCCTTAAGACTAAATAAATAGTACTTTTTTTCATGAAATTTTTTCATATTAAATATCTCAATAAGCTTGTGTTTACCTTCTTCAACTATTAATACTCTTTCTATTTAAACTTAGCTTAAAGTATATGTAGGTTGACCATAACACAGACGGTAAGGAATAGAAATTGCTTAAAAGAGAAGCAGAGTGAATCTATAATTTTTTCACAAAACACCTATATGCACAATCAAACATGAATAAATTCTTCATAAAATGACATGTTCAACTTTATATTTGATTTTACTGAATATTATTTCTGAATAATTTTCAAGTACAGAATTTACATAATATAGACTAGTCCCTGTTGCAAGTTTTCTAAATCAAAGATATATTGAAGCTTTACAAATCTGTCCAAATTAAATTTGGGACTATAATTATACAGAGCAAATTAACAATAACAACAGTAATAATTCTCAACATTGTCCTGTGAAGTTATAGAACAATTTCAGAAGTTTGTTTTGCAGGCAGAGTCATCCAAACAAGTGTGCCGTTTCCTCAAATCATTATATGATCTCAAGCAAACCTCCATGACATGGTTTGGTGGATTGACTACTGTGGTTCAACAATATTACACGTAGTGATCCAAACCACTTAGTTTTCTATTGCCATTCAACTACAAGGCGCATTTACTTGGGTATTTATGTTGACAACATAATCATTGGCAGTGATCACTATGGCGTCACACATGTAAACCAACATCTTTTCCATCACATTGAGATAAGTTGTAATTTTGTTTGTGAAAAGATCGTATCTGGGGGATTACACCACTACTTTCGTCAACTCAAATGATCAATTGAAGAACATCTTTACTAAATCTTTACGAGGTCCTTGAATCAATTATATATGTGACAAGCTTGGTACATATTTTTCATATGATCCAACTTGATGTGGAGTGTCCAAATAATTAGATAGGATTATTACAGGGTGATTTTATGTTGTACATTATCTTGTAATTACAGTAATAAGGGAAACTATTGATCCTAGCATTTATGAAACCTATCACATATAATGTTCCCTGACGTCTAATTTAAGTCCACGGATTCGTTTAACACCTTCTCATTTTCTATGTATTAATAAGACTAACTCCTGTTGCTTAGCTATATTACAGCATTACAAACACGTCCGAAAGAAACATTTAGAAAAATATAGCTGTACAGGCATCATGATCATCAACATCAGAATAATAATCGTAATTTTCAACAATTTGATTACCTTAATAGTTATTGGTTGACTTCCAGGATTTTCATGCTGCTGACTGCCTAAATTCATCATCAAGTCAATTAATTCAAAGGAAATAGCAAAGCAGAAATAAGAATTTCAGAATGACTTCAAAAACGAATTCAGCATCATGAAATGTACGACCGCAAGTTAAATGAATTCAGCATCATCAAATTATTTAGTACTGTAAGAGTGATTGTATTTATCTCTGTACTTAGTGGGTAACTAGCTTGATTTGTAAGTTGCAGAAAATAGCTTATTCACATGTTAAATGCACATAAGTGATGAATTAGGTTGGATTCTGTTAGTCATAGAATCAATAGAAGAATAATTAGGTTTGTCAGAAGTCCCACATTGGCTAGAGATATGGCCAAACAAGTGTTTATAAAGGGTAGAGCAACCCTCAACTCTTGAGCTAGCTTTTGGGTTGAGTTAGGCCTCCCAAATTCTAATATGGTATCAGAGTCTATCCTAGATCCATTTGTTGTCGAGACCTCCCATATTTGGGCCACTCGTTGATGCTCATTCCACGCTCGAGATGTCTAGCCCTGGGCGTGAGGGGGTGTTAGAAGTCCCACATTGGCGTTTATAAATGGTAGAGAAACCCTCAACTCTTGAGCTATCTATTGGGTTGAGTTAGGCCCCCAAATTCTAATAAGGTTTATTGTAAGTTGTAATCTATTCAATATAGCTAATTGCCTAATTTAAACACAAGTCAAATGTGCCTAAGCAATTGGTTAGGTGAGGTTTGATTCTGTTAGTACTAGAATTTGGTAGATTGTAAGTGTAAGAAATAAATTATCTTACAACTGATACAGTTCATGCTTCCATAAATAGTAAACTTAATTAGCAAACTTATAGCCTATTTATTACAAGTAATTGAAGCATATTCACCACCTAATTAGCAAACTTCAATCAAGCTTAATTTTGAAGGTCAAAGCTAGCTGTTTCGAGCTTGAGTTTCATTATAACTATGTCATGCTGACAGACACTTGAGACTTCTATGACAAATAATACATATAGACTGTAAAAAAAAATTTAAAAGTAAGGAAGGAAGAAAACAATTTAGTAAAAAGAGGAAGAGATATTCTATCCGACCAGTTTGAGAAACTAAACGAATATGAGATCAATACAACAGTGTTAAAGGAGAAATCAGTATTTAAGCTCAGTTCACCATGCCAGTTGATCAAGTTTTTGAAAGAACAAAAAATTGTTAACCATGAACATGATCAGAGGCTTAGAAATTTTGGTTTTACCAAGACAAATATTATCAAATATAAAGAATTGGAATAATGAAGATACAAAATTCAGCCACACCTCCAAGATGAAGTTTCATGGTCTTGATAAAATCTAAACAATCATTTATCTTGCTTGTTTCAAACTTCTTAAAATTGAGCCTCCCATTAAGAACAGGATGGTTCCTACTGCCATTGGATGTCTCCAACGCCTTTCTAGGCGAGATCCCCTCCTCACCATCAACAAAATGATCACCATCTTTCGTGAAGTATACTAACTTGGCAAGAGATCCTGTCAACAGGTAGACAACATTATTTTAGGCAGGAGGCAACTAATGTGAAGCAGAACTATTCTCCATAATTGACCAAAGTTGGGAAAATTTCTGAACAAAACTAGTTGGAAAGCAAAGTAATAATCATGATTTCAAAATGGTTAAACAATGCGGCGAGTTAGTTCAAGAAAAATGATAGCAATACCAAAAGATAATTCACAGCCAACAGCATGACATTCGATTAACCAACTTGAGAAATATAACAAATACAGAATGATTTTCTGAAATTCCGAGCAAAATACTAACTGCCAATAAACAAATAATATTGTACTTACTAAAATGCAGATAGACAGTTTTCTGAGAATAATAATAAAGCAAAATGCATTAAAAATAAAAACATATATCATATATGTATTTATGTATATGTGTGTGTGTGTATATACAGAGAGAGAAAGAGAGAGAGAGAGAGAGCATAAATTAAGTTGATGTTTTTGGTAAACCCAGAAGAAAAAATGCATAGTTGAACACACATACACTAAGAAATGAATAAAATAAGCATGCAACTATGAAGCAATTGCTAGGGAACAAATAAACAATCATGCCTTAGAGGGGTTGACTACATATATTAAACAACACCTTTGAGCTCTATAAAAATCCAACAAAAAAATTAACACAACGTGTTTGTCTAATGGTTTGGGATCTAAGAAAAACCAATAAAAAAAACACAAGGCCTTTTCTTGATGGTATATCCTAATGTTTACACAGTTCTTCCTTACTTCTTTTCATCAGACTATCATCTGTTAGAACCACATTTCTCGTGAAGCCTCAACTGATTCTCACATGAGAAAACTACCTTAGAGTGAGACATGTGTATCCCATCTTCTCATCAGTAGTTTCTATCCCACTTTCCCCAATACTTTTATTCATAATCTTGTCAATTGTCATGTTTCCGCTCATCTATCTTTAGCAGTTTCGTCACTGCTACACCTTTATATTTGTTTTTGCTGCCAATTAACCGCGGAGCATCCTTGCAATAGGATTTTCCCTTGAGTTTATGCAATTTCAAGTAATAAGTTCCGCTTGACGCATTTTTTCACCCAACTTGGATTCTATGTGTGACTTCCCCATCACAAGAATATATATTTACAGCAGATATATAGATGTCACCCCTTCTAATTTCTCTTCACCAGAGGAGGTAAATATTCTGGAATTTTCAGACAAACACCTTCAATGCTGCCATTTCATCAAGGGAGAGAATCTCTGAAAGGTGGCCCAAGCAGAGGTAAAGGGATAAGATGTTCAGAGATAAGTGAGAACTATTTTTGTTTCATTTTTTGATATTAGAAATGTTGGAGACCATGGTGGTCATGCTTGACATTATGGTTTCCACTCCAAAAAGGATATGCTTCCCACAGTCCAAACAATAATAGGACCTTAGAACCATTAGTGTAAATTTAGTGCCATATAGACCAGTAAATCGTAGATAAGATTACAGTAGCAGTAGATGGAACTACAAAGCAGCATAGCAGATACCCGGATAGGAAAATTTCAAAAACTCTAACAAAGACAATTAAATATCAACCCGCAAGAACAAAAAATTAAACCCCAATTTTTCTAAATGGTGATCCTGCTTGACATTACAGTTTTCTACTCCAAGAAGTATATGCTTCCCACAGTCAAAAGTCAAAACAATAATCGAACCTTAGAAGCTTTAGTGTAAATATAATGTCATATAGACCAGTGAATATCTAACTGCATTAGATGATGCTGCAAAGCAGCGTAGCATGTCAGCTACTTGTTGCAAGTGGGCAAATTATTGTGGTGACATCATGGAGCAAGTTGTTCAATCGATACTACAAAGATATACTAAGAAAAATTGTAAAGCCACATTTTGTGGCTGATCATAACATGAATGAAGGGGCAGAGCAAGCCTACAAATAGCACTATGCAGAGCGCTTCAAAATCGTCCCAAGCAAGCAATGAAACTTGCTTCCTGGAGAGAAATGTTGCTTCTCATGTGAGGTTCTCCTAGTGAGAGTTCTCCTATTTCCGAAGAGAGCGTAATTTGCTCTCTCCTTGTATTTAGCGAGAGATGTTGTAACAACTTCCACTTAGTGAAAATGATTTACTGGCGCCCGGTTTTTTCCTTATCTGGTTGAGGCATGTAAATATTGTGTCAATTTCCTACTCCCTCGCCTCTTATTTTAGTTGTGTGATATTTATCCTGATACTGTGGTATCCAAACATAGCAGTCCCGCGGTTAGGCAAATTCAAAAAACTTTTAACACAAAAAGATCATGACCTGTAGAACTCTGATAAAAAATTAGATGTTGAGCCCGCAAGAACAAAAACCTAATCCCCAACTTTTATAAAGCTAGTAGATGTTAATAAGTTCCAGAGTGAACCCCATTCTGAACAAAGTTAGATCAACCAATGTGATGGCAATACAAAGATAGATAGAACTAATTCAGGGCCAAACTTGAGAAACTTAACTCATACATTCGAATTTGAACAACAATCTGGACTGAAATGAAAAACACCAATCTCCACAAAACGCAGGTAATCATCTATTTTCATGTCATGAATATTGATTAGACGAATGCAAACGGGGGATTCAAGCAACAATTGTAGACAGATAACAAACGAAGAATAATTTCATAGGCAGAATTATAGCCAACCAATGATTAGAAACTAAACACCCAATCAAGATGTAGAATCCCACAAGATTGCACAAAGCAATGATGTAGAATCAATAAACATGAAACAATTACAAATTGATACGACAGAAAACCAGAAACTTACCCCCAATATCCAAAGCCAGATGATATACATGAATTTCTCGATTAGGATCCGAATTCACTTCAGTTTGAACCTCTCTGGAATCCATAATCTTCAGTTATTGACTCTATATTATCAAATCCCTCGTTCATCCATGATTATATGAGAAATCATTTCACACATTCTTCATGATTGATTTTGAAAAAATGGTATTTCTATTTCCCTTCAATTCATTCACATTAACAGTTAATTTCAGAGAGAGAGTTGGAAGGAGACAAGTGGGAAGTAGGTATGTGACGCGAATGGAACAAGGGGATTGGATATGCTGCTTTGCAAGCTTCGCATTTAACCGTTGACCTCACGCTGCCCGATGCTGTTTGGCAAATCACGTGCCAACGGTAGAGTTATGCTAATTAGTAGTAATTAGCACGTGCTTAGATATACAAATTTTAAATAATTATTTTTTATCAAATTAAATTTTCTTTTTTTTTTGTAAACCACAACTTTATATGTTCTCGAATGATAACTCAAGTGGTAAGAGTTAGAGAACATATGAGTTGGGTGAGATCCCGTGAAGGTAGCTCAGTTGGTAGCTAAAGGACATGAAGGAGTTTTAAGAAGGAGGTCCAGGGTTCGAATCCTGGAAACTAACATTCCCCCACCCCCACTAACATTACTAACAACTAACATTTGTCTATCCAAAAAAAAAAATGAGTTGGGTGAGGGAGGTCCAATGATCAATATTTCCGATATACCAAAAAAAAACCACAACTTTATTGAATTCAAATAGAGTTGAGAAATAAGTCATCTCGATAATGGGCACTATATATTGCCAACAACAGAAAATGCAAGAAACCTATGTCAAAAAACCAACTATTCGAAAAAAAAAACCAAAAACAACATAAAATCATGCAAAAAAATTAGAAAGCAAAATGAATATTCGCATAATCGCATCAATTCAAGTAGGAGCCTGAGACATCTCATATCTCGTCGAGTGAGTTCTTCTAAGATGTTCCACAAAGGCTTGAATCGTCTCCTCATGAGTTCTCGGAAACACAAGACAACATAATTTATCAGTCTCCCACACAAACCTTTCACGCTAAAAAAAACACAATCATTTTTTAGATCCTCCACTAAGAACATAAAATTCATAACCTCAAGTGAAGCCTCACAAAACATTCGGCAACTCCTTGTCCTTTGCGATCAGATCCTCAAACTCTTTATTCCTCCTTTCACGCTTAACCTTTTTGGGATGTCCTCTGCCTTTACGAATTGGACGATGAGAACCCTCTACTTCAAGTTCAACGTCCTTCACAACATTAGGTCTCTCTCACGACAAATCATTGAAATGAGAAAAGACAACATCTAAAGGAACTCCAGCCTGAACGGTGGGGGCGTCTGAATTCGCAGAGCCTCCACTAAACTCATTCATTAGCTTCAAGTAAAAAGACTTCAATACGCTACGATTCAAACATACCGGTATCACACACACAAATATCAGAGCTAGAACATGTATCATCATAACCAATGAAGCCAACAGAGGGACATACTACCGAAGGATCCCTCAAAGCCTACATCTTTATATTAAAATCCTATGAAATTTTCCGCATGATCTCAATCCCATGCACAATCCAATCCATATAATCCATAATACAACCAGACTCAGTTGTCATAACAAATTTCAGCTCCTCATCAATGAAGATCTTATAATCTTCTCCAGGACCATTGATGAAGCGAACATGAGACCAAAGGACCTTCAGAAACCACAACTGGCTCAACGCATTCCTTCGCAACACCTACCTCATAAAAAAATGTGCTCATTATCATCCTCCTTCAATCACGGCATAACATCACCCTTGCTTAGATTTTGTCCGTCTGCAACTTGCAACCCTACTTGAGTTTGCGGCTATTTTTTATTACCACAAACTGCAGAGTTCTGAAAATTTCTCCCTCGTGTTTCATTCTTCTCAACACATACACACAGCAACAACAACAACAATGGGAGATGAGAAGAAGCCCAAGCTTGTTGTTGTATGGCCCACCATCAAGCCTTTTGTAAATGGTTGAGCCTCCGACATGCTCGCCACCTGCGTCATTCAACCCATCGGTATGATCAAGGTTTCTTCATAAAGTTCTCACCTTTATGCAATTTGAGTCCTGATTCCCCCAAATGGGTTACTAGGTCTCTCTGATTTCCCTCCTGAGACTCATATATGTGTTCTTCATAAAGTTCTCATCTTTTTTTTCTTCCTCCCACTCCTTTCTGGATCCGTCGCACACCATGAATGTAAAGGAAGTGTTATGTTCATCTGAAGTTTATGGGTTCATAGATGATGAGCAACAAAGGCAGTAGTGGTTAAAGTTCTTGACATAAACTTTTGAAGCAGGTTTATGCAATCATGAATCAATGTTTAATTGGTGATACAAACACGGAATTACAGAGGTCTATAGATATTAAGTTCCAAGAACTTGAAAAGGGGAATTAAGGAAAAAGCAAATAATTTAGACTAGAAGATGACAAAGTTGCAGACAGAATCTAAAATGTGAAGTTCAAAAAGAAATTCTACTTTGGAGAACAAAGTGCTTTGGATTGACCAGATTTATATGAAGGAAAACCCAATTTGATGCGAAAAATTTACAAGAATTTGGTCTTATTCCCTTAACAATTTCAGAGGCAAAAAAAGTATTTAAGCCCAAAAATAAATCAGTTCAAAACCTCATAATTAAGCATGATCAGCAATGCCTATTCCTTGATTATTTTTGCAGCTTAAATAACTCAACCTTATGCAATTCACAATTGACATTTGGCACTAGGTTTCTCAATGAAAAGAAGTAAATGTTCTAATATTTTTCTAAGACCAGTTGCAAATAAAATATACTAGAAATAATACCCGTGTGTTGCACGGGTTGATTTACAATATTCTTAAAATTATATATAATTTTTATAGTTTTAATAAATATATAAATATTAAAGTATTTTTAATTATAAAATATAATAAATTAAATAATATGGAGGTGAGACATTTCATTAAATAGAATTAGAGTTCGCTAGAACTAAATAATTAATATTACTCAAATTTAATAATTGATATTTTTTTAAAATAAAACTTTATTGAAACGCAATAAAAATGAAAACAACCTTCTCATTTAGGTAATTACATTGGATCACAATATACCCATATTTGTTGTTCCCTACTACACCCTTGGTTTGCCACAATGTTTCTCTCACGCAATACACGCACCACACTAACACACTGAATTACATGCATCAAATGATCTATATGATTAAACACTTGTTCCCATTTTCATGACCTCCTATCTCCCCTAGATACTCACTCAACCACTAAGGAGGAATCACTCTCAACCACCAAATTTGAAAATTTAATATGCTGGCAAAATAATAAAGCATGCAACACTACTTGAACCTCTGTCTCAAAAGCACCCTGTAAGACCCAAGATTTTAGAATTAAATAAATAATTAATTTCCAACTCACGCATAGAATTATGTGTAAGCGTGAGAGGAACTTGACTCGTGTTTAATGGTTGGATTAGCGTTAGGAAGAAGAAAGTTCAGGAAATGGTTAAGAATAGTTATATAGTCGCTATAGGTTATAGCACGAGTTTCATTCACTTCCGCCTTAGGGCGAAAACGTTAGTTAATGGCTAATTTGCTCTTAAAGCACTGTAGAAACGATATTCAAAAATATTCAGAGGAATATAAGAACTTCTCTTATTCTTTTCCATGACGAGTGTTTCGACAAGAAACCCTGGACTGTACGAACGATCGATTTCGATTCTCGGAAGTTTGCCGAAACCGAGTTCCTGTTAGCTCAAGAACCTTAAAGTAAACTGTTGATGAAGACTTTTTTCTATTCGGAGCTTCAACCGAAGATTCCACACGCGTACACTCATTTCTTTCGATGTTTCTAATCTTTCTTCAGAACGAAGTTTTCTCATCCGACATCAACTGCAAAAAGTAGTTTTTCGGGTAAAATAGATTTACACCGACTTTGGATCGTTTGCTTTAATTCTGAGAAACCTGTTTTGAGTTCTGGAATTCTGTCGCCAGAACCTATCTTAGAATTCACGGAGGAATGTGCAGGAAAAATCGGAATCGCGAAATATTCTTTTTCCCGCGTTTTCCATGTTCTATAAATAGCTTGAAAAATGAAAAAAAAAAAAAAAAAAAAAACATCACCACCAACACACACACACGGCCGTGGGCTTCAAGGAGGAAGGAAGAGAATTGATTTTCGCCGATTCTTGTCTGATCGTCGCTCTGTTCGTTGCTACGCGTAGGCCTCGAGGTACTGATGCTTTTCCTTACCTCTGATCGTAAATTCTGTCGCTTTTCTCTATGTCTTTCTGTGCTCAAAGTTTCGAGCTTTTTGTAAAAATGTCCAAATAACTTGATTTCTCTGTCTAAACTTATTCCCTGCGTGCCCAAGAGCATGTTTAGCGGATTACATTTCGCCGAATCTCGTCGAATCGCCGCAGAACTTCAATTCTGCTCAAAATACCCATTTTATGCTGAGGTTCCGCTTTTTGAGTCAAAAACTCTCGACTGAGCTTAGCGTCAGTAGGATTAGTCGTCATAATCGTCGTTGGTATCGACCTCATCCAATTTATTTTTCGAAATTATGATTTTGAGTTTCCGAGCTAAAAATCTTGACCAAAACACCCCTGTTCTAGTTTTCGATCCGATAATTTTTTTGAGAGTTTCCCTGGCCTAGATATCGCCTAAGAATACCTAGGAATTAAATTAGATCGAAGAAAAAGTTCGGAAACCCTATTTTTGAGAGTGGCCGAAACCTGTTTGTTAGGGTACCGTGTTCAAAAATAATTTTTGGGTCTCTATGACCTGAGCCATTGCGTAGCTCTTTCAATTGTCGAAATTTTGGCGTTGGTTTCGTGTCATTCCGAGTTATGTAGCTCGAGTTATGCTCGTTTTAGCGAACGAAGTCTCTGTTGTCCATCCGTGCCTAAATAGGAACTTTGAAGCTTTAAAAGCGTTCTTTACGATTTCGATTAGTATTATTAGATCGTGTTGCTTCCAGTGAGGCTTGTGTTGATGATTGTGTTTCCTTGTTTTAGGTTCGCAACTTCCATGCACAACTTCTACTCACGAAGGTAAGGGTAACTCAGTTTTAGAGCGTCTTTGAGTCTTGCATGCTTTTATTGCACTGCATGCATTTGAGATGAAGTTGTTTAAACTTGATTGGCAATTGATTGAAATGTTGGTATGCTTTCAATGTTGCATGCTTGCTTATGTTGACTGTTTCTGAGGCTTGTGCCAAATGTTTTCTGAAGGCTTCGACCGAGTGAACTTATTGAGACGTGTGTCTCCGTTTTCTGAGAGGCTTCGGCCGTTTACTGGTTTCTGTCATTGAACTGAGTTGGTATGCAATTGAATTGAGTTATGTTCGTTGATAATAGGAATAACATGTGGTTACTCCGAATAAATCATTGGTTTGAGCATTGTTATTAATTGACTTGGCATATAGGGCTTGGTCTTTAAGTGGCGATGAGGTGGGGTGTGGTCCCGCGTGATTGTCCCGTCTTTCGAGACGTTATACAGTGGCGATGAGGTGGGGTGTGGTCCCGCGTGATTGTCCCGTCCTTCGAGACGTTATACAGTGGCGATGAGGTGGGGTGTGGTCCCGCGTGATTGTCCCATCTTGTGAGATGTTATAAAGTGGCGATGAGGTGGGGTGTGGTCCCGCGTGATTGTCCCGTCTTGCGAGACGTTATTGATCGATCCATTTTGGTAGCAGCATATAGTTGCATTATAGGGAACTAACACCTGACCCTATGTTGTTGGATTTTAGTTATTGGTTTATTGATATCTGATTTGATGTTACATTGTTGAGGTTATTATTATCTGAGTTAATCTATGTTAAGTTGTTGATATGTGAGTTTAGTTATGTTGCTAGTTTATTTACCATGCTAGGTAATTAAATTTGAATAGCATGATTTTCTCTTTTATACATGGTAATTGCATGGAGTTAACCCTTTCTATTTGCTACTTGTTATTTGAGCGCTTAACGCTATTAGGCGATGAAGAGCCTTCTGGCGATGCTTAGCCATGCTGAGATGGAGGAGGGATAGTAACCGGCGGAGCAAGGATGGAAGAAGCTGTATAGTTTCCTCTTAGTAGTTTATGCTTTGAGTCTTCTTCGTTATCTGAAAACTCTGCTACTAAAACCCTGTTTTCGCCACTGTTTAAGTGTGCGTACTTATTTGGAAACTTGCTTATGCTATTGTAAGACACTATTATTATATGTCGGGAACGGGTTGTTTAATTAAGACCATGTTATGTATTAAACTGTTTAGTTGTTTTGAAAAGGAAAAAAAATTATCGTGTTTTCTTAGGATTACGAAATAGTCCTTAGACTTTGTTAGGTGACTAATGTGACTCATCAGTTGAGAAATTGGGGCGTTACACACCCAGCATTCCAGTTCCTTTTGCAAAGTAACCTGACACCTTCCCTCCATGATCGCTCAAAACTCTGCCAATACCACTCACCCCAAGGTTCCCTTTCGACGCCCCATCCATATTTAAACTTCAAAACAGTGGCTAGCGTTGGCTCTCAATACACTATTTGTGGCATCTTTTGTGTTCATGACATTTTTTTTAATACTTTATATTAACAATAAAGTAATTCTAACTTTTAAAATTATAATAAGAAATAATTTTATTGGTGTAAAGAATTATTTATTAAATTTAAATTTATTCAACTTTTGTCATAGTTATTTTATTTTAATATTCTTTCTCAAGTCATTTCTACTAATATATAATAGATAAAAAATTATATTTAAAGAATGTTTTCATCCAATACACACATTATATTTAATAAATACCTATAGAGCGATACTTTTTATTTAAAGACTATTTTTTCTTAATTATTTTTTAATAAAAATTATAATAATATAAACATATAAAAAATATTACTTAATTTTATTTTAATTTTCTCCGCTCCAACTTATGGTTGATAAATAATATTCTAATTTTTTTCAATTGATATTGAATAAATTATTTTTTGTCTAAGTAACTGAAAATTTATAATTAATAGTTAATACAGTTAATACAAACATTTAATGTATATAATATTTTTATTTTTTAATATATAGTACTGCCAAATGATTTAATGTAGTTTTTTGTTGTATGAGTAAAGTAAAAAATAAATTCAAAATTTAGTTTATAGTTTTATTATTTAATGTAGGTAGCTAAATAGTACCTAGTTAATTTCTTTCAATTTTCAATCTTTATATTTAATTTATTTAATAAAAAAAAATTTATTACATAATTTAATACAAATGTTATATTAGTAGTTTCGGCCAATTAAAAACTCAAAGAGTACCTTACTTTTACATGCAAGATATGAAGATAAATGACAAAAGGTATAATGTAGCACCCAAATCTCTCATAATTCATCAAGGTTTTGTGCATTTTTCAAAAATTATATTCTATTGGCATGTGTAAAGTCCAAAAAATAAAAAGATTGGCATGTTTCAAAAGTTACATTACATTGAAAGTAATAGAAATTTAATTTGTTCAACTTCATTATTTAATGCATTTAATACTTTATAGCTCAAGTGAGCTTTACATATATATATATATATATATATATAGATTGCTTTCCAATTTCTTTTCTAACACGAAGAACAATGAAATATGGCTGGTAAAACATAAAAGTACTTGAGAAAACCTAGATTATGAAAACTCAAATTATGATTATAAGGACAATTTTATACAAAGCAAATAGAAGATAACACAAAGTAGTTCCTTTTTTTGTATCATTCAATAATAAACTCAATAAGATGGTACGTTGAATTGGCATCTAATACAGTTATAAACATTGAATCCAAACCCAATAAAAACAGTAGCTGACATCCCATGAAACAAATTCCTGCTATAATTTCAGCCATCAAGAGGTTCTACGCCACAAAACATGGACAGAAATCCAATTTGTCTCAGAAAAAGACCAAAAAACAAACTAGATAATATTCACCCCTGCATCCAGAATCACCAATCCACAAGACTCCAAAAAGCATTAGGCCTGTAATATATAATCATGACCAATAAAAGCAATTTCAGTACCATTCCAGAAAAAATAACTTCAGTACCAATTGAGATAGCTTATGCCCCTCGTATCACGCTAATAATTGATAAGACATAAAGGGCAATGAACAAGTAACTTCAATAATGTCACCATGATAATTAGAAAAAATTCAACCAACAGAAAAAAGAAAAAAGCGCAGCTGTTTGTAAAATGCATAGTGCAATTTTACTACCACTGCAAGGAACTAAACATGTTACTTGTAACATACAATTTCAATCAAAATTTGGACAGGAAATCAATAGCTACCTTGTTGGCTATATTGTTGGAAAGCCAGTCCAAACCCTCATAAAGCCCCTCCCCAGAGGTTGCACAAGTGCTCTGGATGTACCTGAAAAAACCACAAAGCATGTTAGCTCACAACGAGAGAACTATCAATCCTGGACAGAAAGGGCAACGTGATCAAAATATATACCAGTGACGCTGTCTGAGAGAGTGGAGACCTAGTTTGTCAGTAATTTCAGCAGCATTCATTGCATTGGGAAGATCTTGTTTGTTAGCAAATACAAGTAGTACTGCATCTCTCAGTTCATCCTGATAATTAAAATATACAGTTCCAGGATTATGCCAAATTTATCACAAGAATATAATTAACAGAAAGAAACAGTATAGACATGCTATTGATTCTGGCCAAAAGGCCAATCAATGTGCTGTTATCTTCCCAGGAGCTTGACCAGAATGAACTGGTATCCAACTTCCAAAATATACCATCAAAATGATTATCAAGTAGACAAGTACAACATTACAGATATTACAATCCAGGAAAAAAAATGGGTCCAATAACAAAGTGACCATAGATAGAAATTAGAAAAGCTTCATGTTAGGTGGTCCTCTTCATTGATAGGAAAACACCCATTTTAAGCAACTGAACATCAGTTGGTAGACTACTATATCATCATTAACAATTGCAGTTACAAAAGTGCTGACTGCTTCAGCTACGAAATGATTAATAGGACACACGGTGAATTCTTCAAAACTCCTTTGAAACTCAATATATGATAACACAGCCTCATAAACAACAAGTCTTACCCACTAAGCAAGGTTGACTACATGGATCACCCAGCACCATTGCACAATATCAAAAACAAAATTTGCACTCACCAACGAAAACTTCATAAAGAAATTATTTAAATTACATATTTTTCCAATCAATGTCAAGAAAAACAATGTCATTCCTATTTAAGTGTGAGTTTGGAAAATACAAGTGGATCCACACATAGTAGGGATCCTCATCAACTCGAAGCAATAAATAGTTTCTTTTGGGAAGATTGATCCACATCTAGTAGTGCAAGAATTGAAACCAAACATACGCTAAATCCTTTGCTTTTAATGTAAATAGAAAAGCTTTCTGCTAGGTGGTCCTCTTCAATGATAGAAAAACAACCAAAGTTTGCACTCTAATCAACAAAAACTTCATAAACCTGTTATATAAATAACACATTTTTCCAACCAATATCAGAATGTCATGAAAAACACCATTATTCCTATTTAAAATCCCTTGCTTGCTCTATTAAATTACTGGGCACATTTGTATCTGCTTTTTTTTGTGAAATAGTCACTTATTTAAAAAAAAAATCAATTTATGCATTTTTTGAACTGTTAGTACTGTTTGTATACACTTAAGCAGAAATCTGATTATTTCTTTAAGTTATTTCTAGTAGATTTAAAATAATCAATTATTTCTAGTAACTTTTCTAAGTGAAAAGCAATTTTTATATTTGTAAACAAAAATTTAATTTCTGCTTTTAATAAAATCTCTTCAAATAAAATCAAATTTCTATTCAACTCTTAAATCACTTATTTTTTAGCAGAAACAAACGAGCCCACTATTTACTGCCATAATTATATTTTTTTCATCCCTCCCATTCCCATCATTAGAAAAAAAGTATAGCTTCTATGTCTAGTTCATCAATAGATGATTTGGCCAATTCAATAATTACACAGCCATCATTAAATAGATCATGTAAAACTCAACTAATATCCAACAACCCTGTCTTTTCTTTAGTATACTCATTATCTTTCCTAGTCAAAATTTTAGAATCCATTTTGTTATATAAGCTAAAGCCTTTGCACTTTTAGAATCCATTTTGTTTCTCTTCAACAAATTAATAAAGGAGTACGTACTCCAATTCCTCTGACAACGCAGTAAATAACAAGACTATACTTATTCCAACATATCAAAGATATATCCCAAACAATACTATCTAGGAGTATTATGAGCAAGCAACCAATACTATAGCAATTTAGTTATATATATATACATATATATATATATACACATTTTAACAGACAATAGAAAACAAATGATTTAATATGATAGTGAGAACTTTCTATCTACACTCTAAAGTGTCAGATGAATATCTAACATGAACTCACATGAGAACAAAGACATCAAATATGATGACCTAAAAGCTTAACCAAATTGACTATGGTACCTCATTCAACATCCTGTGCAACTCATCTCTGGCCTCAACAACTCGGTCCCTGTCATTGCTGTCTACAACGAATATAAGACCCTGTGTGTTCTGGAAGTAGTGCCTCCACAAGGGACGAATCTGCAAATCAAAGCATAAGTATTAAGCCACTGACTCCAAGACTTAACTCAGAACCATAAAGGCATAAGGATCAAACTTCAAACCTTGTCCTGACCCCCAACATCCCAAACAGTGAAGCTAATGTTCTTGTATTCCACAGTCTCCACATTGAACCCTGTAATATGAAAAATAAAAATAAATCCATACACATAGAAGCAGCATAAACAGTCACAATATTCATGGAGAATACGTAGGTCCAAAGTAACACGAGGTAGGAAAAGGTTAATCAGGGATTTCATATGAAGCATCACACATTGTATCATTGTATGATTCAAGTTTAGACTTCTATACAGATTTATCAATGTATGATTCATATTAAAAGCTTATTGAAAACGAAATACAGTAATTTAGCTAAGATAAGTGAAGTTATCATAAAGGATCAATAATGGGTGTGTATGCATATTAATATCCCTAGAGGTGAAGTATTATACACAGTTACACACAATAACACAAGCACATGAGCCTAACATACTGTAAGCATAACTCATAAGAAATAGAACAATCGAGAAACTTACCTATGGTAGGAATTGTGGTAACGATCTCTCCAAGCTTGAGCTTGTAAAGGATGGTGGTCTTACCAGCGGCATCAAGACCAACCATCAGAATTCGCATTTCCTTCTTGGCGAAAAGCCGACTGAAAAGCTTGGTGAATGTCAGCCCCATTTCTCCTTCAGCTTGTGGATCCCTAAATTCTCAAAAATTCCATTCAAAATTATCAACCAAATAATTTCATTCAACTAAAAGAAAAAACCCAAAATAAATAAAACAATTCAGCTTGTGGTGTGGATCCCTAAATTCTCAAAATTCCATTCAACATTATCAACCAAATAATTTCATTCAGCTAAAAGAAAAAACCCAAAATTAATCAAAAATACATAAAACGTAATCAAATTCTTCCATCAAACCAAATCAGGCGTAATCAAATGCATCAACAAAATTAACTTCACTAGATGAATACAGATCTCAAGCCAAGCGACAAAAACAGCGAAAACCATTTCGATTCATCAAACCGCATAACCACGACACGAGAACCGAAACGGATCGAACAACAAAAAGTTACGATCTATACATCTGGATCCCAAAACCCTCAAATCAAACGATGCAACAAAGAATCTAATCCCATCCCGAATTCAACAGAAAAAAAAAAAATTGAGCTTTGAAAAAACTGTCACGCAAAACGAAATCTCGAACGCGAAACATGCAAAAGAGAAGGGAAAATCGAAATGAAATGGAATCGCCCAGGGTGAATCGGTGTGTTTGTGGATGGAACAGGAAAGAAAATGGTCTCAGAAATAGAAATTACCTTGAGGGATCTAGAACCAGAACGCGTAGAGAGAGGTACGAGAAGAAAGAGAGAGAGGCGAACAATGCTGCTTCCCTACAACGCGAAATGAAAGAATTCAGAGAGAGAAAGGGTTTTATATGCTAAACAGCGGTGGTACCCGATTTATTTGGAGAAATACTGCAGTAAAATGTTTTAAACGAATGGTAAAATAGTAAAATACACTCGCGTTGTAGGGTTTCAAAGAATAACATTTCACTCCATTTGTGTTAAAATGTACGAGTCCACATGGGTTGAGTTAGATGAATTTTTAGGTTAATAAAGATTCGAACCAATCAAAATTGTTTGGGTTAGGTTGGTTAGATTTCGCAAATTTTTAGCTTCGGACTCGAACCAACCCAATTCGATGATTTTCGGGTTGGTTTGGATGGGTTTTTTGGATCGCTATATTTAAATTATAATAAATCTAGAATATTGAAAAAATATTAAAACTTCGAAAAAAAATTATAAAAAATTGGTAAATTGGTTATAGTACCAAATAGCATAAAAAGAACACAAAATAGTTTACTAAATAGAATGAAATAGTATTACATAAAGGACATATAGCCAAATATCATGACAGCAACGGAACCAAGTTAATTAATACGACAATGGCATGACACTTAGAATTTCGATGTCTCAATACTCCAACATGCTGAATAAAATTCAAACAAAGACTGAAGAATGTGAAAAGTAAAATTGTAAAATAAAATTAAGGTTTTAAAATTCACATGTAGGTTATGTAAAATTATTAAAAAACTATATTAAATAATATAGTATTATTGTATGTTTGGATTTTAGGTTGGGTTGGGTGGATTGTTATTAATCTGATATCCGATCCGAAGTTGATTGCATTGTAATAAAATATGTTTGATTGACCCGTTTGCCCAATCCAACCCACATTTTTTTCATTGGATCGGGTTGGATTTGACGAGTTCATTGGATCTACTCGGCCCATGTGCACCCCTATTAAAACGTGTTTTTTTTATAAGCAAAGCATTTCATTAACCCCTATTAAAAAGTGTTATCCGTCCTCTTACACTTTTTTCCAACAAACTTTCATTGATGGATTGAAACTTATTATGTGGGATTCACAAAAAATACGGGTCTTACTTCCAATTTAGTGTAACCTACATGAATTTCAATCAATCAATCAAAGAGTATAAAAAATAGTGTCACAGTGAGTGTTGAAAAGAGAATTGAAAATGCAAATTTGAAAACAAAATGTGTTCGGAAAAAATGGAGCTGAAGTGAGTTTTTATTGATTTTCAAAACCGTTTTCAAAACATATTTTGTGATTGTGGTTTTTAGTTTCAATAACATGTAACTTCATCACCATCACCACCCACAGTCATCACCACCACCACCATCGCCACTACAACCACCTTCACCACCACCATTGACGCCACTACTAGGGATGACAATAGGTCTCAGACTCATTGTGTACCCGCTAAAAATACCTACAATGGATAGGGTAAAAATCCGTTAGATCCATGGATAATTACCCGTAAAAAAATAGTGGGTACGAGTGTGGCTATGGGTACTATAGTACTCAACCCGGCTCATACCCGCACACACTTTATTAATAATTTTTATTATATATATTAAAAGACTTAATTAATGTTATAACTTTCTAACTTACTTTTTTTTTGAAAATGAAAGTAATATTATTAATAATGACCTAAACATGAGAAAAAAATTCTCATGGCAAGAACAAAAGACCAAAACTGCACCTCCCAAATACAAAACAGCTCCCAAAAGTCTCCCCACAAAACAACTCAAAGCATAATCTTAAAGATGAGCCTCATTAAAACCTTGCAAGAAAAACCCATTGGAAAAAATCAAGCAAGGAAAAAGAGTACCACATCATTAAGATATCTAGATCTGCATTCCTAATTCAATACCACTAACATGAGCCTTACATAAATCAAATTCGCCGGTCCCAAATAAAGTATCTGCTTTAACACCAGTAACACCAGCCAAAACGCAAACCCCAAAACCATGCAGTAGTAAACAACAGCAGCAAATTCGTATAACAACAGCAACAAAATAACAGCAGGAACTTAATTGCCAGCAGCAAATACACACAACATCAGCAGAACAACAACACAACAAATTTATAAACAGCAACAACACCTGCACAACAGCAATAGCAGCAGCTTCCAAAAATGCAACTTAAAGAACAACATCCCCAGCAGGAAAAGCAACAGCAGCAACATCACAAGCTAATTTTCGTAACAACAGCAGGACAAGCTCCAGCAAATTTAAAAGTGAATAATTATACTTGTTTTTTTGTTTTTAATAGAAGTAGAATAATTCTACTTGTTAAATATTTGGAAAGCCTTTTATATTTTTAATTAATGCTCTTTATTTTACAATAGTAGTTAGCCCGTAAAAAAAGGGTTAATGGTCAAATTGGTCCCTGTGTTTGTAGTGACTTTTGATTTTAGTCTCTCCCTGAAAAAAACTTGTCGATATCTCCTTGCAGTTGCAAGCATTTTGGTTCTAGTCCTCGCCGGAGGGTGGAGCTCCGGCTAGAGTACTGAGTGGCAGGCTAAAGCTGACGTGGCTTTATCCATGTCCTTTCTAATTCCACCTGTGTAATTAATAATTAAAGTAAAAAAATTAATAAAAAAATTACAAAAAATCTGGAAATTCTAGAAAAATAAAAACAAAGTTACAGCTTATTCATCTTTATAGGGTCACTTTTGTTTATTGGTTCATGCTTCATCTTCCTTTCTCTCTAACACAGATACTGAAACAAAAAAGCTTCTCCTTCTCCCACTCACTCAACCCACCTCTACCAAATGCAATAAAATCCATTCACCATTTCAATTAATTTCGCTCTTTTCTCTCTGCATTCAAACATCAACACCGATTGAAATAATTCTCAATTTAAATTCTGGATGCTCCAAAACCCGTCTTTTCCACAACCCAAACTCCTCTCCGCGATGAACTACGGTGTCCTCCCTCCCCTCCACCTCCTCCCTGCACCAACAAACAAACCTAACCCACCACACGAAGAATTGCACCCACTTGTTCATTTCGTGGTGGTGAGGCACAGATCTGAAGATTTGGAATGATTTTTAGGTATTGGCGTTGGTTCTATGGGGGTTTTGGGTGTGTAACACCCCATTTTTTTTTCCGTTATTAGGTTATTTACAATTTTATTTTAATTATTATTATGCTATATGGTAATTTGATAATTTATGTGATTTAATTAGATGATAAGGTGATTAAGTGATTTTATTAGATAATTAAGTGATTATGTGATATAGAGAAATAAGGGTTTTAGGTTTTATAGTGAATAGTTGGGAGTGGGGCCCATTGTATGACTATTTAAGGGTTAGGAGTGAAATAGAAAGAGAGAAATAAGAATTTGAGAATTGGGGAAGTTAGCAGAGTAGAAGAAAATAAGCGTGAAAGAGAGAAGGGGAGAAAAGAGAAGAAAAACCTAGAATTTGATCTTCAAGAGGTAAGGGTTTGGATTCATGTTGTATGGATTAGTATGATAGTGGGTAATTATAGGAAGCATGAGTTAGGAACCCTAGGATGCATAAATTCCCAAATTGAAAAAGTTAGGGTTTAATTTTAAGATGAATTTTGGGGGTAGAAGATAGGCACGCATGATGCGCGGGTTGCGCGCGGGAAATTTACGAGCTCTTGAACCCTATTTCGAGCTGTGTTAATAACCGAATTTGAAGAAGTAGTCTTCATACAAGTTGTAGCCCTATCTGCTATGAAACTTTTGCCGCTGGTTTCACGTTGTTCCGACGTCTGTAGCTCGAGTTATATGCAATTTAGTGAGGACCAGTTAAGTTGTCTCGTTTCTCTCGAACTGCTGTTAGTGTTACATTTTTCCTGTATTTTTTACTTCGAATTTTGACATGAAAATTCATAGAGATTTACAAAACGTGGATACGGAACCATGATAAAAATATTGGACTTTTCTGAGTGTATTTGATAATTTATATCTGTTTAATAGTTTATTATTTTGGTGCTGTTTTTCTGAATTGATGTTATGTGTTGAGTTGCTAAGTTACTGTGACTGCAAATTGTGTAGTTGATAACATGAAAACAATGCTTTGTGAAATTGGAGATGATTTCATATTGTTGAACTGGTTATGAATATGCTAAAATAATTAGGACTTGGAGATGGTCTGAATATGCATATGTTAGTTGAGTTTTGCACAATACACTGCATAGTTGTCAAGAGGCAATGTTTGTTAGTTCTCGTGGAGGCTAGTGACTTGTCCCAAAACTGGAGTGGTTTTGAAGCCTAGAGTGAGGGCTTTATTGGTGGTTATCTGTGTCTGGAGTGGACGCGGTGATACCGCTAAGGATAACAACTTTGGTAGCAAAGGCATTTGCACGGGTCTCACTTGAGTCATATGTGTTAGGGAGTTGTTGATGCTAACTAATGATAATTGTGATATTTTTTGAGATTTGATGTTGTGGTAATTGGAGACAATAATATTTGCTTACTTGATGCTATGAATTATGGAGTATTGTCATAACTATGAGATTGATTGATTATATTAAATTACATAATTTATTATTTGTTAGTGGAGTGTGAAGAATTTATGTGGAACATAGATAAGCTTTTACATTATTTATTATTATGCTTATCCATATGATATGAGTTCTCACCCTTCTGTTGGAATGATGTTCTATGCGACATCGCTCAGGTATCGAGGATAGTGGAGCTTCTCGCGAGGGTTAGTTTGAGGAGCTAGTCTTTCATTTATGGTTTAGTTAGGGGAGTCATGCTATGTTATGTAACACGGGGAAATGCTAAGTTTTGTACATTGATGTTAAGAGTTTTTTTATGAACTCTCTTTATTAACTTTTGGATTATGTTTTATCTAGGAGTTGAAATAAATCCGATGTGCTATGCATAAGATGTTATGCCACTAAAGTTGGAAATTTATATATTTATTTTGAGTATAACAGGTGTTTTGATTTATGGTTTTGGAGAATAAGTGTGACACCCTCTGTGTTATGCATTTTACTCTGATTTAAGTTATAATATTTATGCGGGGTTTAGAGGGTGTTACAGGGTGGCTGGGTGAAACTGAGGGAGAGGACTGAGGTCGTTGTGGTTGTGGGCTACGACAGAAATTTCGCGGTGATTGTAGGATGCAATTGGGGACTGGGTTGGGGACTTTGGTGGTTGGGGGCGATGGGTTTTGGGGATGAGGATGAGGTTCTGGGTAGGTTCCTCTATTTTAGATTTGTTTTCCTCTATTTTGGATTTTTTTTTTCATTTTCTGGGTTTGATGATGAGTTTGAAGATCAAGATGGAGATGAAGATGAGTGAAGAAGGATGAAGGGAAGAAGATTGAGGTCGTTGTGATTGTGGGCTACGACGGAAATTTCGCGGTGGTTGTGGGATGCAATTAGGGACTGGGTTGGGGACTTTGGTGGTTGGGGGCGATGGGTTCTGGGGATGAGGATGAGGTTCTGGGTAGGTTCCTCTATTCTAGATTTGTTTTCCTCTATTTTGGATTTTTTTTTTATTTTCTGGGTTTGATGATGAGTTTGAAGATCAAGATGGAGATGAAGATGAGTGAAGAAGGATGAAGGGAAGAAGATGATTAAGAAATTTATGTTTTTGTATTTTTTAACTTTAACAAATATTGTAATTTTACTTTTGAATTAAAATTTTATTTATTTTAGTTATTAATTATTGACGTGGAAATATAAATAAATTAAAAATGACGTGAATAAAGCCACGTCAGCTCTGGCTTGCCACTCAGCACTCTCGCCGTAGCTCCACCCTCCAGCGAGGACTAGAACCAAAATGCTTGCAACTACAGGGAGATATCCGCAAGTTTTTTTCGGGGAGGGACTAAAATCAAAAGTCACTACAAACACAGGGACCAATTTGACCATTAACAAAAAAAAAAACAATAGTAGTTATATTATTTTCTTTTGGAGAATGAAAATTGTATTTTTATTAACTAAATTGCAGGTAATGGGTACAGGTACGGGCATTCAAGTTGCTACCCACCCGGGTATGGAGACAGGTGCGAGTAACTTTTGAAAACACGGGTACGGGGATGAGTACTATAGTACCCTACCTAGACCCTACCCATTGCCATCCCTAACCACCACCTCCACATGCATCCTCCACCCGTGCCACTACCGCTACAACCAACACCATCATCACCAAAGCCGCTGCCACCATCGCCACTTTCACTACCACCACCACTCTCCATCGCCACTACCTCCATGTGCATCTTCCACTCGTGCCACTGCCGCCACCCTTCACCACCACTACCACTTCCACTACCCTTCACTCACGTGCGTCACCACCACCCCCACTACTACCGCTGCCACTACCACCACCACCTCCACCACCACCCTGACTCCACTGCAACCACCACTACCACCACAATCTTCACCGCAACAACCACTGTAAGACCTGGATTTTCAGAACAAGTTAAGTTTCCGACTCACACGTAGAATCAGTGTAAGCGTGACAGAAGTTTGACATTTGAGAAAGATTAATGAAGAAGAAAGTTCAGGAATTGCTTGAGGAATGTTGCGTAGTTGTTTTCGGAGTTAGTGCGAGTCGTCTGCACACCTGCCTTATGGCGAGCGTGTCCAGAATAGGCTAATTTCGCTTTTAAAGCAATGTTTAGGCGATATTTCGAATTCTTGGAAAATTTAAAGATTCTCTTTATTTTTCCTTCGACCAGCGTTTCATTTCGGAACTCTGGACTGTACGCACGATAGTATTTACTTTTCGGAAGTTCGCCGACGCTAATTTCTTTGCTTCAAAACCCTATTTTCGAGCAATGGATGAAGACTTTTTCTATTCGGGACTTCTAACGAAGTTTCCGTCCGTGTTGCCAGATTTGTTTCGACTTTTCCAATCTTTCTTCAGTAGGAAGTTTTGTCGTTTGAGCATCACAGCAGAAAGTAGTTTTTCGGGACAGACTAACTTACACCGCTTTTGGCGTTTTGGATATCGTTTTTCCCAAATCCTAGATATTTGTTTTGAGTTCTGGAATTCTGACGCCAGAATCTCTCTTAGAATTCCTCGGTGATCGTGCTGCAAAAATCAGAATCGCGAAATTTTCATTTTCCCGCGATTTCGCCTGCCTATAAATAGCTCAAAAAGCAAAAATTCCTTCATTTTCTTCCTATTGTGGCCGAATTTCGTGGAGAGCAAGGGGGGAGGAGATTTTCGCGAAACCTTGACCAATCTTCGTGCAGTTCGTCCCTACTTCTAGGTATCGAGGTAACAATCATGAATCTTACCTTTGATTTCTGTTTCTGCTGAGTTTCTAAAGTCGTTTCTGTGCTCACAGTTTTGAGCTTTTTCTAAAATTGTCTGATTTCTTCGATTTCTTGCTTGGGTTATGTTCTCTAGGTTCCCATGAGCCTAAAACCTCTGTCAGTAAACTCTGATTGTGATCCAGTTGACAGGGATCTGAAAAACTGTTTCAAAACCTTTTTGTCTCACATTTCGAAACTTTATTGTCGAAAAGTCATAATCTGACTTCGTGCCTTTAGGATTTGTTGTCACGGATGTCATGAGGATCGTTGCTGTCAAATTTGTTTTCAGAACTGATAACTTTGAAGTTTTGAGCCTTTATTTTGGACCAAAATGCCCCTGGATAGTCGTATTTCGACCCGATTGTCCGAAAATTGTTCCGATAGTTTCTTTACCTTAGTTTTACCCTAAAACTACCTTGTGAGTTGATTTGATCGAAGAAAAGGAGCCGAAGCCCTTTTTCCTTTAGGGCCGTGGGCTATTTCCTTTAGGGGGGAGTTTCTCGTTTTCGAAAACTTGTCTTTTCGTACCCGGATGTCGTATTCTGAAGCTTTAATGCTTTGTCTATCGTTTATGTATTGTATTGCGATCGAACTAATCGATTTTGTGTGGATTCTGCTTTGTTTTTCCTCCGAGGTTCAGTTGAAGGAACTTTGGAAGTTTCAAGGCATTCCTGTGAAGGAGATTTGATTTGCGAAGCTGGATCAGCTCGAGGTTAGGGCAACTTGCTTTATTTAGCTATGATTGCATGATAGGCGTCGATAAATTCGACCTATGCTTTATCTGATGTTGTATATGATGATGGTTTATTGTTATGAATGTTTTCATAGCTTATGATGTTGATGTTGTGTTGGATTGAGCGTTTTGACGCAACTTCGGAGTGGAGATTCATTGATCTGGTGATCTTTGATATTTCGGGTTGGATGAACAACCCTAGGCAAGTTCAAACGAGGGGTTTGAGACTTAGCCATTTGTTGGTATTCGTTGGTTTACTTAGACTTTCCCTGGGAAACTTCTTTTGGGTGGTTGGTTTTCGGAAAACCTAGAATGAATAGAATTTTGAAAACTAGAGACTTTGGGAGACTTAGACTTTGAGAAATAAACTCATAACCTGACTAATTCAATTCGAAACGTTTTTACTAAACGAATAATCATAGGAGAACTAAAGGGGAAAATATTTACGGAAGACGGGGAAAAGTCGACCTTTGTGGTGGGTTTGGAGAGTTATTGGAATTGGGGAAAGCCACTAAGGTGAGCTATGGTGATGATTGAAAGTCACCGAGTACTCTAGTACTCTTGGGAGTGTTGTTCGAGTCGTGTTGTAATGACCGACACTGACTCTGGCTTTGATTTTGGGTTATCTTGTTGTTGGAGCCGTGTTGTATTGACCGACACTTAGTGCTCTTGTTGGTTGAGCTGTGTTGTATTGACCGACACTAGACCCTTGTGTAATCCTGTTGATGGAGTTGTGTTGTATTGACCGACACTTACTCCGAGTTGTGTTGTATTGACCGACACTAACTCATGGGTTTGTTGAGATTGGGTTGTGAGCTAAACACTTTCGTGGTAAGGGCGATTCGTTGTTTGGCTAACCATATTGCATCAATCGGGTGAATAACGGGAATGGTTCACCTGTGCATATCATGGTGAATAACGGGAATGGCTCACCTTGCATAAATGATGAATAACGGGAATGGTTCATCATATGGTGAATAACGGGAATGGTTCACCAAGGATGAATAACGGGAATGGTTCATCCAGGATGGATTTCATCCAGGATGGATAACGGGAATGGTCCATCCATAGTGAAGAACGGGAATGCTTCACTTGTGGCGAACGGGAACGCGTCACAAATCCGGATTCATATTGTGCATTTCACGCATACATTCATGCTGACTTGGATTGTGTGCTGGTTGTTTATTGAAGCAATATTAGAGCCATAACATGCTAGGATTGTGTATATATGTATATATCAACATATATCTATACCCCATATCACATGTTGAGTGTATATCTACGTATTTCTGTGAGTTGACCCTAGCGCCTTGGCTTTGTTTGTATGTTTGTGTTTGGGCGGTCGGCCTGCTGCCAGATGTCGACGGTGGATTGGTTTTCGATGGTCTCTCCCTCGGGGGGGATCAGGTTTGAGTTGGAGGACCGTACTGACGAGCGTGGACGTCTGACGAAAGGAGTTTTACGACGCATGGAGCTGAGCTTCAACTTGCCGTCTTCAGTTCGCTGTGGACTCGGTTATGTGAGCAGTGAAGGGAGGGTAGGTTTAGGCAGGCGTCATATTTTGTGTAGAGCTCTGATTCGTCTTACTTTCGGGACAGGGTAGGTTTCCGACGCATGGCTTTTGTGTGGTTCTCTTACTGAGGGATCACAGTGAGTCAGTCGGACCATAGGGGTCTTTGCTTAGGCCATTTTGAGGCCGACTTTCTCCTAGTGGGTTGTAATTATAAACTTTCACACTTAAACTTCTGGGTCTGTATATATTTGCCTGCGGGCTTACTACCTTGGGAGTCACTGCGAGTGCGCGTGACGTGTAAGTACAGCTGAGGCTGTACATGTTTATATTTGATGTATATTGGTTAGTTTAGTGGTTGGGTTTTGGCTTTACTTCCTTATCGCTTTGATTTAAAGGAAAGAAAAAAAAAGTACCTGTTTTCCGCGTAAAGTTTATTCTTGGTTACTAAAGTGATACCTGGAAATCGGGGTGTTACAACCACCATGTAAGATCCTAGTTTTTAAGATAGGTTAAATAATTAATTTCTTATCACGTTTAGGTTTTTGATGTAACGTGAAAAGAATTCGATCAAGTATCTGCTGTATTGGACGACTTTATGAAGAAGAAAGTTCAAGAAATGACTAAGGATAGTACCATAGACAGTTTAAGTTATAGTTCGAGTCATTTGAACACCCCGCTTATGTTGAGAGTGTCCAAAAAAGGCTATTTCTACTTCTAGAGCACTGTTTACGCAAAATTCAAAATCTTTAGAAAAATAAAAATCTCTCTTTATTTTTCCCATGACGAGTGTCTCGCTACGGAACCCTGGACTGTTCACACGATAGGTTTGGCTTCCCGGAAGTCTGTCGAAGCTAGGCTTTAATCTCTTGGGGACTTTAATTAAGACCCTTAATGAAACATGTTTCTATTCAAAGCTTTTAACAAATTTTCCATCCGCGGTGTCAAGATTCTTTCTGAAATTGCGACCTTTCTTTAGAAGGAAGTTTCTTCAACCGACGTCAACTGCAAAAAGTAGTTTTCCGGCTTATTTTTGCTAATACTGTGTTTATATCGTTTTCTTCAATTCTGAGAACTTCATTTTGATTTCTAGCATTCTGTCGCTAGATATTCACTTCTTATCGTTAGACGGAAGTACCAGAAAGGCCGGTTTCAGAAAACCTCGAAGTTTGCTTTTTTCAACGTCCGCTATAAAAGGGCGGGAAATGAGAAAATATCCCATTTCCCACCAACATAGAGAGAGGGCCGTGAGTTAGAGAGAGAAGGGGAGGAGAGTTCTTCGCCGATTCTTGTCCGATCGTCCCGATTTCAGTTTCTGTGGATCGACAGCGAGGTATTCTTGCTATTCCATAACTTTGCTTTCACTTTCTGTAGCTTTAAACCATGTTTTTCTATGCTCAAAGTTTGGAGCATTTTCCAAAACTATCTTTTTACTTCGATTTTTCTTTAGATCTACCTTCAACTACTACCCAACAAGCTATATTCATCGTCGATGCGCACCGATTTCGATCGAGTTGCAGTAGATCTGAAAAACTGTAGAAATACCCATATTCACCAAAGTTTCGCTTGTTGAACCAAAAATTCACAACTTAACCTAGTGCCTTTAGGATTAGTTGCTATAAACGCTACGATCTACGACCCTATCAAATTTGTTTTCAAAAATTTTAACTTTGAGTTTTGAGCTTAGAGTTTGGACCCAAAAGTACCTAGTAGCATAACAATTTCTAAAAAATTTCCGAGCATTGATTTACCCTAGTTATACCCCTAGATTACCGGTAATCAAGTTAGATCGAAGAAAAAGCATCGAAACGCAATTTCGCTCGAGGAACTTGTGGAGTTTGAAACTGGAAGAGATAGAGGTGAGGGCAACTTACCCTAATGATTTAGGCGTCGATAACTTCTACTTGTTTATTTGGCTATTTGATATCGATTGATCTGAATTGGGAAATGTTTTCTGAGACTTCGGCCGACATATATGTATAAGTTTTAATTGTTCTATGATTGATGTTGACTGAATCACATGCTTTATGTGCTTAGTGGCTAATTGTAGAATATGATGATATGTCTGAATATGTGTTATTGGATTGTACTAAATGTTTGTGCAATTAATTATTTGTATATTGTGATATCGTCAAAGTGTGGGTAACGAGAGTTTATGCCATGCTAGTAATAGAAACCATTAAGAGAATGATCATTAGGTCGGACCAAGGTCTGAACCTTTGCTATTTTAGGAGATTGAGACCTTCTCGGGGAATTACACAGGTTTAAGGGAAACCTTAGAACTTATAGAATTATAAATCATTTCATAAATAAAAATCATAACACGCTAAACAACATTCAAACACTTTAAAGTATCGATAAATTAGTGAAGAAGACTTAGGCTTGAGTAAGAATTCGGGAATATGAGAAGTGTCGATGATCCTAGTTTAGGGAAAAACCCTGAGTGCTTCTGCACCTTTTGCCAATCGGCAGTTAACATTTAGGCTACCTAAGGGATACGTATGAGAAACCAATAAGTTTCTAAGTACGATGTACTCCTTTTGCTCTAAGAGGAGTTCTACCATCCGAGTGATGAGTCAGATGATTACCATCAAGAGTGTTTGCACTCTATCATTGTAGTAACTCGAGGTCGAGAGTTCGACAATTACCTTAGGGAATCCTAGAGACAATGTTCTTAGCTAGACACGTACGTTTGTGAGGACGATTTGATGTTTGGCTAACCATATTGCATCATTCATTCATGTTTGAGGATACACGACAGAATATCGGACCTCGGTGGAGCCAGTGGGATCGAAAGATCGAGTTTCCATGTAGATCACCAAGAGTGACTACACATTCAGGTTGTAAGAGACACCGAGTCTTATGGTTAACACAAAAGCCGGTGAAAAGACCGACTCGTACACACGTGTCCAGCCTGTCTGGAGCATTATTTTTGCATCACATTGCATTTCATACCATTCATGTGAAAATTTCATGTTGATAAACATCGTTATGAGTGTGATGATTTGATGTTGATAAATATCGTTATGTGTTTTGCTGAAATCAATGATTTATGCATGCTGATGTAGTAGTTGAGGATGTAGTGATATATATGCCATGATCACAATTATCGAACCTATATATAGCTATCACTATGCTCTACTTGTTCTCTGTATTATCTACCCTATTCTGTGAGTTAACCCTCGCGCCTTGCCTTGTGTGTGTATTATTTGTGTTTGGACGGTCGGCAAACTGCCAGATGTCGCTGGGGGAGTGGTTCACATTGGTTCGCTCGTCCGGGGGAATTAGGTACGAGCTGATTGATAGAGTTGACCCTGCCGCTTGGGAGTTGGACCCCGCCAACCACCGAGCGACGTACCGAGGGAGAGTGATGGAGGACGTGATTGATAACCATGGAGACATGACTACTGGAGTTCTACGGAAGTACACCGTTGCCTTTGACCTGCCGCCGATGGTTCGCTTTGGACTAGCAATGAATTGCGACCACCTACGCCACCGTCGTCATTGTCATCGTCGTAATCTGATGAGGAGGACCCTTTCGAGATCGATGTTGTTGCTGTGACACCGTATGGACTGACACCGCATGTTATTGTGGACCCTACGGACGTTGCATCATCTTCTAGGACCGTTGAGCCCAAGAAGGAGCTTGTCGCCACAACTCCGACTCGTTCTGGAGCGTCTGCTTCCTCTCGTGGTTACTGTGTGGAACCTTTGGTTCGCATGGTTGAGGAGGAGATCGCTACTGACGTAGTCGATATGGAGACCGGTTCGACTAGGGTGGCACGAAAGACAGTGAGGAGGGAGGTTCTTGACGTGGATGTCGATGTGCTTACTGTGGACTCAGTGAAGAGGGTTGGGAGACCCACTTCTTTATTGTGACAACGTAGGAGCTACACACTTATCCTTCCATCATGTCATCCATTCTCGCTTGAAACACATCTCTCTCAACATTCACTTTGTCTGGGACATAGTATCCCAAGGTCTCACCACAATCTCGCACATCACTGCAATATATAAACTTGCTAATCTATACATAAGGCACTACGCCGAACATGTTTTTAGTCTTTACGATCCAAAATTGCTATTGCCGACTGCACCATACTTTTAAGGGGGCGTATAACAAAAAAACATATCTTGTCAATATGAGAAGATCTGATTGCATAAAGTTGGAGATTTGATTACATCAAATCCTCATTAAATGAGGAAGCGTATCTGCATCAAATCGCAGTCTGAATCATCATATATAATCTACTTTAATTTGTAGTTTTTTTAAAATACTCAAATACCAGTAAGATCTGAACCCTGGACTTGAGAAATTTTATTCCATTAAGTACCATTTAGGCCAACCAGTCCTTTAATTTGTAGTTAAATAGCCACTATTGTATCATTTAGTTTATCATTTCTAACTACAAAGCTAATTATGGAAAGAGTTTTCCAATCCTACTACAAATACATACTCCCTTATTAGTAGAAAATATCAATAACACAATTCATAATTCTATTTAGTTTATAAGTTGAGGAGGGATCTACTCACTCCAAGAGTAACTTTATAAAATTACTTCCAATCCTCACCCTCAGATTTATTAAAATTGAACGGTCACGATCAATCACCAGTTACCTTCACGTGACCCTAATATTTTCTCACACTTCTAGCCAGGCCTTCTCGATGTGCTTCACCGCCGATATACAATGTGCTGGAAGATTGAAATGAGTTCCTCCAGGCTCCTGCTACATATACTTTCCTTCATCAGCCATTGGCACCACCAATCTGATAGCAATTATGAGAGCAATGTTGGAGGCGGTGAGAGAATGAAATGAAATTTGAAATTTACTAAATGGATGAAGTGCATAGTACAATGGATGGAATTTACTGAATGGTTCAGCCACTGGCACCGCCGATTCGCCCCTTCATATGTCTAACGATCAATCACTAGTAATTACCCTCACGTGGGTAGCAAGCAAGGGGAGAGCAAGATTCACTGGATAAATTGGAATGCTCTTTGTCAACCAAAGCATGAGGGAGGTATGGGTTTTAGAGGTTTCAAGGCGTTTAATGATGCACTCCTTGCTAAACCAGGTTGGAGACTGTCTACTTGCACGGATTCACTGGTATATAAGTGCCTCAAAGCACGTTATTTTCCAAGGACAGGCTTCATGGATGCTACTGTTGAGCGGTTCATCTTTTTAACTTGTAAGACAAATCAGTTAGATCTTGTAAATCATTTTATCACCAACCTCATACAATGGCAAGAATAAGTGGGTATCAAATCATTTTTCCCCACTATAAATATTGGATAGTCTAGAGGTCTTTGCCTCAAATTGATCACAAAAATTCACATAAAAACATTTGAATTTATGGTCGCCGAGGAAACTTAGAAAAATCCGGGGGTCTACGCTGCATATATGCTGTCTTCCCTTCATTGGCTTCCTCAGTTCCATAAAATATCAGGGTTGCATTCCCACCAATTTCCTGTAGTTGAGACAAATACAAATTAAATATGCACACATGCACCCAAAAAAACCATAAAAAGTAGGAACAAAATCACGTTAGTACGAAGGATATAATCATTGAAGCATTGGTATATTCAGATTTATCATCATCTTTCTTGTTTAGATATTATGTACCAAATAGCATAGAATATTGACATAGCAAAACATGAATCCTGATATACCTGAAGTCCAGCATGCCCATCATCCACTGCATTAAGAGCTGACTTAAGAACCCGAATCGCAGTTGGGCTGTTCCTGAGTATCTCCCGACACCATTTTATTGTTTCTTTCTCCAAATTTTCTAGCTAGATCACACCAAAACATTATATTAAAAGTAAGTACGAGGTTTATGTTTGAGCATGTGTCCATCTGTTACGGGTACTGCTATTAGTGGTTTCCTACATTTTCAAGCCTTTAATAAAAATTCCAAGCTAATTTAATTCCATTTCCAAGCTAATATAAGTAGCAGAAAATGATGTCAGATTGTTTTAGACAAAAGGAGAAATTACAATTACAGAGTTAAAGTACTGATGGAAAAGAACTTACTGGTACAACAGTATTGACAAGGCCCATTTTATCTGCTTCAACAGCGGTATAGAACCTAGTGAGAAACCACATTTCACGTGCTTTTTTGGGACCTACCTGTATAAAGAAGTTCAGTTATCTTGCAGATCGAAAATATGAGAATGAGACAAATCCACCACCTTGGATAGCATTATGGTGGGGTGAATTAGAAGCAAATTAAGTAGTATTTGATCCTTACCAAACGGGACATGATAGAGCTTCCATAACCAGCATCAAAGCTTCCTACCTATCATAGGTACAAGGACAAATGGTTATACACATTTGTGATCAAATATTCTTACAAATTACAAAAGAGGGAGAAATTCAACTTTGCTTTCTTATATATAATTACTATGCATCTTAAATGAATAGGATTGAAGCACCTTAGGTCCAGTTTGGCCAAATATGGCATTATGTGCTGCAATGGTTAGATCACAAACCATATGTAATATATGTCCTCCTCCAACAGCATAACCTGCTACCTGTTTTAACGTTAGAAAAAAGAAACAAAGAATCCCCCTTCGGTGTAAATGATCTAAGGAGTAGAATTGAAACAGATCAATTGAGTTAACAGAGAATATACAAGCTGATATACATATAAGTTACCTTAGTAAAGTGGCTAACTGTAGAGAAACTAACTGTATGAAAGATATCAAACAAACTAACCTTACAACCTCCTAACTGCTAACAGAATTAAGTACCCCCCTCTTTTCCCCTTATGTGATAATAACCCCCCTCAAAAATAAAAAATAAACCATGTAATTATCCAGTAAAAGGAATTTAGGCGATATGGAGATGTTGGGCTGGGGGTGATTAAATATCAAACTTACTAAAATAACTGATTGAAATGCATGTTGTAGTAACTACAAGTTCAAATATGAAGACTTGCAGCTGTTTAAGCCTTTAAGCACAAAAGGAATTGAGATTTAGGGCGCAACTAGGTATGGAGAGTACCATTGCAATTACTGGCTTTGGAAGGCGGCGGATCTGCACCTGTAATAGGAGTGAAGAATGAATAAGAAGTAGAAGAATAAGAAAAGGTCAAATGTGTTTTTCCATTTTTTGATAGATGAAGCATTGCCAATTGTCTCATTACAAACCATGGAAACAACGCAATCACTGCAAATTCATTCATGCTACATTGAGATGAATGCTAAACCCCAAGGATTTAATGCATGTGATGGGGATTGCTTCCATTCAATCCCCCAATTAGAAAAATCTGACGGTTAATATACCTGCAAGTCTAACACATTAAGGCGACCAATATTTTCATAATCAGAATATCCATCTTCGGTCCTCAAGGCCTGGTCACCACCACTACAAAATGCCTGGGTTCCCTACAGAATCAACATGTCATTAAATGACTAAAATCAATTCCGCACTGGCGTACAAAATACGTGAACATTACACTCATGTCCTCATGGAGTTTTTAGTTGATTCAAACTGACAACATGTTCCTATCTCAAATACATATTTATAGTCATACTGAAAGTTTCATGATTGAGATAAGAAACAACAGTTTGCATTAAGTTGATGATTCGGTGACATCACGGTATGCCCGTTCAACTGCTGACAAGCCAATGTCACTTGTAACAATCAATGTAAAAACCAATGAAGAGAAATGGCAGAGACATACCATCTAATCTAACACATTCTTTTCAACACATTATTTGATCAAATTCATGTGAGTCTCATTCCATATTTGGTGGGAGTGGCTCTATTCTCAATGGGATCCATATGAACTTGTCAAAAACTCAAAATAATAAAACGTGTACTAAAAAAAGTGTTACTAGGAATCCAAATTCATCACAGCCAGGGTCCAGGGAGCCGTCCAACATATTGGATGACTTAGATTTAAAGATGCCAATTGTACACTTAAAAATAAATCTTTAAATTTGAACCGTCCAATTTTGAAGGGACATCTCTGGCCCTTGATTATTATGAATTTAGGATTCCCTCACTGCAAGTATAGTCTAGTGTTACCAGAATTGCTCATTTCAAGAGGTGAATCAAATCAAGTAACTAGTGAATGGTGAGTCATTTCAGTTGTATGCATGATAGTGATTTGATTAACCATCCATTTCTTCTGATTCTGGCCTTTTCCCTTAACCTATCCTATCCTTGTTATGAATTTGACAAAAGAATGAGAACACTAACCTTCCCGGTGAGAATGATGACCCCAACAGAGGCATCGTCTCTTGCATCATTGAAAGCGCGGATAAGCTCCTTAACCGTATGGGGCCGAAAGGCATTCCTTCTCTCTGGCCTATTAATAGTAATCTGCAGCAACGATTGTCATCACAATCAAATGTCATGAAATTTATTCGAATTTGCGAGCGCTAACTCAACTCAAAAGAAAACTATAGCTCGAAGAGTTGAAGGTTGCTCTGCCGACTCTATGTCGTCTCTAGCCAATGTGAAACTTCTAACAAAATTAAAGAAGATTTTCAAACTTCAAAAAATGAAAAGAAAAAAGGATTAGAATTAAGAAAGAGGAACCAACCTTGGCTATTCCTTCCCCAACAGCCTTCTCGTACAGAATGTCAGTGAAGTCCTTGCCAGAGTCATCGGAAGCGGTACTCCAAACGACGTCGTGAGAGGGAACATCGCCGTGAACCCGTTGGTAGGTGCTGCTGGAACTGGAAGTGTGGCAGAGCGCAAGTTCAGGTGCGAGTGCGGCGGAGGGAGGGGAAATGAGGAGGTGGTTGGCTACCGAGGCGAGCCTTCTGATCGCGGTGTGGAGGAGGTCGTTGTTGTCTGCCATTGGAGGGAGGTCTGAGGTAATTTGTTCACCAATGGCATTGCAGATGGTGACGCTTTTGCTTTGGTTTTATTCATGGCTTTTCTTGATGGTAGTGAGTGGATAAGATAAGGTATGTAGTGTACCACTGCTCTGTGCTGATTCTCCAGTAACTTGACAACAGGGAATACAGTTAGGCTATGTTTGGCATGTTTAGCTGATAAGCTAGCTGAAAGTTAAAAAGCTAGCTGAAAGCTTATAAGTTAGCTGATAGCTGAAAGCTGATAAGCTAGCTGAAAGCTGATAGCTGAAAGCTGAAAAGCTACGTGATTGAAACAAAAGTGTTTGGTAAAACTAGCTGTTAAACAAGCTGAAATTGTAAAATGACATAAAATGACATACTTGTATAATTATTTTTATATTTAACATTACTTTATTTTCACATTAATACCAATATAATATTAATATTAAAATTATTATCACTTTAAATATTTTTATTAGCTTCAGTTATTTATCATCTTAAAAATATAATATTTATTTTTATTAATATAATATTTATAATACTTGTGGTGCGCAACGGTGTGGCGGGAATGGTGGCGAAAACTGCATACGTAAGTGTGAGGGGAAAATATGTTTAGTGTTTTTATAAATATATAAGGGTAATGGTAGAATTTTAATAAAATAATAAGGATAAAAATGAGAATAAATTTAATAAGCTATAAGCTTTAAGCTATAAGCTACTTGAGATAGCTTATAGCTTAAAGCTTTAAGCTACTAAAATAAGCTCCTTCACCAAACACTTTTGAAGAGCTTTTAAGCTAGTCAAATAAGCTTTAAGCTAGTCAAATAAGCTATAAGCTAGCTGAAATGGCATGCCAAACATAGCCTTAGTCTTGCTAGTTAAAAAATAGAAAAAGAAAAGGCCCAATAGTGTCTCTTTAAAATAAAATAAACAGAAACGTTGCGTTTGGGCCTAAAAACCTCAATTTTCAGTAAATATAACCCGCTCAAGTAGTAAGAGCTAGGGAAATAAGGGTAAGGTGGGTTGAAGGCTGAAAGATCCCGGGTTCGAACCTGGATGATGGACTAATTTACTAACATTTCTAATAATTAATAATATAGCACCGGAATTTGTATGCTTTGTCTTTGGGAAAAATCTTGATTAACAAAAGGAAAATGTCACTTCACACATTTCTAGAGATAAGAATAAAAAGATAGAAAAATGATTTATATAATATGAGAATTAAAGATTTTGTTCCACGACGCAGGTTCATAAAATACTCAAAATAGCACTTAATTATGCTATTGAGATGGGGTAGATGAGGTCGTTGAGTACTAGCTATGGTAATGGAGAAAAACGGAAATTGAAATAGCTAAATAAACAAGCATAAAACTTGAAGTAAAGGGTTGAAAGGAATAAATAAAAGGCAGAAATAAGTAAAGAACAGGAAAGTAAATAGAGAATGCATTATTTATATGCATCTAGTTAATTTTGTTTTGTCTTTAATCTTCCTCCTGTAAAAAAAAAAATAAAGAATGCATGAAAATTTGTATTTATGTTTGATGGTTTGTGTGTATGTACAATTAATTATTTCCCTATTTATAGGGGAGCCTTAGGTGATTACAACAATTTGTGAGACCTATAACCATTAACACATTTCTGAATTTCATGTAAGCCATTACAAATCACCTCTCTCGCTTTCTCTCTCTCTTACACTATGTTTGGTATGAGAGAGGTTGAGAAGAGAAGAGAGAGTTAGAGGAGAGAAGGGAAAATCACCCTTGTTTGGTGAGAGAGAGGTTCAGGTGAGAGAGAGATAGAGGGGGCAACTTTTCCCCTTTTTCTTCTCTTCGCAAATTGCGAAGAGATACGTCCCTGTCACTTTTTTTTTTTTTTCGTCTGCTGTGCAATTAGTGGCGGTTTCAAACCGCCACTATTGTTTTTAAATGCTTTTTGTGTGCAGTTAGTGGAACCGCCACTATTTGCTTTCTTGACTTTTTTTTGAAAAAAATATTTTTTTAATCAAAAGTTAACTTTTTCTCTCTCTTCCACCTCATTATTACTCATCTCTCTCTCCTTTATCTCTATCATACCAAACAACCTCAAAATCTACTCTATTTCTCACCTATTTCTCTCTACTCAAACTCTCTCTTCTCTACTCTCTCTTCTCTATCTCTCTCTACTCTACCAAACGGAGCATTAGTCAGCTTGAAAGACTGATCTTCCTTGTATTGGCTCATTCCAAGCTTGTAACAGGTATTCCTCCATTTAAGAGGAGGAACCATAACCAATGCCCACATGTTCAAACCTAGACTCTGAATTTATACGTGGTAATATGTTCGTCTCAAGTCTAGGCTTTTGCATTTGTCCATAAATCTCGTCCAGATGCAAGATTTCTTTTCATTAGGCTACTTACCCTAATTTAGCAAACGACTAGCCACTCACAGACCGATTATCATGTTATTCGTACCTTTATAGTTGATATAAAAATAGCCATTTCGAGTGTAAGTATTTGCCCCTGCATTCTCGATTTTAGTTGGTACATGCTAATATCATAACACAATCATTAAATTTCATCTTCCCGAGAAAGCAACTTGCTCTCTTATAATTCAAAACCCTTTATCCTTTTGGATCTTGTACAACTGATCACTAGCTTCATAGAACCACTTGCTCTTTCCATCTTCTACTTCGCCCATTCTCCACTTGAGAAACATGAAGAAGAGGAAGAACATAAGATGAAAATGGACGGGTACAAATGTTTATTGAAGTTTTTGTTGAAGAAGATTTTTTTTTATACCAGAAGATTATTATAATTATTTTTTAATAAATAATTTTACTTTGATTTGTGGAATTTAAATATTAATTGAAACTTATCCATATATGTCACGCTAGTTTCATTAAACACGTGACAATAGCATATAGGACCAATGATGACACTTGGCAGTCATTAGTGCTCAGCCTCCGGGAAGGACTAAAAAATTGTCTATTTCTTAGACTTTAGGGATGTTGTTCCAACTTTACTATGGCAAGGGGCTGAAATTTACAAATTTTCCTATTTGTAGGGACCAAAATCTTAGTTAATTATCTCATTTATTATATCACTCACTTCTCTCACTTCTTTTCCTATCTCACTTTTAATGTGTGTGGAATTAAAGTGTGAATGAAGTCTCATTGTTCTTTGGCAACGTTATATACCCTTTGTTTCTGTTACTTGAAAAGGAGGTTAAGAGAAGGAAATACAAATACTTCATTTGGAGGCCTAATACAAACTTTTGCTTATGACATGTATCAACAAAAGTCAACTGGAAACATAAAATGCAGCTAAACAAATGTTACTTAAACATGCTTCCATGAAATATTCATTATACAAATCTGCATACATAATACTAGGATTCAAGTAAGAATCTCAATTAAAACTATAAAACTGACATATCTGATTTTATGCTGATGATACAAGCTGCAATATAATTCTCTACATTCTGGAATAAATTTCAGTGTAGTTTCTAATTATTTAATAAGAAAGACATCCCTTGATTTGTCTCTGACCTCACCTCAAGCCTCATCAAACAAACAAACCACTGCTTTTGAAATAAATTATAATCAAAGAGTTATTGTATAAAGCATGTATAGAGAGCGATCCAGCTTATAGTTCAGTGTGACGAATATAGTCCTGAGTAATAGATTCAGGTTCATCAACAGAAGCTTGTGATGTTTTATCATTGGAATTAAGGCAATCAGCAGAAGGATGAACTACTCCATAGCCAAAACCTTGAGCTGAATGGCAGTATGTTTCCACAGTGCCATCCTGTTTCTCTAAGTCCACATTGCTTAACACTAATTTGCTGCACGGAACTGTGTCACTGCAGTCAAACTTAATGGCTTTACCACTCATTGTTGTCCCACTTATATTCTGGTACATGATCTGGCTCACCTCCAATGCTGATGACTGACAAAATTATTAACTATTGGTTAGAAGCGCGCAGTTGCTATGAGATCAGGATCCTCGCATGTCGAAACTTAACATGATAATGTCACATTAAAATTTAATGTATTAGTTTTATTTATGTACCTGGTTTTGACAAGTGGAGGGCGAATCACAGTAAAATTGATCTATGATAATGGGGTTTGATACGTTTTCCACCCTCACATTCTGAAACCGCACCCCTCGAACATATCCAGAACCTCCCTACTTGCCAGCAAAATAAAAGAAAATAGTCATTTTCAGATGTATGAATTGCCTGTATTGCTAACAAATTTGTTTATGTTTTAACCTTCATATTTATAGTGTGCTCAATTCTCATGAGCGAATATTGAACTCCTGACCTCATAACTAAAGAGGAGAGGTGAACAACTACCACGCTACATCTTATGGTTTTGATTTGTTTTCAATGGATGAACGTTTGAGTGAGTTTGACTCCGGTCACCATTACGAGTCAGACATGCCTCTTGAGCCACAAGTCGCTTATAAAAGTACTTACTAATCACACAGTGAGAATCAAACACACAACCTTCTGAAGGAACATGCTCCGTCTCATGGTTTTGATTAATACAATTATATGAAAAAGGGTAAAAATCTAATGATGATTAATTTCAATTTAGTATTTTAAGAAGGAATAAATATTCATATAAACATTTTATCATATGCATTCAATGAAAAAGGTGTAACTAAAACTTTCAATAAACAGAGGTTTTTCCATAGTGATGTTTTAACAAAGTGAAATGAGTGTTAATGATATTCTGATTTACTGAGAGATTATTATTTTTTTTTTAAAATAACTGATCTGATGACGCAGTACAGATATTGTTTGCCAAAAATTTGTAGAGATTGAGAGCACTACCTGCCAAGTCTTTATCCTGAGGCCATTGGTGGTGCCCTGGAGAAATGCTGTATCCAAAATCACTTTTGTAACTACGCCGGTTGAGTTGTCTTTCCCCAGGCTTCCAATGCTGGGAAAAGTGGTGTTAGAAAAAGAAAAAAAGAACTACCTTACTCAAAAAGGGTTTACAGAAAAATAATATAGAACAATCTTGTTTTGGTTTGAGTTTGTTATCCATCAAAGAATAAGAAAATAGCTCACGCAAAATATACAGTATAATAATTATATGTTTATTTTATTATTATTATTGCTAAATTACATTTTCTTATAATATATTAAAATTTATATAAATGATTTATGGATTTAAAGTTTAAACATGTGTACCAAAAAAAAGTTTAAACATGTTGACCTATAATGATTTTTTAGTGCGCGCATCAGAAACATAAATTTTACCCTCTAGAGATTGATCCCTGGACACTAACCTCCCCAACTCATTCATATGTCTCCAACTCTTACTACTTGAGCTATCATTTAGAGACAGACATATAATGACTTAAGTTTATAAATCTACTTAAAAATTGACTTATAACCAATTTAAAAACATCACTATGAGTCAATGAGGTATTATTTTAAGTAAACTTTCAAGTTTTAAGAAGTCCGACATCGACACAACCTCATTTTATTCTCATGCTATCTATTAATATATATATATATATTAATTATAAATGAAATTTTTTTATAGTCTTACTATTTTGCTTAGGAAACTTTTGTGAGGAATTAGCACTCTAACTTTTGTGGTTACAAATATATGAAGTTAGAGCATTTTTCTCAAGTCATTAACATTGAATCTATATACATATGTAAATGAGACTTGAACCATATAGCATTAAATACAATAGTAAAAATATTCACCTACTTGAAAAAAATTTAACTCATGATTTTTAATTTTTCATAGAAATTATTCACTATCCTTCATAATAAAAAACCAAAATTTGCCTTTATAAACAAATTAGACACTCATAAAATGAAACTAGGTAATATATTCATATATGAACATATATTAAAAATAAAAATTAATTAATAATAAAATATGAATTATTAATAAATAATTTAGACAAGTTAGTTTTGAAATTAAAAGTTGAGCTATAAGGTATGTGATTATTATTTGAAAAAAATAATTCGATCCATTATATATTAGTGAAAATGACTTGAGAATGCATAACAGAGAAAAATAATACAAAAAATTGAATAAATTACAAATTACTTGAGAATGCATATTTTACGCTATTAATTATTTTTTTGAAAGGGCTATTAAAGTTATAATTTATTATAATTTTAAAAGTTAAAATTACTTCTTTGTTTGTTTTCAAAAGACCTTTTTTTATAAATAGCACACATATTATTAGAACTTATTTGATGATATTAAAACTTTTTATTTCAAATGAAATATTTCAAATTTACATAATTATTTTTCATATAAAAAAATAATGAATTATTAAAACAATTTCAATGCTAATTATTAAAGTTCAGTATATATTCTTTTTACACAAAGAGAACTCTAATAATATTTATTAAAATGTCTCAATATAAATATTTTTAATTTTATAATAATTAAAATTAATTTTTTTTAATATTCATTAAAAGTATAATAGTTTTTAAATAATTTTAAATAATATTGTAAATAAATCCATGCGTTAATTGTTAAAACAAAACATCGAATTATTGTTAAATAGAGGCATGCAAATTTAATGATACCTGATTCCGTGTCCTGGTCCACAATGAATTCTCTTCATTTTGATATTAGAGCTAGCATTAACAATTGATATGCAATCATCTCCTGGATATAACACAATATCAAATGGTAAACACATGAAAATAGGTCAGGTTAATGCCAAATTTGACTTACATTCGAAATCTAAGGTATTAGTATATTGAACTATTTACTTTTTGTAGGGCTATTTTATGGTGTGACCTCACATTTTTAAAACATCTAATGTGACTTAAAAGCTGAGTTTTATTTATTTATTTGAGACTATTTAAAACCTATTTTGTAATAGGATAGGTAAATATATCTAAAAGTTTTCCAAATAGGCTACAAGACTATTTTTAAATAAATGACTTAATAACATTTTTTTGTTAATTTTAGAAATGCATGATTTTCGTCCGTATAATTTTAATTACTCTAATTAAATCTCTCAACTTTCAAAATTGATATTGATGTGAACTTGTCATCGAATAACTAATAGAAAAAATTACATATATTACAATTTTGGCATGAAAAATGACATAAATTACCTTAACATGTCGTTCAAGTAATATTTTTCAATTCACATAAACTTCTTTCTTTAATTATTTTTTTTTTCTTCTTTGGCCACCAGTCTCCACGGGGGAAAGGGGCTCCACGTGACTAATCTGGCTCGGGATACGGTAGTGATGTCCCTGGCCACAAAGGTTTTTATTTTTGACCTCAGATGAGATCGAACCCGGGTCAGAAGCCTAGGTGAAATCCCTTAAGGAAATGCACATTCACCACTTGTGCCACCCCTTGTGGTTTCTTTCTTTAATTATTTGATGTCAAGTTAGTTTTTTGGACCAAATTTGATCAATTTTAAAAGTAGATAGACTTAATTGGAGAAATTGAAACAAAGACTATCAAAATAACGCTTTTGTAAAATTATATGGACTAAAAGTTCAATTAAGTTTGAATAAATATTAGACTCAAATATTTATTTAAGCTTATATGTTGAAATTTTAACGTAGATTAACAAACATAAAATTTGAAAATATTGATAAAAGTGTAACATAATTAAAAAAAACAATAATAATCATATATAATTATGAGATTAATTTCTATGCACCGACGGTGTAAAAAGTTTTACACCATCATTCAATCATAACCTTCCATTTTCTATTTTAGATATTATTAAATTCAAAATTAATTATGAACTAACAAAATGGAGGGATGTGATTAAATGATGGTGTAAAACTTATTTACACCGTCGGTGCATAGAAATTAATCTCTATAATTATTATATTATCTAAATTAATTAAGTAGGCCAATCTGAAAGCTATATAGGCTTTAAAGTTTAAATATGCTCCTAAGAACCAGAAAAAAAAAAATATGCTCCTCCTGACCAAGATCTAATGTTATGTCTCTCCGAACAAATACTTCTTCATACGCACCGCCTAGAGATCGACTAGATGCTTCTCCATCTAATGCAATGTCAATCTGATAAATTTCGGACTCTATCAGGTTATCCTTTGTCTATAATCTCTATTTCTGGAACGCAACACTCATTTGTAGAAACGTGGATATGGTTACACGAGTTTTAAACTTATAATCATATTTTAGTATTTATTCCTTTTCCAGGTTAGCTGTTTTGTCTCTCTGTTTCGATTCTTGAAGGGTAAACCTCATTATTGTTTTTAGTTTTCTGAAAAATGAAACATACTTGACAAAAATACCAATGTTCAATTTTAGAACCTGTTCCGATTTTGCAGTCTTGTACAATAACATTTGTCGATTCACTGATATGAATTCCATCAGTGTTTGGGCTGTCTCCTGGTGCTGACACTTTCACGCCATAAATTCTAACAGAATCACATCTTGAAATGGTAAAATGCATCTGTTGACTATTCTGGATAGTTAATCCTGTCACCTTTATTGCTGAGCTTGATTCAATGGTTAATGCCTGCAATCACCCCCTCAATGTTAAACTACATTTGGTAATCTTGCAAAACTCTGCTAGAAATATAGACTATATCTTTGGAAACTCGTTTGACAACCACCGTGAACCCAAAATCATAATGGATAGCAGTAATAGCAAAGGGAAGTTGTTCTGTCCACCATGATTTTAGTTTTACCATGGTTGTCAAACGAGTTACCAAACATGCACTACATCACTTGTTGTTAAGGAAGCGGTTCTTACTGTTGGTGCACCTCTGCAAGGCTGGGAAGAACAATAGGAAGAGAAACAGAGTTATTGCCAGCAGGTAATGTCTTTATAAACTTGCAGAATAACAAAGACAACAAACAAAGTTGTGAACAAATTTACATTTGACTTGTTCTTTTTGCAAGATGCTGCCCACCATTTGCTTCCTGAGCCATCAATAACTCCAGAGCCTTGGAAAACAGCTTTGTTCAATTTAGAAAAGTCGAGCCAAACCCGCGGAAGTTTTGGATCCCAGTTTTTGGGGTCATCTGGAGCAACCAATGTTCCATCAATCTGGAAATAGAAATACACTGTGGATAATCACACGGTCTTGCAGATAAATTTGGTATTATGAAATCTAAACGGTTGTGTGTGGATCACCTGGATGATTAACTTGTCTGCACAAGGCCCTTTAAATTTGGTTGCATTAACAAGGTAACGGCGTCCTTGGGGAACTAGGAGAACAGATTTTGGTGTAGAGCAAGCAACGTTCCATGCTTTCTGAAAAGCCTGATAAACACCAGCAGAAAAGAGAATGGACAAAAACATGATCACCAAATAATTAGTCTATTCATCATTGTCAACTGCGTGCATTGAGCAAAGACTACATATCAATGATATGCATTATTTGAAAAGTAACTAATGAAATAACTTACCTCAGTGTCATCAGATTCTCCATTTCCAGCAGCACCAAAGCTATCAACATTCACAAGAACCTTGCCACCGCGCTCGCTTCTCCATGAAGGGATGTCAGAAAGTTCTGCTTCAGTTTCTTCTTCAATATCCATGTTTTTAAGTTCTTCAAGAATGCTAATGTTGTCACACATCATGCTTCCAGCTGCAGCTCTGTGAGCCGCCACTATCAGCAAACTGAGTAAGGAAACCAAGAAGAATTTATCCATTTTGCCTCTGTTGGCTGTATTGCAAGGACGGGTTGATTTGATTAATGAGAATGAATACCTTGGTTATAATTTATATGCATAGATTAGCTGTGAAAAATGAAGGATTTGGAGGGCGTTATGGCTTGGCTTGAAAGTGGATGAAGGTACTACATTTTCTACATGCCCACACTTAAAGTACAAGTTAACAGTTTTTCTAGTATTTTGCTTTACTCATCAATCAATTACAAAACTCACAAGTAATAGTAACGGTTGCACTATCTCCACTTTGCCGCCTGAAAGAGAAGTGAGGAGTCTTTTTTCCTATTCCAATCTATCTTAAATTACATTAGCATATAGGTATAAATAAAATTTATTTATTTTTTAATAAAAAATTTAGGGTGAGAGGATGGTGCTCCCGTTTGAGGCAAGAAAAGTTGTCGGGCTCAATGAGTACTTACATATAAGACTTACATTTACCTCACATCAAGGGAATGAGTGGGGGCTCAACCTGCAGACTGTTAGAAACGACACACTGTCATGCTCCACTCGAGCAACCCCTTCGGTTATAGGCATAAATACAATGTCATACATAAAAATGGGGGAAATTATTTTTCATTTTTCTATTCTAGGAAGTCATAAGTTAGTTACACCCAACAAGGTAACAAAAGTGGGGACCGTCATTTTCTTGGCATGCCCCCCAAAAACTCCTTGCAAAGGAAATCTTCTTTCCCTTAGATAGGAGGATAACCCAAATACACAAGACCTTATCATCTCATGAAACATCTTCATCAGTATAGAAAAATTTGTCATGGTTGTTTATCTTGTGTGAATAATGGGCAAGATGCTTCCTCAATTCAGGAACTCTATTTTCCGCCGTCACTGTCTTATCTCAATTGAACTATGACCGATCTCCCTAGTCATCTTCCTTGCTAGAGCAACCTCTCTGATTTCCCTTGAGGCATCAAAATTCCCTATCTCAGCATAAAAATTTGAAGCTTGCAACCACACTGCAGGATCATCTGGGTCTAGTTCAACTAACACTTGTGCTGCTCTTGTTCCAACCTCTTCATTCTTGTGGCTCCTGCAACTTCGCAGCAAAGAGCTCCACATAAAACAGTCTCTTTTATCTGGTGTCTGTAGCAGTAACTCTTCAGCTTCATGTAGAAGTCCTGCGCGGCAAAGAAGATCCACCATGCATGAAAAATGCCGCTGATCTGGTTGAACCCCATGAACAGATTTCATCGAGTCAAATAGTATTCTTCCTTCCTTGACCATTCCCGTGTGATTACACCCGGTTAATGCGCATAAGAAGGTAATTTCATCAGGTTTTAAGCCCTTCTCAACCATAGCATGAAGAACTGCGAGTCCTTGTTTCCCCATTCCATTTCGGGCATATCCATTGATCATAGATGTGAAGCAAATAGCATTTGGGGAAGAAAGGGTCTCAAAAATCTGAAGAGAAAGTTCCACATGCCCACATCTAGAATATGCATCCATAAGGGAACAAGCAACCGCAGCATCTCCTTCAACTCCAGATTTTAATGCAAAACAATGCAGCAACTGGGAGCTCGTGAAGGTTGCTGAAGCAGACACTGACAATGCCTTTAGTGTGGTGGAGAAGGTTACTTCATCTGGCATAAGACCTTCATCGATCATTAAACCAAACAACTCCACCACATCTTGAGTGGCACCACAATGAGATAAAGAGGTCATCAATGAGTTGCAACATTCTAAAGTTCTCTTGGTAAGGGATTCAAATACAGCTACAGAGCTCTCAATGTCGCTGCATTTTCCATACATATCAATCAAAGCAGATTGGGCATGCACACTCCCTTCATCAAAACCCAATTTTAGAGCATGACAATGAATCTGTTTCCCTAAACCGATTTCTTCAGCTCTGCTACACGAATTCAATAAACCCACCAATGAGCGAACGGATGGTGACTGTCCCCACAGCTGCATAACAGTAAATAGCTCCAAAGCATCACATAACAAATCATTGTCTGCATTAACAGAAACCAACGAGTTCCACGAAATGACATTCTCCACCGGAATGGCTTCAAAAGACTTTTTAGCACCAACCAAGCACCCACACGCAGAGTAAAAATCCACCAAAGCATTGGCAACAAAAATGTTAGATTCCACAAAACCCATCTTCAAAATGCAGCTCTGAAGCTTCTTCCCCTCATTCAACCGTCTATGGTTACTGCACACCTTAAGCAAATAACAAAATGTAACCCCATTTGGCTCCACACCATCAAAACACATCCGAGAGTAATAATTAAGCGATTCTTCAACACAACCCAGTTCACAAAACCCACGCAGCAACACATTCCACACAGCCAAATTTCTCTCAGGCAACTCATCAAACAATTCCCGTGCAACCTCCCTCAGTCCCACATTCAAGTAGAAACCAACAAGCGTGCCACCAACGAACACATTCGACAAAAATCCAAACTTGACCACCCTACAATGCACCTGAACACCTTCTCTATGGAACCCAGAACGGGCACAGACAGCTAAAACAGAGGAGAACGTGGTTGAGGTTTCTCTGATTCCGAGCAGACCCATTTCGCCGTAGAGATGAAGAGCCTGTTCCGGTGGAAAGCACCACGCGGAGATGAGCAAGTTGTAGGTGACAGTGTCACGCAGTGGCATGGTGTGGAACACTGCAAGTGCAGAGTTCAGGTCCCTGGATTTTATGAAAGCATCGATTTCGCGGTTCTTGGTGTAGACACAGTCACTAGGATTTCGAGGTGTGGTAGTTGTTTGGGCTCTGATGAAGGAGAAGGAGAGTGATTGGTGGCGCTGTTGCATCAACGGCCACAGTTTCGTCCCCGAACGATAGCTCAAGTGGTAAGAGTTAGAGACATAAGAGTTGAGTGAGATGAAGGGCCGCAGTTTCCGTGTTGAAACTTGAAACCAGCAGCATCTGGGAACTTTTTGTGTAGTCCATGACAACATGTACTTTGCGTTTGTCTGGTTAGGTGTGTATGATTTTACGTTGCGCAATTGCATTCATAGTACCGTGAGATTTAAAAACTGAAGGATACCGTGATTGACAAAACAACAAAACATACCAAAATTCTCTTCCGCCTCTACACCACAATTCAGGCCATTGATTTGGATTTTAAATAAATAGTTAAGATTTTTTTAAGTAAAGAGTTGATGGCTAAAAAAAAAATGGTGTTTATATGGTACCTTAACTCAAATTAAGGTATGGTATCCAAAATGAGATAATTCAATAATAAAGAAGCATGTATAAGTTATAATTTTGATGTTATTTTATCGTAATAACGCAACGTTTCATTCTTAGAGACATGAGATTTGTAGGTTGTGTTTTTTTAGGCTTTATTCATCCGTCAATCATGATCATTTTGCGTGCATCTCAACCATCATCGTTCATCTCTATAACTAAACCATTTTTCATTAAAAAATAAATTTCATGAGATGAAATTAATTGAATAGTAAAATGAAATGCAAAAATGTAAAATTTACCCACAAAAATATAATAATCATATATTAAATTACTCAACGCGGATACCATACCCAAAATGTTTTATGGATACCACATAATTTACCCAAAAAAACTGTCTTTTTTTAAATACTGAAAAAAAAACCAGAACAATGCAACTTGAAAAATTGGTTGGTTTGGCCTGCTCTTTAGAAGTCTTCGTATCAGATGACTTCTGCATAACACAATTCTCGGGAAGTCTTTCAAAGTTATTATTGCTAAACAGAAGACATCTCATATAAGGAGATTTACAACGGTCTCATATGAACAAAAGACTCCTCACTTGAAGAGTGTTCCAGACATGCTTTGTCATTTCACATATTTATATGACACTCATTACATGAAATGCTCCTCATGGTTTTAACATGTTTTGTAATCAAATAAAGACATTAATATCTTTGCATTGACAATGTAAATAATCTATACACAAATATCCAATTGTTGGTTGTCACATCAAAAAGTAGGCTTCTAATTTAGTTATAATAAAAAAATAATGTAATTGTTTTTACTCAGTGGCATTGAATGATTGCATGTCAGTGTAAAATTTACATTGACACAATGCATCATAATGAAACTCTAAAATAAATTACTTTTAGATTCAATTGAGTTTACAACATCAACACTCTCTTGTCACAAGTGCTCTTCCGAAAGTCAGAACTGGCTTTCATCCTTGAGTTCTACGACGATGTTCAATCGTGGTTGGCCTAAGAGTGTGGTGGTGCTGGCCTTGAGCATAGGGAAAAAGAGCCCCCGAAGCTCAAGTCAGTTTGAGCAAGGAAGGAATTCATGAGCCTTAGAAGAATTCAAGTAATGCTAAGAATAAATACAATGTTATGTAAATGAATGATAAAACTTCTATATACAAGGTCGATATCTGTGTTCAATATCTCTACAAGGGTAAGGGAAGTCCTTAAGTGGAGCTTTTGAGCTCATGGTTTGCTTGGTGTCGTCATGATTTAATTGTTTTATCTCGACTATTTGTAAGGCCGCTCGGACACTTTGCCTGTTGGACAAGGGTGGTATGTTCTTGTACCAGGTCGTGCAGGTCACTCTTATGATGTCTGCTTAAGAGCGAACCCTCGTGGGTCGGAGGCGACGTCGTTAGGCCTTATGGCTTAAAAGCTGATCGAAACAGGAGCCCCCAACTTGACATGTGAGGATGCTGAGTCTTGTGGGGATCCTTTTGCAATGTATGATATCTCTTGGGCTCTTGCATGCCGATAATATGAATAATAGTTTGTGTTTTCGCTTATATTTCCGCTCAGCTTCTTTGTCGAGCTTTAATTCACAAATTCTGGTCGGAAATTGTTTCTACAACTGAAACATCACTAGTTCAAGTTTTCGGTTATCACGTCAGAAGTGAAACTCTAAGTTATGCAGAGTGTTTCACATATTAATATCATAGAGAACCTCATCTCCAAAAATTCTTGGTTTAGAGCTTCTAGGAGGGTTCGGAGCTTCTAGGAGCTTCGATGATATATGGCTCATTGTTGCTTGCTACCACCGTCTATCTCTTTTAAAATGAGGTCTTTTCGACCTTTCAGCGTCAATTGTCCGAGAAGGCTTTTGAGTTTTTCAGTCTCCCCGAGAGGAATAAGGATCTGGCCCTCTAGCTATATCGACTAGCAAAGAAGAACGATAAGCATGCTTGTGACATTGAGATTCTTTGGTCTTAAGTCCCTTTTGCTTACTCATTTGGAAAATCAAAAGGACTTTTTGGCTGAGGAACTTTCCATCTTAAAAGACCAACGTAAATGTATTGTTGTTCTCCTTCAAGCTGAGAAAGACAAAAACGCTCAGCTCCATAGTCATCTGGAAATATTAAACTCCAAAAATTATTTTCTCGAAAAATACCCTTTTGATAGGTGTTCTATTTCCTTTAAGAATGTTGTTGATAAAATTTCTATGCTGAACCCTGGCTTGAAGCCTGAAGGTTCTTCTATCGACCGAGTTGTCAAAGGTGGTGTTATTGGAGAGCATAGGAAACTCATTTCTCCCCTTCTTTGGATGTTTTCCGAGACCTCCAATAGGCCATAAGTATTCTTATTCTTTATGCTTCTCCATTGTAATATCACATTCTTTATGCACTATCTTGTTTTCTTGATATCTCATTTTATGTAGCTTTCTATATTTTGCTTCTTTTAGTGCCTTGAATATATTACACCCTTTTGGGATTTTGAATATGCCGAGTGGATTTATCCTCTTACTAGGATATCTCATACCAACTGCATCTATTCCAGTCGGCTCTAAAATCTATACGACTATACGATATTGCGGCTAACTCACACGATTATGCTCTTAAGAAGACACAATAATGGTAGCCAACGCGAATTAACAAACTGCCTGAGTGACCTATCTAAGGGACGATGAATTACATAAGCACGAGGGCACCAAGACAATTGTGCGATCGAAAGCTTCTGATGACCCAAAATTTGTCCTAGTTTTTAGGGTATTTTCTTTGTAGTCTTTTTTTGTCTCATGTAGTGTTTCATGATTTTTCATGCATTTTCTCATTTTGTTGTGCATTTGCATGTGTTAGGTGATTTAGTGGTTCTTTAGGGACATTTTTTGTATTTTAGTGTAGTTTTGAGTCTTTTTAGCATTTATCATTGGTTTTGGGTCCCTTGTGCAATTAGATGGTTGATATTCTTGATATTTTCTCCTAGTGTTTTGATGAAGGTCGGCAGGTTATAACTGAAGAAGGAGGAAGGTTAAGAGGCTAAGAGCCTTGAATGGTGCATTGAAGAGTGTTGAAGAAGGGAATTATGGCGAGCAACTGGCACTCGAGCGCCAAAAGAAACAGAAACTTGGAAGCAGTGAAAAAATGCACTGGCGCTCGAGCGCCAATTGGTCCAATGGCTTTTCATGGAGTTGGCGCTCGAGCGCCCACATATAGCGCACGAGCGCCCTGCCCCGACAGTTTTTGCCAATAAATAGCTTTTAGTTGTTTTGTTTCAGTATACTTTTGATCTTTTCATACTTTGTAAAACTCAGAGGGAGAGGAGCATCTAGGTGTTTGTGAGAGGGCATCCAGGCTTTTAATCAAGGTTCTTAGCCCAGAGCCATGCTTGGCTAATCTCTTCTATTGTTTTGAGATTTTTGTAAGACATTTCATATTTAGGTTATAATCCCAAGTTCTATTTCATATGTTTTGCTTCTATCCTTGAATCCCATTTTCTAAATTTCAATCTAAGCTGGAATGCATGCTTGCTTTATGCTTTTCTACAATGAGGACAAAAGTTAAGTTGTAGATTAGGGAACTGATTTGGGATTACCCCTTCTATCTGGCTGCTAGGAATAGAGGAAGGGTTGGGGTTTGTTGGCCTGAATATACATGCTTAAGGCTTCAAACAAATGTTTAAGTATGCAAGGAATTGAGCTTATCTTTTGATTTGAAAGAATTATCTATGCGAGGCATCGATAGGTGTTGCTTAGGTTAGAGCATCAAGGAGAAACTCATGAGTTCATCTGTGAAATTCAGGTTCCCTTAGAACAAATGTCATATGTGATGCTGGGACAACAGGTTCGACAATCGACTAACAGTAATAGCAGTAATTAAAACACAAGTAAACAAGACACAAGAATTGGTAACCCAGTTCAGTGAAAAACTTCACCTACGTCTGGAGGGTTTGCACCCAAAGAAAGGAAATCCACTATCTCAAGATTCAGGACTTACAGACACTCATGGACACCACAATTCATAGTTCACTTCCTAATCTACCCAGTGTATTTCTACTTAGTATCTCAACCTAAGTATGAGAGCCCCTCTCACTTTCTCTCAGTCACTGCCATAGTGATTGGTATCTTACAATTAACAATCAGAGTTTGAAGAATCAAACAACACAGATCACTACTTTTCTTTATAGAATCAGGGAGCAAAGTATGATCACAAGTAACAAGGACAAAGAACAATGAACAATCCTAAAACACTTGATCTCTCTATTAGCTTCAGTAGTCTTCAAGCTTTAGGTCTTCATCCTTTTATACACTTCAGCAGCGGCAGCATGGGCTCTAGGGTTAGCGTGGGCTGAAGTAACAGATTGCAGCAACAACAATTCAAAACACAATCATGATAGATCTTGTTACGTATTGCACAAGTAAAGATAGAAACCAATCTTTTATCAAAGATTGTTTCAACAAATAACAACCCACAATTAAAACCTTTATGGTACAGCTACTTGATCCTCAAGTAACTACAAAAACATATCTTCATAAAATCTTCAAGGACCCACAATCACGTTTCAAGCAGAGGACGGATGTCCTAGCAACACAGAATCAGATGCCACAGCATCGGCTTCGACATCCGATTGTTTTTGACAAAATGCAAGACAACAAAGTAACAACAATCTCCCCCTTTGTAAAATTTTGTCTAAAACAACTTGAGAACCAGAGAGGATAAACAAGAGAACCAACACTCCCCCTCTGTAGCATAACTCCCCTTCAAATGATGCATTCATACCAACAAGAAGTAAGCTGAACTTCATAAACATAGTTGGAACAAAGACCATAGCAGCAGAACATACTGAATATCCAACAAGTATCAAGAAGTATACAGTAGCGAAACAACCAGCCAAATACGTGCCTTTGTCTTGAGCTTGTCTTAAAATTATTACAGACCAAAGCAACCAATAAACAAAACATAGTCTTCACGGCAACACAAAGCTACTCCCCCTTTTTAACACAAATTTGGCAAAAGGTGCACAACGACAGCCAAAACAAAAGAAAGAGGTGCAAAAATACAAACTACGCGCAGCTAATCTTCAGAACTGGATTCCTCTTCAGTCTCTGCTGCACTTTCTTTAGATCCTCACTCTTCTTCAGTGCTTGCTTCCTGAGTGGCAGTAGCAGCACCACTTGGCTCACCCGCTTGACCTTCTTCCTCTTGAAGCTTGAGGAGCAGATACCTTCAGCTTCCTAGCAGTGCTGATCTTGATAGTCTCCTGCAAAGCCTTAGAAACATCCTGCAATTAAGCAATAATGGCCTTAGTGCCAGAGTTACTCACAGGGGCAGGGGTAGAAGTCCTGCTAGATGACACAACAACGTCTGGGACATGTGTAACATGCCACCAACCAGGTAAAGACCTCACAGGCGACGCGAAACCCTAGAGAGTCGAAATAGGTGAATATGAGCTAATAGTATAACTATACTATATGATATACGTATAATATATATATATATATATATATATATATATATAAATATATATATGTGTGTGTATGCGTGTATGTGTGATATTTTATTGTAGTACTTGTTTGCACGTAAATTGAGACATCGGTCATTCGACTTTAAATCGACCCGGCAATAGAAGTACCAAAGACATGGTCGTAATAACCCCAAAAAGAGTGATACCTTAACCACTCAAAAGAGATGACAATGAACCTTGAGAAGAGAAATACACTCTAATTCAGCACTAGCAGACCAAAACCAGTATAATGTTGCATCAGCTTTGTCCCGACATGGAAAATAATAAAATAATTGGCCAATCGGAGCCTTAGGTTTTGTGTGCAAATGACCTAGGCATGAAATCAGCCATTACACTTTGCCAACCTCACTTCTGATTGCTTCTGAACCTTCCCAAGCTTCCCCTACGAAACCCCAAGCCCTAGGATAATCCCCATGCATGAAAAACCATTGGTGGTGCAACTTTGATTATGTTTAAGCTTGGATTAGTGAGATAATCAACCTACAACCTATATAAAGGGTACCACTTGACTCTGCATCTTACTAGCATCACATTGAGTGCCTTAGAACCCAGAGAGAGTGAAGAGAGAGCCTGAGAGAAGGGAGAGACCGAGAGGAAGTTCTTGAACTTCATCTCTTCGAATCTCTCAAACCAGAGAGAATTAGGTCCCCATTCTTGTTCCATTGAGTTACTGGAGAGGAGAGGAAGAGAATCAAGTCATTTTGGCGAAGCTTTGGTCGAGAAACCAGAACTTCACCATCTCCGGCGAAGCTCCGGCGAGTCCCCGACCTGTAACTCGCAATTTCTCTCATCTCAGAGCACTTCAACAGCACCCACAACCACCATTCAACTCCCCAAAGCATGTAGATCAAGAACCTATGCCCGCCGGCGAGTCAGTTCTGCAACTTGCTCGTTTTAGCTCGTTTTCACTCCAAATTGATCCCTTAAGCATGCTAGGACATAATTAGGAAGCTTTAGACTAGTTTTAGGACCTGAATCGTTGTGAATTGATGGAACCAATTAATGAACTTCGAAGCTCAAAATGAGCTATCGAGTTGATCAAATGGCCACAAATTGATGTGCCAAATTGATCATTCTGCACTACTGGAAGGTCGTAGGAGCTTTTAGGATAGTTAATTGTAGCAATTAAGCCCTGAGATGGAAAGCCCCAATTTCACCTCGCGGGCAGCTTTTGAAATCGTTAATTGGTACTGTTAGAGTGCCCAGAAGCTAAAATTGATGGTTTAATTGAACTCAGGAGGTAGAAAACTATAGGAATGGACCCTTAGATGTTAGTTTTAGGCCCAGTTTATAGATTTCTTGATTTGCAAGTAGACTTTGAATTAAGTGCTTAAAATAAGTGATTCTGAACCTGATTATAAGCTGAGAATGGAAACTTGTGACTAACAGAACCTGAGACCATTGGAATAATAGGTAGGACTTAGAAGTTGTAGCTTAATAATAGATTTAGTTTTCATAATGTGACTTGGACAATTAAAATAATTAAAATGATAATGTTTTGAATTAAAATTAGTGGACAAATGGCTTAATAATATTAAGGACAGATTAGTGAACCTAAAAATACAAGGTAATATCTTCAATTGGTCAAGGCCAAGATTAGGTTAGAATGACATTAGTTTAATAGTTTAGTGATTTAGGGAATAATAATAATAATAATAGTAACAACAATAATGATAATAATGGTAATAATAATAAATAATTTGATAATTTGATTACCCCAATCATAACCCTAGCATAATCAATGATGCAGAGGGAACAATCTCAGACCTACAAGATCCTTAGTTGGTAAAGGTTAAAGGTAAGGGGAGTTATACAAGACCTTGTCTTGGTACACAACTCATAATTTAATCGTTATTACGATAGAAAGCATATTATTATTTGCTTAGGTGTTAATGGATGCATGATTGAATGTTGTGTTTGAAGAATGAAAGTTGGATGAAGTGTTGTGCTGAATTGCTATGATTGTGATTCATGCTTGAAGTGATGCACATTAGAAAGGGATGACATTACGCTATGGGATATAGTGGTAGTTAGGATTAATGAGCCTAAATGGCATGGTATCAGGATTGTCTCTGATACATTGAAGCATCTGAAGTAGTGGGAAGAGGGAAAGGATAATCCCTGATTTAATGAGTTATTGGTACTTGCGTTTAAAAATTGACCTACCTATAACTCCTTAGGGTTACCCATAGGATAGATAGAGTAAATAAATAAATAATAATAATGGGATAGGCAAGTGAGCCCTTTTCTCTAAGCAATTAAAAGTACATAACCGTTAAATGGCAGATTAGAGTTCCCGCTTGTATTCCATAAACTACCTGATCTTATTAAAGATCCCACCTCTATAATAATTATGGTGTACTTACTGAAAAGTAAGGCAGCAGATGCTTGTTTCTAATTTATTAGAAACTTACTGGAAGTATAAGGGGGAGACGATTGATACTTGAAAACACACTTAAGGAGCAATAAGGTGTAGGAAAGTACTGTCACTACCACTGAGAGAGTGGGAATACAGAGACGCTAAAGGTGGTCATGTTCAGAGATGAATTGACCCGAGATTTACGCGATGGCCCCACCTCTCTATCAGCTACCGGCAGGGTCCGGAAAGGCCGGCCTGATGTGATGTAATAGGGACCGCATAGTCGTGTACTTCTGTCTGTGAGCTACTGAGCGATCATTGTCCAGTAAAGAGTGGACTGTAAGGAGTGTCCATGTTCCCGAGACGACTTTCCGAAGACAACGAAGCGATAGCTTCGGGCCCTTAAATCATACTCATCACATGATAAATAAAATAAATAAAAAGGTTGGGGATGAACTCACCATTTCCTACGAAGTATTGAGAGAATTCAATTCGAAGGATGGAGATATAAGGTGGACTTAACCATATTGCATTATTACTTGTGTTTGCTAACATGTGTGTAATTAATGGTATGTTGGCTTGAGTTTTAACGCTTATCTTATCTGATGTATATTATTGTGCAAAGTTGCGTATGACTCACCCTTGCACTTATTTTTATAAAAGCAGATAACAAGTGGACAATGAGCTTCCCTCCAGTCCTCGCTGAAAGACCCCGAATTAAATAATTAGATTATTTATTTACTTTCTTCGTGTTGATTAATTCAGTAATTATATTTATTGTTTTATGTTATTTTCATGACTCGAATCCTATTACGAGTCACGAAAACTATTTATATAATAATTAAGTTCAAATTATGTTTAAGGTTGAAACTGTAGTCAGCTTAAATAATAACAAAAGCCATATTCGCACCCGACTACGGTCGAGAGTGTCCGAAAAAGGCTATATCCGCTCCTAGAGCACTGTTTAAGAGAATTTTAGAATTGAAGGGAGAATAAGAATCTCTAGGTATTTTTCCCATGACCAGTGTTTCGATACGAAACCCTGGACTGTACGCTTGTTAGGTTTTGCTTCCCGGAAGTTCGTCGAAGCTAGACTTTAACTTCTCGGGGACTTTAATTAAGACCCTGAATGAAGAGTTCTTCTCTTCGGAGCTTTTAACGAATTTTCCATCCGCGTTGTCACAATTCTTTCAGCAATTGAGACATTTCTTCAGAAGGAAGTTTTTCCATCCGACGTCGACTGCAAAAAGTAGTTTTTCGGCATAAATCGACTCACACCGTCTTTGAGACGTTTTCCTCAATTAAAAGAACCTTGATTTGAGTTTCGACATTCTGTCGCCGAATACTCAATTTTTATCAGCAGATGAAAGTACCAAAACGACCGGAACCGCGAAATATCGATTTTATGGATTTTCCCCTCTCCTATAAAAAGGGAAAAAATGAGAAAATATCTCATTTTCTCCCAAAGTGGCCGAAGCTTAGAGAGAGAGAGAGAGAAAGAGAGAGAGAGAGAGAGAGAGAGAGAGAGAGAGAGAGAGTGGAGCAGAGCTTTTTCAATTCTTGCCCGATCGTCCTGATTTCGGAAGCTACGCGTAGGCACAGAGGTAAGGATGCTTAATCTTACTTCTATTTCTGCTTTCTGTCGGCTTATTCTATCTATTTATGTGCTCAAAGTTTTGAGCTTTTTGTAAAAATGTCTGATTACCTCGATTTTTCTTTTCAACTATCTTCTACTGCAACCCAACATGCTATAATCACTGTCGGATCGTTCGGATTTTCACCGAGTCGCCGTAGATCTGAAAAACTGACTAAAAACCCATTTTCTCCACATGTGCTTACTTTATTATCAAAAAGTCGCAACCAAGCTTAGTACCCTTGAGATTAAGTGCTATAAACGTCGTTGTAAACAACCCCATCAATTTTGTTTTTCAGAATTTCAATTTTGAGTTTTTGGTCATTAATTCTTGACCAAAATACCCCTAAGTCGTATTTTCAGTCATTAAATATTTCTGAGAGTTTCCCTGGCCTAGATATCACCTACGAATACCTAGGAATTAAATTAGATCGAAGAAAAAGTTCGGAAGCCCTATTTTCTAAAGTGGCCGAAACTTTTTGGAGCTGTACCGTGTCCAAAAATAATTTTTGGGTTAGTATGGACAGAGCCATAGCATAGTCCTTTCTGTTGTCGAAATTTTGGTTGTGGTTTCGTGTCATTCCGAGTTCTGTAGATCAAGTTATGCGCGTTTTAGCGAAAACATGTCTTATTGTCCATTCGTGCCTAAATGTCAAACTCTAGAGCTTCGAAAGCTTCTTTTCGGGTTTTGATAGTGTTGTTAGTTGTATTGTCTCTTAGCGACTAAGCAATGATACTTTGCTTAAGGTTTGGAACGAGTTGAGCTGAGGAAAGAGACTTTGGAGCAATTGGTGAGGTTTCACAACTGAGGAGGACACCCGGGGAACTTGCTAAGTTCGGGAGCTTTATTTTGGATTGGACTGGGATGTTGAGCTTGGATGGAGAAATTGGCTAAGGTAAGGGTAACTCAGTTTTAGAGTGTCTTTGAGTCTTGCCTGCTTTTATCGCACTGCTTGCGTTTGAGATGAAGTTGTTTAAACTTGATTGGCAATTGATTGAAATGTTGGTATGCTTGCAATGTTGTATGCTTGCTTATGTTGACTGTTTTTGAGGCTTGTGCCAAATGTTTTCTGAAGGCTTCGGCCGAGTGAACTTATTGAGACGTGTGTCTCCGTTTTCTGAGAGGCTTCGGCCGTTTACTGGTTTCTGTCATTACTGCTTTCTAGTGGATAAGACATGGTTATTGTTGATACCTTGATTGTTGTTATGTTGAAATAGTGAGCTGAGTTAGTATGCATTTTGATGAGACGTATGTTTGTTGATAATATGAATAACATGTGATTTTGTTGATTTGATTATTGAATTTGAGATTGTTGTTTGAGTGACCACTGAGTTGGATGAGATGTTTTGGTTTGCTTGAAGTGGCGATGAGGTGGGTTTGTCCCACGGGATTGTCCCGTCTTTCGAGGCGTTGTAAAGTGACATTTAGGGGAGTCCGTTCTCCGTCTGTCCCGTCTTTCATGGGCGTTATTAAGTGGCAGTGGAGTGGATATTTTCACATGACTGTCCCGTCTTTCATGGGTGTTATTAAGTGGCATTTAGGGGAGTCCGTTCTCCGTCTGTCCCGTCTTTCATGGGCGCTATTTGGTGATAGTTCAGGGGAGTCCGTTCCTCGCTCTGTCCCGTCTTGCGAGACATTATTGATCGATCCATTTTGGTTGCAGCATATAGTTGCATTATAGGGCAATAATATTTGCTTCTGATGTTTTGGTTGATAACTGATTTGATGTTATATTGTTAAGGTTGTTGATATCTGATTTGATGTGATTTTGTTTATATTTGATTTGATGATATGTTGTGATATCGTTTATATCTGATTTGAGGTTATTGTCATATGATTTGATTCTATATTGTTGAAGTTGTTTATATCTGGTCTAATTCTATGTTGCTGCTCCTATTGATATCTATCTTGGATTATATTGTTAGTTTATCTATTTGTGGTATATATGTTGTTAAGTTGATGTCTGAATAAATGTTACATTGTTAAGTTGTTGATATCTGAGTTAATATATATGTTGTTAAGTTGCTGATATCTGAGTAGAAATATTGTTGAGGTTGTTGATAGTTGATTTAAATCTATATAGTTGAATATATGTCGTCATCTATCTTGAATTAGGTTGTTAGCTTATGTGCCACGTTATGCACTTATATCTGAATAGCATGCTTTTCTCTTTCATACGTGGTAATGGCATGGAGTTAACCCTTTCTATTTGCTACTTGTTGTTTGGGCGCTTAACGCTATTAGGCGATGGAGAACCCTCGATGAAGCTTGACCTTTGTACGAGTTGGAGCTTAAGACTTGAAGATTAGTGGAAGACATGAAGAGTAGAGTCGAGTTTAAGGCTAGAGCCTTGGGTTAGAGAGCTTACCGTTATTGGTTTAAGCTTGCCTAATAATTTTTAGGAATTTGCATTTGAGTTTTGGGTAGGTTCTGATGTATCTCTTTCCTGCGGTTCCCCGGTGAGGAGAACGTAGGGAGTAGGTCGGATTATGGTGTCGTGGCATAACAAATTCTTTGTTGGATCTGATTTTATTCGTTAGATTTGTAGTTCTGTCCTTTCGTTCATGCATTCGGGAACTTGCCTTGTTCAAGGCGTGATGTAGATTCGATTTACTGTTGGGAGTAGGCATTACATGTTTTGAAAACATTTTAAAAGAAAAAAATATATTCGATTTATAAATCCTTTTGGAAAACATTGCATATTTATTTTATCAGGTTACTAGGGTGACCCCCAAATTCGGGGCGTTACACTCGCGATCCACGCTGATTTCCCGTCCCGTGCTGGCTGGCATGTTGACCCAGTCACAGGATACTACTTTTATCAGGGACTCACAATTTTGTGGTGCAGGGATCCAAGAGCAGGGCATATCGGTTTTCCCGTGACGCTCCCTATGGTGTTCTCATTCTTCCTGCCGACCCATGCTCAGCATGTTGGTCCACAGAGTCCAAGCAGTCCACAGGTGCCGCCCCCACAGGAAGGCGAGCCTATGGAGACCGGAGAGCCTGTCCCAGCCGTACCAGTCACCGTTGTGAGTCCACAGGGATCTCCTGATCAGAGAGTTCCTCAGACCTACGAGTCTATGGGATCTCCTCCGCCCTGGAGGAACTTGTCTTGCTTTTGGGTCACGACCCGCAAGCGGGTGAGATCCCCTAGATTCTCCCGAGATGCCAGAGTTTACCGTCGCAAATTCCAGAGAGGCAAGGTGTCCGGAGACAGAGAGTCAGAGCAGGGTCCTATGTCAGAGCCAGTGTCAGTGCCTGCAGCCGGTGGGGGAGTCAATGAAGAGGATCCGGAGGAGGAAGATCCGAGGGGATGAAGCCGTATGGTCCGAGTTTCTGATGATGATGCTTTATGTTTCTACTTCTCTATTTTGATTATCTGTACCAGACTATGTGCTTGAGGGCTCTATGTCCTCCTTATGTGTTGTCTGTTTGTCTGTAGACTTATGCAGTGGATCCGTCTGCCAACTATGCATGTTATGTATGTTTCGTGTGGTTTGCATCATTATTCTTCGCATTCTTAGGTTAAGAGGTCGATTACCTGGGGATGAAAAGGGAATGCTCGAGTACACTTTACTCTTGCGATCCCGATCTAACAAGACAACCGTAAGTAGAAAAAAAAAAAGTTCACTATTTTACGTCGCGTGCTCACTCCTAAGTGATAGAGTAGGGCGAACTCGTCACTTATGGAAGGGGGCGTGACAACATGCAGCTCCATGAACAAACGATGATCCAGGGTAATTGGAACACCCTTGGGCATAACAACCTCATCAGCCCTGATGATCTGAGGATGCTGCTGGAGGATGATCTCTGTAAGAAGAGATCGAAATGAGACCGACAACTTCACAGCACAAGTGCCAGCATGCTTCAATGTCTGCCCAAACATAAAAGATCCAATGTCAAAATCAATTGAAGTGCCAATTCTGTAGATCAATCTGGCAAGAGTAGCAGAAAATCCAGAAGTATGTTGGGTAGGAACCCAATTCACAACCCCAATCCTGTTAAGGAATGCATACTTCACACTCTGATTTCCAGTGGACAACAACTTCTTGATGGACCACTTCTTGACTTGGCCAGTAGTAATCTCCTTGGAAACCACATCCAAGGACAATTCCTCATCAACAAAATCAACATCACTTCTACCAAGTGCTTTGTTGATCACAGCAGGAGAGAACTCAACACACTTAGCCCTCACATACACTTTTCTGAACTCAACACTTTCAGAAAGTCCTACTTCCACAGACAGATTCACCAGAAATTCCTTCACCAGTCTTTCGTAACACCTTCACACCTTGAGAATAGTCTTCATCAGTCTAGCCTTCTCAATAAGTGCAACCACTTCCTTGCACTCAAGCACATCAGAGCCAACTTTCCTTTCTTTGGCAATTCTGCGTTGACACACATACTTCCACTTCTGGACATTACCTTCATCATGGAAAGACACATTGTCAATAGGAACAGCAGGGACATTCTGAGGAATGCATTTCCCTGCATACTTCTTCTTCTCAGAAGGCAAGATGTCCTCGACATCTTCCTCAACATCTGACCCAGATTCCTCAGCAGCAACTGGAACCTTCTTCTTCTTGGCACTCTTGGCTTTAACCTCCTTTTGCTTACTTTTTCCTTTCACATCTCTTTGCTTAGACTTGGAAGTCGCTGGAGTGGTCTTGGACTTCTTCTTTGGTACATGAGATTCTTCAACATCAGGAACCCTTCTTTTTCTCTTGATCCTGGCAGCAACACTATCAGGAAGAGAAGCAGTCAATGGAACATCATCAGAATCATCATCAGAGATATTCTGAACAGAGGCAGGGGCCTGACATGATTCCTTGTACTGAGATTCATTAGTGGATACATGCACTGGATCTTCCTCTTTGGAAGGAGAAGAGGAACCATGAGATTTAGTGGGTAAATCTTAATCTTCATGAGCAGTGGACCTTTCCAGAAATTTATTGATCAAGAACATCTTCAGGTTCAGAAGTCCTAGCATCAGGCACATCATCTTGATTGGGACCAATCAGGGAGTTATCAGCAGAAGCTTCTGATGACCCGAATTTATATGATGTTTTTAGGGTTTTTCCTTGCTAGTTTTGAGTCTTTTTCTTGAGTCTCATGTAATGTTTCATGCATTCTCATGCATTTTTATCTTTCTTTGTGTTTTTGCTTCACTTAGGTAATTTCAGATTTTATTAGGGACTTTAGTTGCATTTTAGGTTAGTTTAAGAGGTTATTGAAAGTTCCACTTGTTTTGAGGGCCTTTGTGCAAAACTGACCTTTAAGTTTCAAGATATTTTCCAAGCTTGTTCATCAAGGTTTCAGGTTGAATTAGCTGAAAAGGGAAGGTCTAGAGGCTTGGAGAATTGAATGGAGGCTTAAAGAGGAGTAAAGAGGAGTTAAAATGAAGATCAAGGGACTTTCCAACGTGTTTAGAGCGCCTAGGCGTGCTCCATTGGGGCCTAGGCACCTATTGCCCTGTTCCAGGATTTTGGAATTGGCGCCTAGGCATGCTCAATTGGCGCCTATCCAGAGGCCATTTTTTCACCTTGAATTGGCGCTCAGGCATGCTTTATTGGCGCTTGAGCGCCCGGAACAACCCAAACTCATGATTTTTGCCTATATATATGATTCTAGTCATTTCTTTTGTACCCATTCCATTTTTACATAAGTTTAGAAGGAGAGGAACATCTAGGAGAGTGAGAGAAGGCTTCCAAGCTTGTAATTCAGGTTCTTAGCCAAGCATGGCTTAATCTCTCTTCTTATGCTTTGATTTTCATGTAAGACTTTTCATATTTGAGTTATAATCTTAAGTTCTTTCCCACATGATCTTCTTCTTTCCTTGAATCCCATTTTTTGAATATCAATCTAAGCTTGTATCCATGCTTGCTTCATGCTTTTCTATAATCAGAACGGAAGTTTGTTATAGATTAGGGAACCGATTTGGGATTACCCCTTCTATGCTTGCTACTAGGAATAGAGGAAGGGTTGGGGTTTGTTGGCCTGAATTGCATGCTTAGTGCCTTTAGAAAATGTTTGGGTTGTCAAGGAATTGAGCCTATCTTTTGACTTGAGAGGATTATCTATGTGAGGCATCGATAGATGGTCAATTAGGCTAGAACAAGAAGGAGAGATCCATGAGTTCATGTGCTTAGAATGATGTGCTTAAATTGGCTAGTTGAGGAAGGATCCAAAGCATGTTCTTTTTTGAGTTTATGTTTATTTTCCCTTTTTACTACTTCGACGTTTCATCATCTCAATAAAACAAACCTTCATACTAAAGGCTTGAACCGAATTCATTCATTCACAATCCATGTGGTTCGACGATTAAAAGCGGGTGGATTCGTACACTTGCGGATTTTAACAACAGCTTATGTAACACCCCGATTTCGGTGGCGTCACTTTAGTAACTCAAGAATAAAATAAAGCGGAAAAGCAGGTATTTTTTTTTGTTTTGTTTAAATAAAAAAAGACTTGTCGATATAAAGACTCATCCCAATCGCGATTAACAGCGATTAATATACAATACAAGCACACCCTTGCTGTAACTAAAAACATCGTCACGAGTGTCCTCAAGTGACGGAAAGTAACATCAAGTAACTAAAAGTATTGCCCAACGGCAAACAAGTGCGACTCATAAATAGAGTCATAAGTTTTATAAATACAGTCCTCCGAAGAGTAAGTCAGCCCAAAACGGCTTCAAAAAAAAGACTTCTTACGTCCGACTACTCCATGCGATTCCCATCTACGGAGAACCACACCGAAAGCAACCTGTCGGAAACTACCCTGTCCCAAAAGTACAAATGACGAATCAGAGCTATGACACTAACACCCAACCTTAGTAGTGTAAGACCCAAGTTTTTGAGTTTAGAGTAAGTGAATAAAATCCTATTTACGATTAGGCTTGACGGATCGTGAAGGAAAACCTGAACAAGAGTTTATCGGAAGGAATAAATTTATGAGGGAGAAAGTTCAGGAAAAGACTAAGGATTGTATCAAAATCGATAAAAGGTATAGCAGGATCGATTCGCTTAAACCTAGGACAAGAACCTTAGGAAATAAGACTATGTTCCACCCTTGGAACACTGTAGGAATTTCTTCCAAAAATCTTCAGAGAAATGTTAGAACTTCTCTTTTTCCATATATCACAATCGTTTCGAGGCGAAACTCTAGAATCTACGAACGTCCGATTCCAATCATCGGAAGTTTGCCGAAACTAAAACCCTGGTATTTCAAAACCCTAGAATCAACCGAAGATGAAGACTTTTTTTATTCGGAGCTTCAAATGAAGATTCTACACGCGTACACCCATTTCTTTTGATGATTTCAATCTTTCATCAGAAGGAAGTTTTCTATTCTGACATTCGATGCAAAAAGTAACTTATCGGGTAAAATAGTTTTTACACCGACTTTGCATTAGTCACCTAAAATACAAGGAAACCTCTGTTGAGTTTTGGTATTATGTCGCCAAAACCTATCTTAGAATTCATGGAGAATGAAGCCGGAAATATCGGAATCGCGAAACTTTCATTTTCCCGCGTTTTGCCAACCTCTATATATAGCATTAAAAACAAGCCTCGAAAACCAAAAATCATACCGATATTTCTTTGAAGAATTAGAAGATTCAGGGGGGAGAATATCGTGTCTAGAATACCTTGGAATCAGTAGGAAGAATCGGAAATCACTCTCATATTTTTATCTTAACACTATGAGCTAAATCCTCCGATATCTAAACAAATCTGTACCGATTTACAAAATATCTTCTCAAAATATCTATTCATACTTATCCAATCTTGATAAATATCTATTCATACTTATCCAATCTTGATAAATATCTATTCATACTTATCCGATCCCTGCTAAATATCTTCCATTTCATTCCCTATATATATATGTTGAAGCTTGAGACAAAACCTCACAAACACACACACACAACCCGCGGCCAAGAGGAGAGGAGGAGAAGAAGATTTTCTTGATTTCTTGCTTGATCGTTGATCCGACAGTTGCTACTTCAAGGTGTCGAGGTATAGTCGCTAATTCTTACCTCTGATCGCTTTTTCTATAGCTTTTCTCTATACTTTTCTGAGCTCAAAGTTTTGAGGTTTTTGGAAAATTGTCCAAATAGCTTGATTTCTATGTCTAAACATCTTCCCTACGTGCCCAAGAGCACTTCTGCCGGATTAGTTTTTCCGTTATGTCGCCGAAATTCCGCCGGAATCAATTTTAGCATCAAATACCCATTTTTAAGCAAAGTCGCAACCTTTGGGCTGAAAACTATCGCCTTAGCTTAGTGCTAGTAGGATTAGTTGTCTTAAACGTCGTTGGTGACGTCCCCATCCAATTTGCATTTTGAGATTTCAGTTTTGAAATTCTGAGCTAAAAATATTGACCAAAATACCCCTGCGACAGTTTTCGATCTGATAATTTTTCCGAGTTTAGAATACCCTTAGTTACGACTAATAATAACCTAGGAACCAAGTTTGATCGAAGAAAAATCGAACCACCTAATTACCTAAAGTGGCCGAGCCCTTTAAGGGGGGAGGAGGAAAATTTCCTTTTCCGAAAACTTGTCCTTTCGCGCTAGATTATCGTACCTCGGAGTATGTATTACTTCGGGTAACCTTAGTGAGCATTGATAGCTTAGTTTCCGATAGATTTTGATAGTATTTCTGTGGTTTTGCTTTAAAGGTGATTTTGAGGAATTTCCCGAAGAACAAGGAACTTTGTGGATTCGAGGGGGGAGATTGTGAAGGAAAGATTGAGGAGCTGATTGTGAAGGAGCGTTTGAAGAGAACCCTGGAAATTGGCTAAGGTGAGGGCTACTCTCTGAATTACTAGATAATGTTTTAGGTGTCGACGAATTCGACTTGATTTATGTGTTATGCACTTAATTGCTGAATGTCTGAAATGATTTATGAGGCTTCGGCCGAGCTTGTTGATTTCATGATGTCTTGATATTGTGTGCTAAATGATTCATATGTTATGTGCAAAATGGTTAATCTAGGATGTGTCGGAATATGTTGTTTATGCTTATTGGATTGCGTTTATTTAACTATGTTATTTCACATATATCTGTGGTACTGAGGAGTGAGAATAACGGGCAAGTCATGCCGATTTTATTTTGAGAGTTTGAGAAAGTTTGACGGGACGAATGGAGTTCGGGCCTTGTTATGGTTATGATGGATCGAGACATTCTCGGGGAGTTAATTGGGATTTTGGTGGATGTTGAAGACTCATAAGATTTGCGATAAGACTAAAAGGATATTATTTTATAAGGAAAATTCATAAGACATTAAACAACCTCTAAACCTTTAAATAACGATAAAAATCTCGAATGCAAGTTGAGGATTGAATCTTAGTTGTGGAAAGCGAGAAGTGTCGTCGGATCCAAGGGTTGAGAAAGATTGTGAGTTCTGAGTATGTTGATACTCATTCGCTCTGGGAGCAGTTTGTTTAGCCATCCAAGGGATGTGCCGAGAAGCTTCACTGAGGCGTGAGACCTTGTGAATGCGTGATACTCCACTAAGGCGTGAGACCTTGTGGAAAGCATGGATCTTCACTGAGGCGTGAGACCTCGTGAACAGCATGAAGCTTCACTGAGGCGTGAGACCTTGTGAATGCGGGATACTCCACTGAGGCGTGAGACCTTGTGGAAAGCATGGATCTTCACTGAGGCGTGAGACCTCGTGAATAGCATGGAATTTCACTGAAGCGTGAGACTTCGTGCAAGTGTGTAAATTCACTGGGCGTGAGACCCCGTGAAAGCATAAAACTTCACTGAAGCGTGAGACTTTGTGAATGTGTGAGACTCCACTGAAGCGTGAGACTTCGTGTGAGCATTGATAAACTCGAAGAGTTATCGTGAGTGGTTGCACTCATTTTATGATTATTGTATTTTGTCGCAGAATCGACTTTTACCTTAGGGTATTCTTTATAGAGACATTAAGTTAGCTAGAACACGTGGCGACGTGTCGAGTGAGGTCGGAGACGTTGTTTGGCTAATCACATTGCATTCATGCATACATAGGAGGTTAATACACGGCGTGATACCGGACCTCGGTGAATTCCAAAATGTCGTCGGTTTCCAAAATGGTCATAAGACCGGAGTCATAAACCGAGGCGTTTGTAGACGACTCTTGTAGCAGACCGAAATGGCAGACCTACGGGTTACGGCTGATCTGGCTACCTTTGTGTGGTGTAAGGGGCACGCGGGCGGAAATGGTCCCACCGTTGCTGGTGCTAGGATTGATCCGTTGATGTCCATCCGTTTCCGGAATGCATTTGGTTAACTGGGTTAACCGTCATTTGCATTTCATGCAACATGCATACTGACTTAGTTGTTGAGTGTGATTGATAATTGTTAATCCTATTTGATGCATGCTATCTGTTATTACTGCGTTTATATTCATTGTGAAATATACAACCCTAGGATGTTATCCCTAGCTATAAGCCTAAGTGGCTATTCTCTTATCTATATCTATTGGTGGTATTATTTACATAATTCTTTGGAGTTGACCCTCGCGTCTTCTGTGTGTGCTTTGGCGGACTACGCCCTTTGTCAGATGTCTTTGGCGGGCTGGTTCACGATGGTTCACCCTTCGGGGGGAACTAGGGTTGAGATGCTGGAACAGGAGCGCATCGTGGTTGCGAGAGGAGGACGGATGGTGTACATAGACTAGGTCGTTCTGGATTCAGATTCGGACGACGATCACGCTAGCATGTAGGATTGAGTGTTAGTGTGAGCTCCTCGAGATGGGATTAGTGTAGGAGTAGAGTCTTAGCTCTGAACATCATTTGTTTCTTTGGGGACAGGGTAGTTTCCCACCTATAGCTTTTTGTGTGGTTTCTCTACGGGAATCACAGAGAGTTGGTTGGACTAGGAGGTCTTGTTTTGGGCCGTTTTGGGCTGACTTATTCTTATTTTGAGGGACAGTGTTGCAGACACTTGACCTTTCTTTTGGATTGTACCTTTTGCCTACGGGCGTTACACTTCTCTCACTTTCCGTCACTGGAGGTTTTACTCGTGACGTGGTTAGCTACTTACAGCGGGGGGCTGTATTTATAATATATATTAGTTCTGTTATCTTTCGTTGGGAGTTTATTTCTTTCAGTCTTTGGTTCTATTATCGAAAAAAAAAAAATTCACGTTTTTCCGCTTTAATTTCTTTTTGGTTACTAAAGTGACGCCACCGAAATCGGGGTGTTACAAGTAGGCTCTAAACACCCATACCCTATACTTCCATCATCGACCCTTCCTCGATCAGGTATGGAGTCCGGGTCCTCGTCGAAAGCTTCAGTAATAGTCATTTCGCTCCGGGTCTTTCCCGCACAACGAATCATCACGAACCGGCTGACGGACGCCTGGCAGCAGGCCGACCGCCCAAACACAAACATACAAACAAAGCCAAGGCGCTAGGGTCAACTCACGAAATAAAATAGATAATACAAACAGCATGTGATAAAGGGGGTATATATATATGTTGTATATATACATATAAGTCATGTATTGCCTACCCTAAGGTATATGCATAGCATGTTATCGAATCTCTTACACAATTCAATCATCAAAACACAAAACGATGTTTATCAACATCAAATCATCAGATCTCAACTACTATAGTTAGAGTGCATGAAATGTCATGCAACGTCAATCATAATAAGATGCATTGTGTCAATGCAGAATATGCTGACACAAATTCGAATAACGTCACTCTGCTTGGCGATGGAACAAATCAACAACGTCACTCTGCTTGGCGACGGGACAAACCAACGACGTCACTCTGCTTGGCGACGGGACAAACCAACGGTATTGCCACTTATAGGCTGGGCACCTCGAGACGGTCGTAACACTGGCCTCGTGTTTAACCATTTCTGCTCGGGCGTCGCTTATCACCTTTGGCTATAGTCAAGACGGTACAAACTCTACATGGTTCGACCATTTCTGCTTGCTATGCCGGACATCAACAGGCACGATACAACTCTACATGGATGATCGTTACCTCCTGTTGTGCCAGGTATAGTCAGGACCGATTCAACTCTGCATGGCTGATCGTTACTTCCTGCTATACCGAAGTACTCCACTTGGCACTTCATCGCGTATATGCATGTGTGCAATATGATTATTAAAACCACGACTCGTCCTCACAGGTAAAAATTGGTTCATTGACCAAAGGCTTCTACAACGAGAAACCTAGGCTATAGTCAAGTCGGTTATGACCCCACGGGTTTAACCATCCTGCTTGCTACGCCAGACATCAACAGGCACGATACAACTCTACGCGGCTGACCGTCACTTCCTGTTGTGCCAAGTGTACTCTACTAGGTACCTTACTACCGCCCAGACCCTTGGCTAAAGCCCGTCTTCAAATTCTTTTCCATAAAATAAGTTCCCTTAAAAATAGTTCTCTTAATAGATAAAATGTTCCATCGTAAGTTAGTCCATTATGTCGTTAATTCCAAAGTTCAGTTTTCATTTTCAACACCTTTCAAAATAAAGTTCCCAAAGCTAGGATCACCGACCCATTCCCGTTTTCCAAACTCACTTTCATTCCTAAGTCTTCTCCGTTGAATCATCGTCATTAATTAAAAGCATTATATTCTTAATAAATATATTATGGATTTATTTACATAAAACAGGTTATGATTATTTTCAGTCCAAAACTCTATAAGTTCAAAGTTCCCATCAAACCCAAACAACTCCCCGAGAAAACACTACATCCCCTAGAACAATGAAGGTTCGAACCTTGGTTCGACCTAACAAACATTCCCCAAAACAAACCCGTCATTGTCATGACGAAGGTAAGTGTATTCTACACTCCAAAAGTGGCATCAAAATGCACGAATATAGTCAGCACAATTTAATCATAAACGCAAATACATCAAGCTCTATCGAGGGATGAATCAATATGGCAATGCTGTAAACATAACCTTGTCATATCCACTAGAAAGCGATAAGACAGAAACCAGTAAACGGCCGAAGCCTCTCAGAAAACGGAGACACACGTCTCATATAAGTTCACTCGGCCGAAGCCTCCAGAAAACATTTTCCAATTCAAGGTGATAAACAGTATCCAAGCAATATTCAATATCAAGCAATATTCAAGTCGAAGTTATCGACGCCTATGATACAAATAGCTAGTAAGTAAGTTGCCCTAACCTCGAGTTGTTCCAGTCTCGCGGTGTAGGTCTCGCTCACAAGCTTGTTCAGTCAATCCCAAAGTTTCCACAATTGAACCTTTGAGCAAACAAAGCAATAATGAATCAAAACAAGTCGATACAGTCGAAACAATCCTAACTAATGTTCGACAAAGCTCAAAAAGCTTCAGAGTACAACATTTAGGCACGTATGAAAGGGCTTTCCCCGAATGGATGAGTTTTGACTCGATTCAAGTTTTGTACAAAAACACTTTATTCGCTAAAACGTGCATAACTCGAGCTACAGAACTCGGAATGACACGAAACCGGCGCCAAAATTTCGACAATTGAAAGAGCTACGCAATGGCTTAGGTCATAGAGACCCAAAAATTATTTTTGGACACGGTACCCAAGCAAATATGTTTCGGCCACTATGGAAAATAGGGTTTTCGAACTTTTTCTTCGATCTAAATCAATTCCGAGGTATTCTTAGGCGATATCTAGGCCAGGGAAACTCTCAGAAAAATTATCGGGTCGAAAACTGTCGCAGGGGTATTTTGGTCAATATTTTTAGCTCGGAAACTCAAAATCAGAATTTCGATAAACAAATTAGATGGGGTCGATCCTAACGACATTTATAACAACTAATCCTACTAAAGCTAAGCTCAGTCGAGAGTTTTTGATCCAAAAGGCGGAACCTCATCATAAAAATGGGTTTTTGAGCAGAATTGAAACTCGGCGGCAATTCGGCGAGATTCAGCAGAAAACAACCGGATATTCATTCTCTAGAGCACATAGGCAATAAGTTTAGACACTGAAATCAAGTTATTTGGACAGTTTTACAAAAAGCTCAAAACTTTGAGCACAGAAAGACATAGAGAAAAGCGACAGAATTTACGATCAGAGGTAGGGAAAAGCATCAGTACCTCGAGGCTTACGCGTAGCAACGAACAAAACGACGATCGGTCAAGAATTGGAAAAAATCAAATCTCCTCCTTTCCTCCAAGAAGCTCACGGTCGTGTGTGTGGGTTTTGTGATATTCTTTTTTTGTTTTTTTTTTCATTTTTCAAACTATATATAGGAAATGGAAAATGCGGAAAAATGAGAATTTCGCGATTCTGATTTTTCCTACTGATTCCAACGTATTTTAGACACGATAATCTTCCCGCTGAATCTTCTAATTCTTCAAAGAAATATCAGTATGATTTTTGGTTTTCGAGGCTTGTTTTTAATGTTTACCGGCTTAAAATGCACTTTATGGTTTTGACCTCGGATGCAGAAACTTCCTTCTGAAGAAAGATTTGGAACGTCGATTAGAGTAGGCGTACGCGGATGAAATCTTTATTTGAAGCTCCGAATGGAAAAAGGCTTCATCGTCCGTTGATTTTAGGGTTTCTGAACTATCAGTGATTCGGTTTCGGCAAACTTCCGAGAATTAGAATTTGACGTTCGTACATCTCAGGGTTTCGTATCGAAACGCTTGTCATGAAAAGGATTAAGAGAAATTCTTATATTCCTCTTGAAGGTTTTTTGGAATTTATTCCTATAGTGTTCCAAAGGTGAAATTAATCGATTCCTAAGGTTCTTGTCCTAGGCGTAAGCGAATAAGACTCACGCTATAAGTTTCGTCGATTCTAATATTATCCTTAGTCTTTTCCTGAACTTTCTCCTTTACAAATTTATTCCATTCCATAAACACTTGTTCAGGTTTTCCTTCACGTCACATCAAATTAGTCGTGATTAGGAATTTTATTCGGTTTATTCTAAGCTTAAAAACTTGGGTCTCACATTACTACCCTCTAAAAAGAAAGTTTCGTCCTCGAAACTTAAGGTTCAACAAAAAGCTCCGGATATTATTCCTTGATCTTTTTCCTCTCACTCCCATATAGCATCGTCCGTGTCTTTGTTCCAAATAACTTTCACTAAAGCACTCTGCTTTCCTCTCGATTGTTTCACTTTCTAGCCCTAATGTTGACCGACGGCGTCTCAAAAAGACATATCATCTTTCAGCTCTATGTTGTCCAGCTTAACCACTTGCATTTAGTCTACGTTGGAAATAATATTTGTTGGCATTTCGTGCATTCGCACAACCTTAACCACTTACTCCTTTGCTTTTGTTCGTCCAAAATTCTGATTAGAAACTCGGTACATCTCAATGTTCTAGAGTGAATGCTCAACTTGTCCTCGTGATGTTCACTCATGATTCAAAACTCAACTCGATCGCTTGGTAACTCCTAGACGAATTATTTCCTTGGAATCTACTAGTCTATTAACATCACTTCCAACTTCGTAACTATCCTTATTCGCATCATGAAATCAATCTTCTATTTAGTCTCCATTCGAATTAAAACTCGACTTGAGTTTAAATACTTTGCGCATCACTAAACTTATTCCCTTAACATCAATTCACAAACAACTGATAAGCTAATCATCATCTTAATATCTAACAATCCATTATTATCGTCTTCTTCCTCAAAACTTCCCTCACTCAAACCTATTTACACTTACTGAAATCCCTAACACTTCGCACAAATCGAGACTTATCCTCTAGAAGATTAAATCATAACTATACCTCAAGGGACTTAACTAGTGTAACACCCCGATTTCCAGGTGTCACTTTAGTAACCAAAAATAAACTTTACGCGGAAAACAGGTAAATTTTTTTTCGTTTTCTTTCCTTTAAATCAAAGCGATAAGGAAGTAAAGACAAAACCCAACAACTAAACTAACCGATATACAATATATATACATGTACAGCCTCAGCTGCACTCCATGTCACGCGCACTCGCAGTGACTCCAAAGTAATACGCCCGCAGGCACATATACAAACCAGAACTGTGAGTAAAAGTATCAAAATACAGTTATCCAATGAGAAAGTCGGCACCCAAAAATGGCCTAAAAGAAAGACCCCTATACTCCGACAGACTCTCTGTGATCCTCCTCAAAAGAACCACACAAAAAGCCACACACCGGAACCTACCCTGTCCCCAAAAAGAAACTGACGATCAGAGCTCTACAAAAAAAATGTCACTAATCCTAACCTACCCTCCCAGCTCAGCTCACCAATCCTCCTCCTCCTCATCGCTGCTCGGCGAGTAGCTCTCCCCACTGCTCTCGGAGTCAGAGTCGGAATCCACCGTAATCATCTCGGTGTCCAAATCCATAACCTCCCTCCTCACTGTCCTGCGCACCGCCCTAGTCGAGCCGGTCTCCACATCCACCTCTCCGGTAAGAACATCCTCCTCCACCACCCTCATCAAGGGGTCCACACGGTAGCCGTGCGGTGAAGAGAAAGATAAGAGACGTGAGGCAGATGGGACAGCAGACTCCCTCCTCGGCTGTACGAGCCTAGAGGACGACGCCACGTCGGTAGAGGCAATGGCAGTAGCAGGAGGTGGCGCAACAGGTGCAGCAACAACAGCAGGCTCGGTCTCCGCCGGGTCCTCCTCAACAGAAGGTGAAGTCGGAGGTGGTGCAGGTGGTGCATGTCCAGTGCCTGGTCCACAGTGAACTGAGGGCGGCAAGTCAAAACTCAGCTCCATACGCCGTAGCACTCCTCTCGTCAATCGTCCTCGCTCATCCGTCCGGTCCTCCATGACCCTTCCCCTATACGTCGCTCGGTGACCAGGGACATCGATCACCCAAGCGGTGGGGGTATCCCGATCCAGCAGCTCATATCTGATCCCCCCCGAGGGAGAGACCATCGAGAACCAGTCGGCCATCGACATCTGGCAGCAGGCCGACCGCCCAAACACAAACATACAAACAAAGCCAAGGCGCTAGGGTCAACTCACAGAAATACGTAGATATACACTCAACATGTGATATGGCGTATAGATAAATGTTGATATATACATATATATAAACAATCCTAGCATGTTATGGCTCTAACATTGCTTCAATAAACAAACAGCACACAATCCAAGTCAGCATGAATGTATGCGTGAAATGCACAATATGAATCCGGATTTGTGACGCGTGCCCGTTCGCCACAAGTGAAGCATTCCCGTTCTTCACTATGGATGGACCATTCCCGTTATCCATCCTGGATGAAATCCATCCTGGATGAACCATTCCCGTTATTCATCCTTGGTGAACCATTCCCGTTATTCACCATATGGTGAACCATTCCCGTTATTCATCATTTATGCAAGGTGAACCATTCCCGTTATTCACCATGATATGCACAGGTGAACCATTCCCGTTATTCACCCGATTGATGCAATATGGTTAGCCAAACAACGAATCGCCCTTACCACGAAAGTGTTTAGCTCACAACCCAATCTCAACAAAACCATGAGTTAGTGTCGGTCAATACAACACAACTCGGAGTAAGTGTCGGTCAATACAACACAACTCCATCAACAAGAATACACAAGGGTCTAGTGTCGGTCAATACAACACAGCCCAAACAACAAGAGCACTAGGTGTCGGTCATTACAACACGGCTCCACAACACTTCCCAAGAGTACTAGAGTACTCGGTGACTTTCAATCATCACCATAGCTCACCTTAGTGGCTTTCCCCAATTCCAATAACTCTCCAAACCCACAACAACAGTCGACTTTTCCCCGTCTTTCGTAAATGTTTCCCCCTTTAGTTCTCCTATGATTATTCGTTTAGTAAAAACGTTTCGAATTGGATTAGTCAGATTATGAGTTTATTTCTCAAAGTCTAAGTCTCCCAAAGTCTCTAGTTTTCAAAATTCTAATCATTCTAAGTTTTCCGAAAACCAACCACCCAAAAGAAGTTTCCCGGGGAAAGTCTAAGAATACGAACAAATACCAACAAATGGCTAAGTCTCAGACCCCACATCTGAACTTGCCTAGGGTTGTTCATCCAACCCGTAATATCAAAGATCACCAGATCAATGAATCTCCACTCCGAAGTTGCGTCACAACGCTCAATTCAACACATCATCAATATCATAAGTTATGAAAACAATCATAACAATAAATCATCATCATAAACAACATCAGATAAAGCATAAGTCGAATTTATCGACGCCTATCATGCAATCATAGCTAATATATGTAAGTTGCCCTAACCTGGAGCTGTTCCAGCTTCGCACACAAAGTTTTCCTCAAACAATTGCTCTGAGTATTCCAAAGTTCCTTCAACTGAACCTCGGAGTAAGACAAAGCAGAAACCAAACAAAATCAATTAGTTTGATCGCAATACAATACATAAACGATAGACAAAGCATTAAAGCTTCAGAATACAACTTCCGGGTACGAAAAGACAAGTTTTCGAAAATGAAAAACTCCCCCCCCTTAGGAAATAGCCCACGACCATAAGGAGAAAAGAGCTTCGGCTCTTTTTCTTCGATCAAATCAGTTTACAAGGTAGTTTTAGGGTAAAACTAAGGCAAATAAACTGTCAGAACAATTTTTGGACAATCGGGTCGAAATACGGCTATCCAGGGGCATTTTGGTCCAAAATAAAGACTCAAAACTTCAAAGTTATCAGTTCTGAAAACAAATTTGACAGCAATGATCCTCATGACATCCCTGACAACAAATCCTAAAGGCACGAAGTCAGATTATAGCTTTTCGACAATAAAGTTTCGAAATGTGAGACAAAAAGGATTTTGAATCAGTTTTTCCGATCCCTGTCAACTGGATCACAATCAGAGTTTACTGACAGAGGTTTTAGGCTCATGGGAACCTAGAGAACATAACCCAAGCAAGAAATCGAAGAAATCAGACAATTTTAGAAAAAGCTCAAAACTGTGAGCACATAAACGACTTCAGAAACTCAGCAGAAACAGTAATCAGAGGTAGCATTCATGATAGTTACCTCGATACCTAGAAGTAGGGACGAACTGCACGAAGATTGGTCAAGGTTTCGCGAAAATCTCTCCTCCTCTTCTCCCCCTAGAACTCGCGGCCTCAATGGTTGCAAATGAGGAGATTTTTGCTTTTTCGCGCTATTTATAGGCGGGTGAAATCGCGGGAAAATGAAAATTTCGCGATTCCGATTTTTGCAGCATGTTCACCGAGGAATTCTAAGAGAGATTCTGGCGTCAGAATTCCAGAACTCAAAACAAATACCTAAGATTTGGGAAAAACGATATCCAAAACGCCAAAAGCGGTGTAAGTTAGTCTGTCCCGAAAAACTACTTTTTGCTGTGATGCTCAAACGACAAAACTTCCTACTGAAGAAAGATTGGAAACGTCGAAACAAGTCTGGCAACACGGACGGAATCTTCGTTAGAAGTCCCGAATAGAAAAAGTCTTCATCCATCGCTCAAAACTAGGGTTCCGAAGCAAAGAAATTAGCGTCGGCGGACATCCGAAAAGTGAAACCTATCGTGCGTACAGTCCAGAGTTCCGAAATGAAACGCTGGTCGATGAAAAAATAAAGAGAATCTTTAAATTTTCCGAGAGTTCGAAATCTCACTCAAAACGTTGCTTTAAGGGCGAATTAGCCTATTCTGGACACGCTCGCCATAAGGCAAGTGTGCAGACGACTCGCACTAACTCCGAAAACGACTACGCAACATTCCTCAATCAATTCCTGAACTTTCTTCTTCATTAATCTTCCTCAAATATCAAACTCCTGTCACGCTTACACTGATTCTACGCGTGAGTCGGAAATTAGCTTGTTCCGAAAATTCAGGTCTTACAACTAGCCATTTTATCATCCGATCCTTCAACATTCTGAGATTTAACTGTTATCGTAACCGCTAACACCACTAAATCTCTTATGTGTACATGAATCTCAGCTCACTAGGTCAACCTTAGCCCTAGGATTCCCATTCAACTTAGTAAAATTCACTTGCTAACCCTAATATTCATCATCAAAATCCATAACAAAGTTCCATTGACTCTTAAACTCTACGAAACTCGTCCAAATATAACAACCTCAGGTATTCATCTTAATACTAACATTTTCCTTTCTGTAACTTAATCATCCTCCAATCAATCCAACACTTAGCCTCTCGATCAGAACCTGACAAGACTTCATGTCTCACGCGTTTGGGATAAAATCAATTGGCTTAAAATCTAAACCTTCACTAAGTTTGGACCACCAATATCCTTTAACTCTCCATCACTTCTTAAATGAATATCCATTTCTTAAAACTATAACTCATTCGCTTACACAAACGACCTGATAAGTGTCGTCATGCTTTCACACTCACAACTTGATCCTGATATCCATAATCATAACTTATTATGCTAACATCATTCAAATCTTATCACATGGTCATTATGTCCGCAACCTCATAATCAACATCAATCGATCACCAACCTATAACCAACCTTAACACTCTACACAACCCAGAATTCCTTTACTTCAAGATCTCTCTTATACTATACCTCAATGGTCTTAACCCGAAACTCATCTTCAGATCTCCAATCTTCTAAGATTCAAATCCTATTGTCACACCTACAACCATAAGATCTCCTACTCGTACGCGATTCTCAACTCTCAAGGTCAATCTTAACCCTAAGATTTCAATCCAACTTAGTAAATCTCACTTAGTAATCTTAGCATATTTCTTTGGAATCCATATCAACAACCTCAAGTATTCAACTTATGCTAAAACTTTCTTTCTCCAACTTAATCATTCCCAAATCAATTCAACACTTAGTCACTCCAGCAAACACCTGGCAATTCTCCAAGTCTTACACATTCAAGTTAAAATTCATGGGCTTAAAAATCTAAATTTTTACCTAGTTTGCTTCGGTAATGTCCTTTAACCCTTCAACACTTTTCAAGTGAAAATTCATCTCTGAAGACTACAACATCTCCACAAAGAAATCAAGCGCTTAGCAAAACTTATTCCTCGAACTCGACTAACAACAATCTAGTTCAGAGTTAATTCTTCTCAATCTTGCTACCATCAAGCAATCATCTATAACCTGATATTAAATCCAACCTATTTAGTTTCTAACAATTCCACCTCAGAAATCACATAACCTATGGTTTCATAACTTCCGAAAGAATACTTAAGATTTTCCAACATTAAATCTCTTGACTTAGTCTACCTCTACTTGGAGTAATCACGCGAACTAACCAATTAATGTCTATACGACAATCATCAACTTCCAAAATTTAATCTTAATCATTTACAATGAAGTGCTTAACACGAACTTGCCTCCCAAATCCGACTAATCCTCGATCAATTCAAATTCATCTTACACATCCTTCTATCAAAGTCCATTACCAGCTGTGATTCCGAATATCACCCCCTCAATATTAAGCTGATCAGGCCTAATACATCGAAGGTGAAAATTTAGAAAAACCCACTGGAACAGTCAATGAGTTCCTATCCTCCAGTAGTCACAAATATCCTGATATTAAATCCTTTAATGATTCCGCTACGGAACTACGCACCCTCAACATAACACGTATACTACCCATACGGAATCTCCCTAAGATTCGTTCTTCAGCTACTAGCTTCCTCATAATCGCATCGGTGGAAGACTACTTTCTAGACTTAGTGTGTTATTCTAAACCTCGTGTAACTTCTATAGTTAAAACACGAGCAGCAGTCAAATAAATTCTTAGTAGGTGTAATAACTATAAGGTCAAAGTTCAACAATATAGGCAAGTTAGGCGTGTTGCACACGCTACGAGAGTCATGAAGCGTATTATACTGGAATGGGGAAGAATGGTTAGAAGGTTATCATCGTTCGGTTTAGTTAAACCAACAGTCAGTACTAATCATAAGATAGCTTTTACCATAACTATACAATATGATTAAGCAATAACTTCAATCAATTCTAAGCGAAAAATCGCTTGGCAGACAATCAATTTTTACTCTTTGCAGAGTCACACAACCTAGCACAGAAGACCTATTCCCCAAAGACTCCCGAAAGACTCGACAAGCTTTGATACCACAATGTAACACCCCGATTTCGGTGGCGTCACTTTAGTAACTCAAGAATAAAATAAAGCGGAAAAGAAGGTATTTTTTTTTGTTTTGTTTAAATAAAAAAAGACTTGTCGATATAAAGACTCATCCCAATCGCGATTAACATCGATTAATATACAATACAAGCACACCCTTGCTGTAACTAAAAACATCGTCACGAGTGTCCTCAAGTGACGGAAAGTAACATCAAGTAACTAAAAGTATTGCCCAACGGCAAACAAGTGCGACTCATAAATAGAGTCATAAGTTTTATAAATACAGTCCTCCGAAGAGTAAGTCAGCCCAAAACGGCTTCCAAAAAAAGACTTCTTAAGTCCGACTACTCCATGCGATTCCCATCTACGGAGAACCACACCGAAAGCAACCTGTCGGAAACTACCCTGTCCCAAAAGTACAAATGACGAATCAGAGCTATGACACTAACACCCAACCTTAGTAGGCTCTAAACACCCATACCCTATACTTCCATCATCGACCCTTCCTCGATCAGGTATGGAGTCCGGGTCCTCGTCGAAAGCTTCAGTAATAGTCATTTCGCTCCGGGTCTTTCCCGCACAACGAATCATCACGAACCGGCTGACGGACGCCTGGCAGCAGGCCGACCGCCCAAACACAAACATACAAACAAAACCAAGGCGCTAGGGTCAACTCACGAAATAAAATAGATAATACAAACAGCATGTGATAAAGGGGGTATATATATATGTTGTATATATACATATAAGTCATGTATTGCTCGAATCTCTTACACAATTCAATCATCAAAACACAAAACGATGTTTATCAACATCAAATCATCAGATCTCAACTACTATAGTTAGAGTGCATGAAATGTCATGCAACGTCAATCATAATAAGATGCATTGTGTCAATGCAGAATATGCTGACTCAAATTCGAATAACGTCACTCTGCTTGGCGACTGAACAAATCAACAACGTCACTCTGCTTGGCGACGGGACAAACCTACGACGTCACTCTGCTTGGCGACGGGACAAACCAACGGTATTGCCACTTATAGGCTGGGCACCTCGAGACGGTCGTAACACTGGCCTCGTGTTTAACCATTTCTGCTCGGGCGTCGCTTATCACCTTTGGCTATAGTCAAGACGGTACAAACTCTACATGGTTCGACAATTTCTGCTTGCTATGCCGGACATCAACAGGCACGATACAACTCTACATGGATGATCGTTACCTCCTGTTGTGCCAGGTATAGTCAGGACCGATTCAACTCTGCATGGCTGATCGTTACTTCCTGCTATACCGAAGTACTCCACTTGGCACTTCATCGCGTATATGCATGTGTGCAATATGATTATTAAAACCACGACTCGTCCTCACAGGTAAAAATTGGTTCATTGACCAAAGGCTTCTACAACGAGAAACCTAGGCTATAGTCAAGTCGGTTATGACCCCACGGGTTTAACCATCCTGCTTGCTACGCAAGACATCAACAGGCACGATACAACTCTACGCGGCTGACCGTCACTTCCTGTTGTGCCAAGTGTACTCTACTAGGTACCTTACTACCGCCCAGACCCTTGGCTAAAGCCCGTCTTCAAATTCTTTTCCATAAAATAAGTTCCCTTAAAAATAGTTCTCTTAATAGATAAAATGTTCCATCGTAAGTTAGTCCATTATGTCGTTAATTCCAAAGTTCAGTTTTCATTTTCAACACCTTTCAAAATAAAGTTCCCAAAGCTAGGATCACCGACCCATTCCCGTTTTCCAAACTCACTTTCATTCCTAAGTCTTCTCCGTTGAATCATCGTCATTAATTAAAAGCATTATATTCTTAATAAATATATTATGGATTTATTTACATAAAACAGGTTATGATTATTTTCGGTCCAAAACTCTATAAGTTCAAAGTTCCCATCAAACCCAAACAACTCCCCGAGAAAACACTACATCCCCTAGAACAATGAAGGTTCGAACCTTGGTTCGACCTAACAAACATTCCCCAAAACAAACCCGTCATTGTCATGACGAAGGTAAGTGTATTCTACACTCCAAAAGTGGCATCAAAATGCACGAATATAGTCAGCACAATTTAATCATAAACGCAAATACATCAAGCTCTATCGAGCGATGAATCAATATGGCAATGCTGTAAACATAACCTTGTCATATCCACTAGAAAGCGATAAGACAGAAACCAGTAAACGGCCGAAGCCTCTCAGAAAACGGAGACACACTTCTCATATAAGTTCACTCGGCCGAAGCCTCCAGAAAACATTTTCCAATTCAAGGCGATAAACAATATCCAAGCAATATTCAATATCAAGCAATATTCAAGTCGAAGTTATCGACGCCTACGATACAAATAGCTAGTAAGTAAGTTGCCCTAACCTCGAGTTGTTCCAGTCTCGCGGTGTAGGTCTCGCTCACAAGCTTGTTCAGTCAATCCCAAAGTTTCCACAATTGAACCTTTGAGCAAACAAAGCAATAATGAATCAAAACAAGTCGATACAGTCGAAAAAATCCTAACTAATGTTCGACAAAGCTCAAAAAGCTTCAGAGTACAACATTTAGGCACATATGAAAGGGCTTTCCCCGAATGGATGAGTTTTGACTCGATTCAAGTTTTGTACAAAAACACTTTATTCGCTAAAACGTGCATAACTCGAGCTACAGAACTCGGAATGACACGAAACCGGCGCCAAAATTTCGACAATTGAAAGAGCTACGCAATGGCTCAGGTCATAGAGACCCAAAAATTATTTTTGGACGCGGTACTAAAGCAAATAGGTTTCGGCCACTATGGAAAATATGGTTTTCGAACTTTTTCTTCGATCTAAATCAATTCCTAGGTATTCTTAGGCGATATCTAGGCCAGAGAAACTCTCAGAAAAATTATCGGATCGAAAACTGTCGCAGGGGTATTTTGGTCAATATTTTTAGCTCGGAAACTCAAAATCAGAATTTCGAAAAAAAAATTAGATGGGGTCGATCCTAACGACATTTATAACAACTAATCCTACTAAAGCTAAGCTCAGTCGAGAGTTTTTGATCCAAAAAGCCGAACCTCAGCATAAAAATGGGTTTTTGAGCAGAATTGAAACTCGGCGGCAATTCGGCGAGATTCAGCAGAAAACAACCGGATATTCATGCTCTAGAGCACGTAGGCAATAAGTTTAGACACTGAAATCAGGTTATTTGGACAGTTTTACAAAAAGCTCAAAACTTTGAGCACAGAAAGACATAGAGAAAAGCGACATAATTTACGATCAGAGGTAGGGAAAAGCATCAGTACCTCGAGGCCTACGCGTAGCAACGAACAAAACGACGATCGGTCAAGAATTGGAAAAAATCAAATCTCCTCCTTTCCTCCAAGAAGCTCACGGTCGTGTGTGTGGGTTTTGTGATGTTTTTTTTTTGTTTTTTTTTTCATTTTTCAAACTATATATAGGAAATGGAAAATGCGGAAAAATGAGAATTTCGCGATTCCGATTTTTCCTACTGATTCCAACGTATTTTAGACACGATAATCTTCCCGCTGAATCTTCTAATTCTTCAAAGAAATATCAGTATGATTTTTGGTTTTCGAGGCTTGTTTTTAATGTTTACCGCCTTAAAATGCACTTTATGGTTTTGATCTCGGATGCAGAAACTTCCTTCTGAAGAAAGATTTAGAACGTCGATTAGAGTGGGCGTACACGGATGAAATCTTTATTTGAAGCTCTGAACTATCAGTGATTCGGTTTCGGCAAACTTCCGAGAATTAGAATTTGACGTTCGTACATCTCAGGGTTTCGTATCGAAACGCTTGTCATGAAAAGGATTAAGAGAAATTCTTATATTCCTCTTGAAGGTTTTTTGGAATTTATTCCTATAGTGTTCCAAAGGTGAAATTAATCGATTCCTAAGGTTCTTGTGCTAGGCGTAAGCGAATAAGACTCACGCTATAAGTTTCGTCGATTCTAATATTATCCTTAGTCTTTTCCTGAACTTTCTCCTTCACAAATTTATTCCATTCCATAAACACTTGTTCAGGTTTTCCTTCACGTCACATCAAATTAGTTGTGATTAGAAATTTTATTCGGTTTATTCTAAGCTTAAAAACTTGGGTCTCACAGCTTCCTCTTCATCTGTGACATCCTCATAAACAGGAACATTTGAAGGAGCCTCATCGCGAGCCTGATACTGGTACACCTTCCTTGCAGGGGTTCTGGTCTTCTTCTTCACATAATCCTTCTTTGAATTTGATGAACTACTCTTGAGACCCATGCATTTCACACAGGGTGAAGTTCTTTCAATCTTGGCCTTGAGAGAATCTTTCTTTCCTGATGCTTGAGACATGATGAGATGAGAACGAAAACAAATTGAGCACATAAAATTGAAGAACAATTGAGAATGAATGAAGTTGAAAATTGTAGAAATAAAGAGCACAAGCGGTTGTGTAGAGACAATCTGCCCGTTGGAGGTGGTTATATAGGAGTTGGACAATGTTGCAAACTTGTCGATGCTGATGTCATAACGGTAGTTAATGATGATTAAAGTAAAACTGGCCGTTAACACCTTTAGGAACGTTAATTTCCATGCTCCTTTAAAGAGGCAAATCCCAAGATTTCCTCTTAGCTCAAAAGTATTTGTATAGAGGGGTTTTGTAAAGATCCCAGCCAATTGTTTCTCAGTGGTAGCATGCTCCAATGTGACAATTTTATCCTCCACCAAATCCCTGATAAAGTAGTTCCTTATGTCAATGTGCTTGGTTCTGCTATGCTGTATTGGATTCTTGGAAATATTAATTGCACTGAGATTATCACAATACAATGTCATGACATCCTGTTCAACATCATACTCCTTGAGAATTTGCTTCATCCACATAAGTTGTGTGCAGCTACTTCTAGCAGCAATGTACTCAGCTTCTGCAGTTGACAATGATACACTGTTCTGCTTCTTACTAAACTAAGAGATCAAGTTATTTCCTAAGAAGAAACATCCTCCTGATGTGCTTTTTCTATCATCTCCACTACCTGCCCAATCTACATCACAATATCCAACTAAAAAAGAATTTGTATCATGAGTATAGAGAATACCATAATCACTTGTAGCATTGATGTACTTGATGATCTTTTTTACTTGAAGTAGATGACTTGTCTCAGGAGCAGCTTGATATCTAGCACAAACACCAACGACAAAGGTGATATCTGGTATGCTAGCAGTAAGATACAATAAGCTTCCTATCATGCTTCTGTAGAGACTTTGATCAACATCTTCTCCCTGCTCATCTTTGCTTAATTTAATATGTGTTGCAGCATGAGTTCTTTTATGACCTGCCTTCTCTAAACCAAACTTCTTGACTAAGCCCTTAGCATACTTGCTCCGTGAAATGAACATGAAATCCTTCATTTGCTTGACTTGCAGTCCTAGGAAATAACTCAACTCATCAACTAAGTGTAAGACCAAGATTTGGTCATGTAGTATAACTCTATGTTTTGATGATTACAATGTTACTATCATGTATGGACAATTATGGTACTCTAACATTGTTTTCTTAGTGTTTAAATGACAGACTCTGACCCTGGTCAATACTCACACCTATCAGAAGCATTAAGCCCAAAGAGTAACCAACGCAACGCTTTCGCCCTCACTATGTTCTGATTGAACAGTAGTATATGCTTCAGAAGTTCTGAAGATGATAAGCTTGATATGGATTCAGATCACTTAAAGTTCTGAAGACCAGAAGTACTGAAGGTCCAGAAGCTCTGAAGGTCTAGAGGCTCTGAAGGTCCAGAAGTTCTGAAGGTCCAGAAGCTAAGAAGTGAAGATTCTGAAGTCCAAGAGTAAGCTGGCTCTGAAGACCAAGTACTTCCAACTCTGATGTCCAGAAGCAGAAGATACGAAGGTCAGAGGATCCAAGCTTCCCTCTGACTCTGATCACCAAGCTTCACAAGTTCCAACATGAAGCGTCGCCTGATCAGAAGTCAATTAGGATAAGGCTCACATCGCTATCCAAGTACAAAAGCAATTGTACTATCTTGACGGCCTTACCTAAGATGTTCAGCCACAGCAGAATCGGGAAGTTTCAGATTTGCCCTCCAACGGTAGCATTCCATGCAACGGATACAACCCTAATCCTTGGAGTATAAATAGAGGCTAAAGTTGGAAGAAGATGTTAAGAAACTTTGTGCAAGCTCAAGCAACCATTCAATATTTTCTTAGCAATATTTCTTCAATCGTTCTTATTGTGTTTACCCTAGCTTTCTCAGAAGCATTCATTGTAAACCCAAAACCTTCAAACAGTTAGTTTGTTTTCCTTAAGGGACCAAGGTTGGTCAGATCCTTGAGAAGACTAAGAGTGTGAATCTTAGTGTTTGCTAGTTCATTGTATTGTTAGTCACTGAGCAGGTTGCTAGTGCATTTGTAACAAACTTTGAATAGTGGATTGCCTTCATTCTAAGAAAGAAGAAATCACCTTCACGGGTTGACTGGACTAGCTTGAGCGATTATCAAGTGAACCAGGATAAAATCCTTGTGTGCTTCTCTTCATCTCTTATCTTTGCACCTTGTGTTATTTGTTTGAGAGATTTTCCTAAATCTGAAGTGGGAAAAGTTTTTAGTTGAAAAAGCTATTCAAACCCCTCTTTCTATCGTTTTTCATACCTTCAATTGGTATCAGAGCGCAAGTTCTAATTACCACACCTAACAGTGTTCAGTGATCCGGGACGGTGTAAAAAACTGTGATGGCTACCACCAGTGATGCGCAAAAAGATGTTTACAGTGCAAAGCCTCCTGTCTTTGATGGAGAAAAGTTCGAGTATTGGAAAGATAGAATCGAAAGCTTCTTTCTTGGCTTCGATGCTGATCTTTGGGATATTATCGTGGAAGGCTACACGCGTCCAGTTGATGTTGAAGGTATGAAAAACGGTAGAAAGGGGGGGTTTGAATAACGTTTTCAGTATAAAACTTCCACCTTAAAGATTTTTACAAATCTTTCGAGAACTTAAGTGCTAAAGATAAGAGATAGAAAAGCACACAAGGATTTTATCCTGGTTCACTTGATAAATCACTCAAGCTACTCCAGTCCACCCGTTAAGGTGATTTCTTCCTTCTTAGAATGAAGGCAATCCACTAATCAGGTAAGAGTTACAACTGCACTTGAAACCTACAAATGACTAACAATTACACTGGCTTAGCTCACACTAAGATTCACTCTCTTAGTGTGATCTCCTAAAGGAACTAAACAAACTGTTTATCAAAGAATTGTTTACAAGAGATTTGCTTCTAAAAAGCTAATAGTAAACTCAATGAATTTCAGATGAAAGAAAACTTAGAAGATTTTTGAATATGTCTTGCGTATGTGAATGCTTCTAGCCGTTTCTTTCAGTCTTCAGCCTCTTTATATACTCCAAGGATTAGGGTTGAGCGATGCATGGGAAATGCTACCGTTGGAGGGCAGTTCTGGAAAATCCAGCTTCTGCTGTGGTTGAGAACGTTAGGTAGGTCGTCAGGAAGGTACAGTAGCTTTTGTACTTGGATAGCGACGCGACCTTTAAACCTAGGAGACTTCTGATCAGGGGAATGCTTCATATTGGAACTTGTGAAGCCGGTTGATCAGAGTCAGAGGGAAAGCACAAATCCTCTGACCATTGTATCTTCTGATTCTGAACTCAGAGGGAAGAACATGGCCTTCAGAGTTTCTTGCTTCTGGACTTCAGAGTTTCCACTATTCAGCTTCTGGATCTTCAGAGTCTTCTACACCATCAGAACATCTGAACCTTCAGTGTTTCTTGGTTATCAGAACTTCTGGATCTTCAGAGCTTCTAGTGACTGAGTCCACATCAGAGTTTGTATAACTTCAGAACTTCTGAAGCTTTTCCACTGTTCATACTGAACATGGTGAATGCGAAAGCGTTGCTTGGGTCACTCTTTATACACAGTGCTTCTGATTTGTGTGAGATTGAGTTGAGGTCAGAACCTGCAAATAGCACACTCAGAAAAACACGTTAGAGTACCACAATTGTTCATATCAAAAGGTTAACTTGTAATCATCAAAACATAGAGTTGTACTACTAGATCAAAACTTGATCTTACAATCTCCCCCTTTTTGATGATGACAAAACTAAGATTTTTGATGAACAATTCTTAAACATTAAACTGAATTCACTCAGAGTTTAGAGATATAGAATAAGACTTATCCTGATGTGAATAGTTTATCTTGCTCATTCTGAATTCAAGTCACTGCTTGATTCTGAGCTTAGCTCCCCCTGAATCTAATACTTGATGAAAACGTTAGTAAAGTCTAGATTCTGAGCTAAATAATATAAGAGTTCAGAGTGAAAAACTTATGACATAGATGAAAATCGAGTAATCAGAGCGCATAAGTAATCAGAGTCATGGACAGGATATCAGAGTCTTGGGTATCAGAGTCAACTTATAATCACTTCAGAAGAAGTGAAATGTATTCCTTGTATATGCCCAGTGACACATCTATGGTCATGAAGGTGGAACTCTTAAAATCTCCAAAAGAAAAATAAATCACACTAACACATCTTACATATCAAAAACTGGGTTTACTCCCCCTTTTTGTCATAAGCAAAAAGCTTGGGGTGTGAAAAACTTAGCTTGAAGTACAAGGTACTCCCCCTTAGAGAAGGTCTAAGTTTAAAGGAAATGAAAACGATGCAAGAATCAGAGTTAGGCGAAATAAATAGAAGAGTTAATGCAAGAGAAGAACGTTTACCACCGGTCAAGTGAGTAAAGAGAAGGGTCAGTTACCAAGAACTTAACCTCGAGAAACCGTAGGAGCATTAACTTTCAGAGAGAAAGTGAAGCCTATATAAAGTGTTGGAGAGAAGGGTAAGCTTCACACCTCGAACAAGTTTCAGTAAGAAAATGGCATCATACATCGTAGCACTAGAAGAGCTGAGGAAGAAGGCCTTTGAGGAGGACTTGTTCCTGAACATCAGGCATCCAGAGGGTACAACGACCATCGCGGAGCTGATACGGACACTGCTGGAAGAGGACCTGCGTCCAGAGGTGAAGAGAGACCTGAGGGAATTTCTTGCCTTCGTGGAGGAGGTGCAAGAACTCAGCCGGCTTGAACTCAAGCTGCTGGAAGAAAAAGAAAGTTTGGAAGAGAAGCTCAAGACTGCAGAAGAGATTCTGAAGAGGGATAAGCTAAAGGACAGGCTCAACAACATCCAGCATGCACTGGAGCGTCTGGAGAAGGATAGGTCAGAGCAGCGCCAGGAGTGCAAAAGAATGAGGAGGGATTCTCCATTCTAGACTTAGGGAAGGAATGGATGATGTAAACATAAAGAATGTATGATGTAAACAGAAAAATATTATGAATAAAAGGGTTTTTGCAAACATATGTGACACAATTATATATAGATATGCATATAGAATCACAAACGAATAAAGTAGAATAAATAAGTAAAACGAAACAGAGTTTAACAAAAATAAAACAATGTTAAAGAAAAAGAAAAACGAAGAGATCCTAAAAACTAAGGTTTATCAGTTCGTCGCAGAAGTTCCATCATCATGTGCTTCATCTCAATCAGCATGGATTCATGAATGTCAAGACGCTGTTCCATGATGTCGAGTCTGGATGAGCTTGACTGAGCAGAACCGGAAGGAACATTCTGAGCAGCTTGAGAATCTGGAATGGAAGCAGAAGCAGCAGGAGTAAACACTACTGGTGCAAGTGCTTGGCATCTAAGAGCCACAGCCTCAGCCTCAAGTCGTTCAGCCTCAGCCTCAGCTTGAGCTGCTGCTTGACGTGCAGCTTCTTCTGCTTGAGCTTTCTTTCTCTTGGCTTCTTCAATAGCTTCAAGAAGCTTATGTCTCTGTTCTTGTTCATGACGAGCCACCCTTCGAGCAAACCTTTGCTTGGCAGCCTCAATCCTCTGACTTCCCTCTGTATGCAGGAGCTGCATCATAATTGGAACTTGAGCCACCAGCCAAGTGCCCAGATTGTTCCACTCATCAGCCACACGTTCAGCATTCTCACTGAGGTCAGTCTGTCCGTGCACATTGCGGAGCCTCAAAGAGGCTTCATGATAGAAAATATTGATGCACTCAGAGAGAGATGTGGGTTGGAGGTGAGTATAAGGAATTATGGAGAGGTTGGTTTCAGGAGAGGCTGGGTGATTGCTGCTATGAGCTTCAGAGGCACCTTGTGGAGAACCAATGTTAATCATTTGAGTATTGGGTTCAGAGGTTCCAAGGTGAGGTTCTGAAGTTTCAACCAGAGGATGGGGTGATCTAACCGAGGATTGGTTAGACACTGATTGTTCGGGTTCAGGTTCTGGTTGAATAGGCTCTTGTTGGTCAGGGGCAGGGTGAGCTTGTTGAGCCAAAGGGTCTGCCTCTTGTAAAGGATTGGCCAAGATAGGTTCATCTGGGTCAACTAGACGTTCAGGTCTAGGGCCAGGATATCTCCTAGGGCTTGGACAAGTGAGGTAATATTCCTCTAAGGTAGACACCTTTTCTTTTCTGACCTCCATGAATTTTCTAATGGATTCAGAGTTATTGGAGGGAGAAGAATCAGCAACATTGGTTGGGAAGGATACAGGTGTAAAGGCTGTGGAAGAGTCTGTATCCGTGGGTTTGAGAGCCAGACGTTCTGATGCTCTTGAGACAGAGTGATCAGAGGTTCTGGGTTCATGGTCTGTGTGGGTAGGCTCTGGTTGTGCATGAATGATGGGTTCAGAAGATAATGGGTTGTACTGAATGGTAATGGGAGAGGTAGGTTCTTCTGACCTTGAGGGTTGGTTCTGAAGCAAATTCCAGAGAGGTGCTTCAGTAGGGGAAGGGTGAAAGAATGAAGATCTTGGGGAATGTGGTGGAGAGGTGGTTTGTGCAGCTGGTTGGGATTCAGGAATAGGACTGAGGGGATTTGAGGAGTGTTTGAGCATGGCAGATATAGGGAGTGCATCAAATAAATTCAAATCATCATCAGAAGCAAGTGCAGGCTTACTTGAATGTGCTGATGATCTAGTCACTCTGGCAGGAGGTTCAGTCCTTCTGACCACTTCAGCAGCTGGTTCCACCCGAGTAGGCTTCACCACGATTCTGACCTGCTTCTTCTTCTTCTTAGGAGGACCATCCTCATTATCACTATCATCACCATCATCAGGCTTTCTTTTCTTCTCTTTGACCAGAGGGACATCGGATTCCTCAGAAGATTCGTCCAGTATCATCTTCCTCTGAGCTTTCTTCTTGGGAGGAGAAGGAAACTCTGGAGCTGGCGGCAGTCTGCTGACGAAATCATCAAGATCAATTTCGAATCCTTGAGCCCTTAGGTCATCAACATAGCACCTAATGGCGTCAGGATTGTCTGCCTGTGTCCACAGAGGGTAGTCATTCAGAGGCATCCTTCTACTTCTGATCTCAGAAGATGTGTCTTCACGAGCAGGAGCAATCTTCTTCTGGACCAAACCCATCTTCTTCAGAGAATTTGCAGTGAAGACATCACTGACCATGGTGCTCAGATCCTCTACACATCCAGCATTGACCAGATCTGTCACCAGGTTGCTTTCAATGAGAAAGTCTGAGAGCAGTCTCCCAAAGGGGATATATTTGATTGCTGACTTGATGGAGGCAGTGGTGCGAGACTTCCGGATGCATTCCTTCAAGTAGGAGAACAGGAAGTAGGGAAGGCAGATCTTCTTCTGGTCTTGGATGAAGAACAACATCACCTTCTGGTTGAAGTTGATGTAGTCTGGAGAACTGCCCTTTGGTCTCTGGTTTATGCAGTGTAGCAAAATTTTGTGCCAGATCCTGAGCTTGGGATGAAGGTCCATCACCTTGTAACTCGTCTTGCCCGGTTTGTAAGTGGTGTACAGGGCCTGGTTGATTGTATCCTTGGTGCTGGGTTTCAGCTTCGATTCCGTGAGTTGGAAACGATACCCATAAGCAGTGTCTGCACCCAGCAAATTCACGAAAGACTTCTCTGTGATGATGATCTTTCTTCCGAGAAGGTGAGATACCACCTGAGTATCATCGCAGTCGGCGTGCTTCCAGAATTCCTTGACTAATCTATCATACACCGGTCCTCGAAGTCTGTTGAAGTAATTTCCCCAACCTTGAGCTTGGACTTCAGGACGAAGATCATACCCATTTGTAGCCAGGTTGTCGAGGTCGAATCTCCATTCTGCCAGGACTTGGAGTTCCTCAGGAGCATATACACAGTGAACGGCACAGCCCCGTTCTGCAATTGGAACACTCTGGTCTTGAGCTTGAACTTGATCTTGTGTCGGATTCTCAGGGCCCCTTTGACCCGTTGCTAGACCAACTACCATGTGAGGGAACTGGGGTGCATCTGCAGTAGATCTTCTGGTTTGTCTCACCATTTTTGAAGCGGTTGAAGGTTTGAGGTAGAAGATGAAGGTTGGAAGATGAAGAGAGATCGAGAGAGAAATCGAGAAAAAAGCGGTTTTGAAAAGTAGAGAGAGCGAGAGTAAAAACCTGAAGTGAAAGAGATCGTGTGTGTATGGTCGGTTTTAACAAATAACCGTTGTTGATTCAAAAAGCACTTTAAGATCAACGGTTGAAAATTGAAGATAGATAGTAACAGTAAATACACAAATCACACACAGGAGAGAAGCACATCTACACGCAATCATGACTGACTGTCACACGGGCACAAGGAACTATGCATCAGAAATACTGACACACGTGTTGTTGTCTCAGCTTCAGAGTCAGTACCAGTGGGTACACACACTCTGATTGAGTTACCTTCTGGACTAGACATCTTCTGATCAAGAAGTATCACAGTCAGAGGTTCTGATCCATCTTCACTCTGGACAAAAGTCCATGTTTAGATTTTTCAGAATAAAATTAAATCTATCCTCTGCTAAGGGCTTTGTAAAGATATCTGCCCATTGATGGTCAGTATCAACAAACTTCAGAAGAAGTACGCCCTTCTGTACATAATCTCTAATAAAGTGATACTTTACCTCAATGTGCTTTGCCCTTGAATGCAAGATAGGATTCTTACTCAATGAGATTGCAGCAGTGTTATCACAATAGATTGGGATATTGCTCTCAAGGATCTGATAATCCTCCAGCTGATGTTTCATCCAGAGCATCTGAGTGCTGCATATTGCTGTTGAGATATATTCTGCCTCTGCAGTTGATAGTGCAATGGTTGATTGCCTCTTGCTTGCCCATGAGACTAGATTGCTTCCCAGAAATTGACAATTTCCAGAAGTACTTTTTCTCTCTGTTCTATCTCCAGCATAATCAGCATCACAGTAACCTGAAAGCTTATACTCTGATGTTTTCTTATACATCAAGCCAAGGTTAGTGGTGCCTTTCAGATACCTTAGGATCCTCTTAACAGCAGTTAAGTGGGTTTCCCTTGGATCTGATTGGAAACGAGCACATAAATGAACACTAAATAGTATGTCTGGCCTAGATGCAGTTAAGTATAGAAGTGAACCTATCATGCCACGATAGAGCTTCTGACATACTTTACCACTTTTATCTTCTTTCTCCAGATTGCATGTAGGATGCATTGGAGTTTTGGCCACTGTAGATTCCAGCATATTGAACTTCTTCAGAAGTTCTTTAGTGTACTTGCTCTGATGGATATATGTTCCTTCTGGTGTTTGATCAACTTGTATTCCCAGAAAGTACTTTAATTCTCCCATCATACTCATCTCAAATTCAGCCTGCATCATCTCAGAAAATTCTTTGCATAGAGATTGATTAGCAGAACCAAATATAATATCATCAACATAAATTTGCACAATTAAGATATCATCTTTATAAGTCTTGCAAAAAAGAGTTGTATCTACTTTACCCCTTACAAACTCATTCTCCAGAAGGAATGAGCTAAGTCTCTCATACCATGCTCTGGGAGCTTGCTTCAGACCGTAGAGTGATTTCTTCAATTTGAACACATGGTCTGGTTTCTTCTCATCTTCAAAACCTGGGGGTTGATGAACATAGACTTCCTCTGAGATATAACCATTTAGGAAGGCACTCTTTACGTCCATCTGATGTAGAACTATGTTGTGATTTACTGAGAAAGAGATCAACAGTCTGATTGCCTCCAGTCTTGCTACTGGAGCAAATGTTTCAGTGTAGTCTATTCCTTCCTGCTGGCTGTAGCCTTGAGCAACTAGCCTTGCCTTGTTTCTGACTACATCTCCTTTCTCATTCAGCTTGTTTCTGAATACCCACTTCGTTCCAATAACATGGACACTCTCAGGCTTCTTCACTAAGCTCCAAACATCGTTCTTGGAAAATTGATTCAGTTCTTCTTCCATGGCCAGAATCCAATCCTTGTCCTGAAGAGCTTCATCTATGGACTTGGGTTCAATTAAGGACACCAATCCTTTCAGACTGAGCAAGGTCTCTTCAGAGGGTCTGAAGGCAGATCTGGTTCTGACTGGTTCGTCTTTGTTGCCCAGAATCAATTCCTTAGGGTGAGCTACAGTGATTCTGCTCTTCTTCAGAGTTTGTGAGTTAGAGGGACAAGCTTCTTCCTCTGGTTCATCTTCCTCTGGCTCAACTTCCTCTGGAGCTTTGCCTTTGTCAGAAACATTAATGCTTAAATCTGCAAACTTTTCAACTAGCTTTGACTGGTCAGAGTCAAGCTTATCGTCAAATCTAACATGAATAGATTCTTCAATAGTCTTAGCATCAGTATTATAAAATCTAAAACCTTTAGATCTCTCAGAGTAACCGAGCAATAGACACTTAGAAGACTTAGCATCAAATTTATGCAATCTATCCTTAGTATTGAGAACATAACAAACACAGCCAAAAGGATGAAAATAAGAAATGTTGGGTTTTATGTTCTTCCACAATTCATAAGGAGTCTTATTCAGAATTGGTCTCACAGAGATTCTGTTCTGAATGTAACATGCTGTATTTACTGCCTCTGCCCAAAAGTGCTTAGCCATGCCAGTTTCTTGGAGCATGGTTCTAGCCATCTCCTGAAGAGTTCTGTTCTTCCTCTCAACAACACCATTTTGTTGAGGAGTTCTGGGACAAGAGAAATCATGTGCAATTCCATAGGAATCAAACAGACTCTCAAACTTGTCATTCTCAAACTCTCCACCATGGTCACTTCTGACACGCACAATCCTACAAGCCTTCTCGTTTTGCACTTGAGCAATGAAGGTAGAGAACACAGCATGAGACTCATCCTTGCGGGTTAGAAACTTTACCCATGTCCACCGGCTATAGTCATCAACGATAACCATCCCATATCTCTTGCCACCTATAGACTCAGTTTTCACTGGTCCAAAAAGGTCGATATGCAGAAGTTCTAACGGCCTTGAGGTTGAGACAACATTCTTTGCCTTGAAAGGGACTTTTGTGAATTTGCCTTTCTGACATGCTTCACAAAGAGCGTCTGAAGCGAACTTCAGATTGGGTAAGCCCCTGACAAGGTTTAGCTTGCTCAGCTGAGAAATCTTTCTCATACTGGCATGCCCTAACAGTCTATGCCATACCCACTGCTCTTCATTAACAGACAGAAGGCACTTCACATTCTGAGCCTCCAACTCAGATAATCTGATCTTATAGATGTTGTTCTTCCTCTTGCTGTTAAACAGAACAGAGCCATCGATCTGACTTACAGCCCGGCAGGACTTTTGATTGAATATAACATCATAACCCTTGTCAGCTAATTGACTTATAGACAATAAGTTATGTGTTAAGCCGTCTACCAATAACACATTATCAATGCATGGACTACTATCTACACAAATAGTACCAGTACCAACAATTTTACCCTTTTCATTTCCTCCAAAGCCAACTTCACCTCCAGGCTTAAGTTTCAGCTCTCGGAACATACGCCTTTCTCCCGTCATGTGACGCGAGCATCCACTGTCCAGATACCATGATTGGTGTTTCAGTGGAGCTATCAAGGATATCTGCAACATAGATAATCTTGTCCTTAGGTACCCACTTTCTGGGTCCTCTCTTGTTAGTTACCCCAGAGGTTCTGATCACCTTGGGTGTCTCAACATGATATTTTAAAGGAATATTTGCATGATATTTAGTCATAGAGAAAGATCCCTTTTTAAGAGGGTTTTTAGCAACTTTAGCAGGTACAGGATCAGGCAATATGGTACCAGAGGGAACAAATCATTCATACAAGGATTTAGCTATAGACACAGAGGGCTCATTTCTAATAGGTTTAGAATAGCCAATGCCATGCATTCCATTTCTGCTTACGCCATAGATCATTGAAGCCATTAAGCTTCTATCCACGCTTTTAGCTAGGAATCTTTGAAAAGACTTTTCATACTTAGATTCATTTCTACAATCAGAGGCATCACAGGCAACAATTTCTTCTAACTTAGCAATCTGGTTCTTAAGCACAGAGTTAGAATTGATCAAAGCATGATTATCATTTTTCAAATCAGAGATAATTTTCTCATGTTCAGAAGGAGTCTTGGAAACAGCAGATAAGTTCTTTTTAAGCTTCTTATGCTTAGACAATAAGGAGTTATACTTATCCATAATATCAGACAATGCATGTTTCAGTTCAGAGGTAGAGAAAGAAGCGAATACCTCATTTTCATCGTCTGAGTTAGGATCTCCTTCTGATTCTGAGTCAGAGTCAACAGCTTCCTTTGACTCTGCTCCTTTGTCTTTGACAATGGCCATGAGTCCTTGGACTTCACCATCAGAGTCAACATCCTCTGACTCTGATTCATGAAATGTCACCATCAGACTCTTCTTGGTCTTGAAGTGCTTCTTTGGCTTCTTGTCCTTCTTCAACTTTGGACAGTCACTTTTGTAGTGCCCTGATTCTTTGCACTCAAAACATGTGACTTCCTTGATTGATGACTTCTTCTGGCCTGAGGACTCATACTTTCCTTTTGCCTTTCCAGAGCCTTTGAACTTGCTCTGCCTGTGCTTCCAGATGCGGTTGAGTCTCTTGGAGATCAGAGTCAGCTCATCTTCATCAGAATCTTCTGATGCTTCTTCAGATTCCTCTTCTTCAGCTTGAAGAGCTTTTGACTTCTCAACCTTAGCCTTTTCAGATTTGGATTTCAAGGCTATGGACTTTTTCCTCAGATCTTGCATCTCTGAGCGCTTCAGCTCATGGCATTTCAAAATGCTGATGAGTTCTTCTAAACTCATATTCTCAACGTCTCTCGTGAGCTCTATTGAAGTCACTAAAGGCATCCAACTTTCAGGAAGACACCTGATGACCCTTATGACATGATCTTTTGTTGTGTAGCTCTTGTTGAGAGGTCGTATGCCAGCTACAAGCAACTGAAATCTGGAGAACATTTCTTCAATGGACTCATTTGGCTCCATGATGAAGGATTCATACTTTTGGATCAAAGACAATGCCTTTGATTCTTTGACTTTCTTGTTTCCTTCATGAGACATCTTCAGAGATTCGAAAATGCCTTTTGCAAACTCACGATCTGTAATCTTCTGGTACTCTTCATAGGAAATAGCACTTAGAAGAATTGCTCTTGCTTTGTGATGTTGTGAGTACAGCTTCTTTTGATCTGCAGTCATCTCTGACCTTGGGATCTTCTTGCCATCTGCATCAACTGGACGCTCGTAGCCATCCACAATAATATCCCAGAGATCTGCATCGAAACCCAGAAAGAAACTTTCCAGTCTATCTTTCCAATATTCGAACCTTTGACCGTCGAACATAGGAGGCTTTGCATTGTAACCATCTCTTTGAGTTTCACTGGTGGTGGCAGCCATTGTTTTTCACACCGGCCCGGATCACTGAACACTGTTAGGTGTGGTAATCAGAACTTGCGCTCTGATACCAATTGAAGGTATGAAAAACGGTAGAAAGGGGGGGTTTGAATAACGTTTTCAGTATAAAACTTCCACCTTAAAGATTTTTACAAATCTTTCGAGAACTTAAGTGCTAAAGATAAGAGATAGAAAAGCACACAAGGATTTTATCCTGGTTCACTTGATAAATCACTCAAGCTACTCCAGTCCACCCGTTAAGGTGATTTCTTCCTTCTTAGAATGAAGGCAATCCACTAATCAGGTAAGAGTTACAACTGCACTTGAAACCTACAAATGACTAACAATTACACTGACTTAGCTCACACTAAGATTCACTCTCTTAGTCTTCTCTAGGATCCGATCAACCTTGATCTCCTAAAGGAACTAAACAAACTGTTTATCAAAGAATTGTTTACAAGAGATTTGCTTCTAAAAAGCTAATAGTAAACTCAATGAATTTCAGATGAAAGAAAACTAAGAAGATTTTTGAATATGTCTTGCGTATGTGAATGCTTCTAGCCGTTTCTTTCAGTCTTCAGCCTCTTTATATACTCCAAGGATTAGGGTTGAGCGATGCATGGGAAATGCTACCGTTGGAGGGCAGTTCTGGAAAATCCAGCTTCTGCTGTGGCTGAGAACGTTAGGTAGGTCGTCAGGAAGGTACAGTAGCTTTTGTACTTGGATAGCGACGCGACATTTAAACCTAGGAGACTTCTGATCAGGGGAATGCTTCATATTGGAACTTGTGAAGCCGGTTGATCAGAGTCAGAGGGAAAGCACAGATCCTCTGACCATTGTATCTTCTGATTCTGAACTCAGAGGGAAGAACATGGCCTTCAGAGTTTCTTGCTTCTGGACTTCAGAGTTTCCACTATTCAGCTTCTGGATCTTCAGAGTCTTCTACACCATCAGAACATCTGAACCTTCAGTGTTTCTTGGTTATCAGAACTTCTGGATCTTCAGAGCTTCTAGTGACTGAGTCCACATTAGAGTTTGTATAACTTCAGAACTTCTGAAGCTTTTCCACTGTTCATACTGAACATGGTGAATGCGAAAGCGTTGCTTGGGTCACTCTTTATACATAGTGCTTCTGATTTGTGTGAGATTGAGTTGAGGTCAGAACCTGCAAATAGCACACTCAGAAAAACACGTTAGAGTACCACAATTGTTCATATCAAAAGGTTAACTTGTAATCATCAAAACATAGAGTTGTACTACTAGATCAAAACTTGATCTTACAGATGTTGATGGCGAAAAGATCTCAAGAGAGAAGATGACGGCTGAGCAGAAGAAGAAATACTCAGAACATCACAAAGCTAGAACCATTCTTCTCAACGCTATCTCTTATGAAGAATATCAGAAGATAGCAGATTGTGAGTATGCTAAGGCTATCTTTGATTCCTTGAAGATGACTCATGAAGGAAACAAAGAAGTGAAAGAGATAAAGGCGTTGTCTTTGATCAAGAAGTACGAAGCTTTCCAGATGAGAAAAGAAATTTCTACTGAACATGAGAAAAGAAATTCTGAATTAAAAGAGAGTAATCATGCTTTAGTAAATTCTAACTCTGTGCTCAAGAATCAAATTGTCAAATTAGAAGAAGTTGTTGCTTGTGATGCATCTGATAGTAAGAATGAATCTAAATATGAAAAGTCCTTTCAAAGATTCCTGGCTAAAAGCGTAGACAGAAGCTTAATGGCTTCAATGATCTATGGCGTAAGGAGAAATGGAATGTACGACATTGGTTATTCTAGACCCAGTAGAAAGGAGCCTCCTATGCCTAAGGCAAAATTTTTGTATGAACATTTTGTACCCTCTGGTACTATATTTTGCCTGAACCATTGCTTGATAAAGTTACGAACCCTCCTCTTAAAAAGGGGACTTTCTCTATGTCTAAATATCATGCTCAGATTTCTTTGCATTATTATGTTGAGAAACCCAAGGTTATCAGAACCTCTGGGGTAACTAACAAGAAAGGACCCAGAAAGTGGGTACCTAAGGAAAAGATTATCTATGTTGTAGATATCCTTGATCGCTCCACTGAAACACCTATCATGGTATCTGGACAGTGGATGCTCGCGACACATGATGGGAGAAAGATGTATGTTCCAAGACCTGAAACTTAAGCCTGGAGGCGAAGTTGGTTTTGGTGGCAATGAGAAGGGTAACATTGTTGGTTCTGGTACTATTGGTATTGATAATAGTCCATGCATTGATAATGTTCTGTTGGCAGATGGTTTAACGCATAACTTATTATCAATAAGTCAATTAGTTGACAAGGGTTATGATGTTATTTTCAATCAAAAGTCTTGCAGGGCTGTAAGTCAGATCGATGGCTCTGTTCTGTTTAACAGCAAGAGGCGGAACAACACTTATAAGATCAGATTATCTGAGTTGGAATTGAAGGTATGAAAAACGGTAGAAAGGGGGGGGGGGTTTGAATAACGTTTTCAGAACAAAACTTCCACCTTAAAGATTTTGACAAATCTTTCGAGAACTTAAGTGCTAAAGATAAGAGATAGAAAAGCACACAAGGATTTTATCCTGGTTCACTTGATAAATCACTCAAGCTACTCCAGTCCACCCGTTAAGGTGATTTCTTCCTTCTTAGAATGAAGGCAATCCACTAATCAGGTAAGAGTTACAACTGCACTTGAAACCTACAAGTGACTAACAATTACACTGACTTAGCTCACACTAAGATTCACTCTCTTAGTCTTCTCTAGGATCCGATCAACCTTGATCTCCTAAAGGAACTAAACAAACTGTTTATCAAAGAATTGTTTACAAGAGATTTGCTTCTAAAAAGCTAATAGTAAACACAATGAATTTCAGATGAAAGAAAGCTTAGAATATTTTGAATATGTCTTGCGCGTATATGTGTTTCTTTCTAGCCGCTTCTTTCAATCTTCAGCCTCTATATATACTCCAAGGATTAGGGTTGAGCGTTGCATGGGAAATGCTACCGTTGGAGGGCAGTTCTGGAAAATCCAGCTTCTGCTGTGGCTGAGAACGTTAGGTAGGTCGTCAGGAAGGTACACTTGCTTTTGTACTTGGATAGCGACTTGACCTTTTAACCTAGGAGACTTCTGATCAGGGGAATACTTCATATTGGAACTTGTGAAGCCGGTTGATCAGAGTCAGAGGGAAAGCACAGATCCTCTGACCATTGTATCTTCTGATTCTGAACTCAGAGGGAAGAACATGGCCTTCAGAGTTTCTTGCTTCTGGACTTCAGAGTTTCCACTATTCAGCTTCTGGATCTTCAGAGTCTTCTACACCATCAGAACATCTGAACCTTCAGTGTTTCTTGGTTATCAGAACTTCTGGATCTTCAGAGCTTCTAGCGACTGAGTCCACATCAGAGTTTGTATAGCTTCAGAACTTCTGAAGCTTTTCCACTGTTCATACTGAACATGGTGAATGCGAAAGCGTTGCTTGGGTTACCCTTTATACACAGTGCTTCTGATTTGTGTGAGATTGAGTTGAGGTCAGAGCCTGTAAATAGCACACTCAGAAAAACACGTTAGAGTACCACAATTGTTCATATCAAAAGGTTAACTTGTAATCATCAAAACATAGAGTTGTACTACTAGATCAAAACTTGATCTTACAATCTCCCCCTTTTTGATGATGACAAAACTAAGATTTTTGATGAACAATTCTTAAACATTAAACTGAATTCACTCAGAGTTTAGAGATATAGAATAAGACTTATCCTGATGTGAATAGTTTATCTTGCTCATTCTGAATTCAAGTCACTGCTTGATTCTGAGCTTAGCTCCCCCTGAATCTAATACTTGATGAAAACGTTAGTAAAGTCTAGATTCTGAGCTAAAAAATATAAGAGTTCAGAGTGAAAAGCTTATGACATAGATGAAAAACGAATAATCAGAGCGCATAAGTGATTAGAGTCATGGACAAGGTATCAGAGTCTTGGGTATCAGAGTCAACTTAGAATCACTTCAGAAGAAGTGAAATGTATTCCTTGTATTTGCCCAGTGACACATCTATGGTCATGAAGGTGGAACTCTTAAAATCTCCAAAAGAAAAATAAGTCACACTAACACATCTTACAAATCAAAAACTGGGTTTACTCCCCCTTTTTGTCATAAGCAAAAAGCTTGGGGTGTGAAAAACTTAGCTTGAAGTACAAGGTACTCCCCCTTAGAGAAGGTCTAAGTTTAAAAGAAAATGAAAACGATGTAAGAATCAGAGTTAGGCGAAAATAAATAGAAGAGTTAATGCAAGGGATGAACGTTTACCACCGGTCAAGTGAGTATATAGAAGGGTCAGTTACCAAGAACTTAACCTCGAGAAACTGTAAGAGCATTAACTTTCAGAGAGAAAGTGAAGCCTATAAAAAGCGTTGGAGAGAAAGGTAAGCTTCACACCTCGAATAATTTTCAGTAAAAAAATGGCATCATACAACGTAGCACTAGAAGAGCTGAGGAAGAAGGCCTTTGAAGAGGACTTGTTCCTGAACATCAGGCATCCAGAGGGTGCAACTACCATCGCGGAGCTGACACGGACACTGCTGGAAGAGGACCTGCGTCCAGAGTTGGAGAGAGACCTGAAGGAATTTCTTGCCTTCGTGGAGGAGGTGCAAGAACTCAGCCGGCTTGAACTCAAGCTGCTGGAAGAGAAAGAGTGTTTGGAAGAGAAGCTCAGGACTTCAGAAGAGATTCTGGAGAGGGATGAGCTAAATGTTAGGCTCAACAACATCCAGCATGGACTGGATCGTCTGGAGAAGGATAGGTAGAGCAGCGCCAGGAGTGCAGAAGAATGAGGAGAGATCCTCCATTCTAGATTATATGATGTAAAGAAATATGATGTAAACACAAAACAAGTTATGAATAAAACGAGTTTAGCAAACATATGTGACACAAAGATATATATATATATATATATGCATATAGAATCACAAACGAACAAATTAAAATAAGTAAATAAAAAAGAAACAGAGTTTAACAAAAGGAAAACAAGGTTAACGAAAGAAGAAAAAGAAGAGATCCTAAAACTAAGGTTTGTCAGTGCGTCGCAGAAGTTCCATCATCATTTGCTTCATCTCAATCAGCATGGATTCATGAGTGTCAAGACGTTGTTCCATGATGTCGAGTCTGGATGAGCTTGTCTGAGTAGAGCTGGAAGGAACATTCTGAGCAGCTTGAGGATCTGGAATGGAAGCAGAAGCAGCAGGAGTAAACACAACTGGTGCAAGTCGCTCTGCCTCAGCCTCAGCTTCAAGACGCTCTGCCTCAAGTCTGGCTTGTTCAGCCTGAGCTGCTGCTTGACGTGCAACTTCTTCTGCTTGTTCTTTCTTTCTCTTGGCTTCTTCAATAGCTTCAAGAAGCTTGTTTCTCTGTTCTAGTTCATGAAGAGCCACCCTTCTAGCAAACCTTTGCTTTGCAGCCTCAATGCTCTGACTGCCCTCTGCATGCAGGAACTGCATCATAATCGGAACTTGAGCCACTAGCCAAGTGCTCAGATTGTTCCACTCATCAGCCACACTTTCAGCATTCTCACTGAGATCAGTCTGACCGTGCACATTGCGGAGCCTCAAGGAGGCTTCATGATAGAAAATATTGATGCACTCAGAGAGAGATGTGGGTTGGAGGTGAGTATAGGGAATTATGGAGAGGTTGGGTTCAGGAGAGGCTGGGTGATTGCTGCTATGGGCTTCAGAGGCACCTTGTGGAGAACCAAGGTTAATCATGGGAGCATTGGGTTCAGAGGTTCCAAGGTGAGGGTCTGAAGTTTCAACCAGAGGGTGAGGTGATCTAACCGAGGATTGGTTAGACACTGATTGTGCAGGTTCAGGGTCTGGTTGAATAGGCTCATGTTGGTCAGGGACAGGGTGAGCTTGTTGAACTAAGGGGTCTGCCTCTTGGATAGGATTGGCCAAGATAGGTTCATCTGGGTCAACTAGACGTTCAGGTCTAGGGCCAGGATATCTCCTAGGGCTTGGACAGGTAAGGTAATACTCTTCCAAGGCAAACACCTTCTCTTTTCTAACCTCCATGAATTTTCTCATGGATTCAGAGTTATTGGAGGGAGAAGAATCAACAACATTGATGGGGAAGGATACAGGTGTAAAGGCTGTTGAAGAGTCTGTATCCGTGGTTCTAGCAGCAGGACGTTCTGATGCTCTGGGAGCAGAGTGATCAGACGTTCTGGGTTGTGGTTCTGTTTGGTTGGGCTCGGGTTGTTCATGGATGATTGGTTCAGAAGATAATGGGTCGTATGGAATGGTAAGGAGAGAGGTTGGATCTTCTGACCTAGAGGTTGGGTTCTGAAGCAAATTCCAGAGAGGTGCTTCGGTAGGAGAAGGTTGAAAGAAGGAGGATCTTGGGGAATGTGGTGGAGTGGTGGTTTGTGCGGCTGGTTGGGATTCAGGAATAGGAGTGAGGGGATTTGAGGAGTGTTGAAGCAAGGCAGAAATAGGGAGTGCATCAAATAAATTCAAATCATCATCAGAAGCAAGTGCAGGCTTACTTGAATGTGCTGATGATCGAGTCACTCTGGCAGGAGCTTCAGTCCTTCTGACCACTGCAGCAGCTGGTTCCACCCGAGTAGGCTTCACCACGATTCTGACCTTCTTCTGCTTCTTCTTAGGAGGACCATCCTCATTATCATCACCATCATCATCATCAGGCTTTCTCTTTGTCTTCTTGACCAGAGGGACATCAGAGTCCTCAGAAGATTCGTCCAGAACCATCTTCCTCTGAGCTTTCTTCTTGGGAGGAGAAGGAAACTCTGGAGCTGGTGGCAGTCTGCTGACGAAATCATCAAGGTCAATTTCGAATCCTTGAGCCCTTAGATCTTCAACATAGCATCTGATGGCGTCAGGATTGTCTGCTTGAGTCCACAGAGGGTAGTCATTCAGAGGCATTCTTCTTCCTCTGATCTCAGAAGATGTGTCTTCATGAGCAGGAGCAATCTTCTTCTGGACCAAACCCATCTTCTTCAGAGAATTTGCAGTGAAGACATCACTGACAATTGTGCTCAAATCCTCTGTGCAACCAGCATTGATCAAATCTTGCACCAAGTTGCTTTCAATTAGAAAGTCTGAGAGCAGCCTCCCAAAAGGGATATATTTGATTGCAGACTTGATGGAGGCGGTGGTGCGAGACTTACGGATGCATTCCTTCAAGTAAGAGAACAGGAAGTAGGGAAGGCAGATCTTCTCCTGATTTTGGATGAAAAATAACATCGCCTTCGGGTTGAAGTTGATGTAGTCTGGGGAACTGCCCTTCGGTCTCTGATTGATGCAGTTGAGCAGGATCTTGTGCCAGATCCTGAGTTTGGGGTGAAGATCCATCACCTTGTAACTCGTCTTGCCCGGTTTGAAGGTGGTGTACAGAGCCTGATTGACTATGTCCTTGGTGCTGGGTTTCAGCTTCGATTCCGTCAGTTGGAACCGATACTCATAAGCAGTTTCTGCACCTAGCAGATTCACGAATGACTTCTCCGTGATGATGATCTTCCTGCCAAGAATATGAGATACCACTAGAGTATCATCGCAGTCGGCGTGCTTCCAGAATTCCTTGACCAACTTCTCATACACCGGTCCTCGAAGTCGGTTGAAGTAGTTTCCCCAACCTTGAGCTTGGACTTCAGGACGAAGATCAAACCCATTTGCAGCCAAGTTGTCGAGGTTGAATCTCCATTCTGCCAGGACTTGGAGTTCCTCAGGAGCAAATACGCAGTGAACGGCACAGCCCCGTTCTGCAATTGGAACAATCTGCTCTTGAGCTTGAACTTGTTCTTGTGCCGGGTTCTCAGAGCCCCTTTGACCCGTTGCCAAACCAACTACCATGTGAGGGAACTGAGGTGCATCTGCAGTAGATCTTCTGGTTTGTCTCACCATTTTGAAGAGGTTGAAGGTTTGAGGTAGAAGATGAAGTTTGAAGGATGAAGAGAGATCGAGAGAGAAATCAAGAAAGAGGCGGTTTTGAAAAGCAGAGAGTGCGAGAGTGAAAACCGGAAGTGAACGAGAACGTGTGTGTATAGTGGGTTTTATCAAATAACCGTTGTTGATTCAAAAAGCACTTTAAGATCAACGGTTGAAAATTAAAGATAGATAGTAACAGTAAAATACACAATCACACACAGGAGATAAGCATATCTACAAGCAATCATAACAGACTGTCACACGGGCACAAGGAATTATGCATCAGAAATTCTGACACACGTGTTGTTGTCTCAGCTTCAGAGTCAGTACCAGTGGGCACACACACTCTGATTGAGTTACCTTCTGGACTAGACATCTTCTGATCAAGAAGTATCATAGTCAGAGGTTCTGATCCATCTTCACTCTGGACAAAAGTCCATGTTTAGATTTTTCAGAATAAAATTAAATCTATCCTCTGCTAAGGGCTTTGTAAAGATATCTGCCCATTGATGGTCAGTATCAACAAACTTCAGAAGAAGTACGCCCTTCTGTACATAATCTCTAATAAAGTGATACTTTACCTCAATGTGCTTTGCCCTTGAATGCAAGATAGGATTCTTACTCAATGAGATTGCAGCAGTGTTATCACAATAGATTGGGATATTGCTCTCAAGGATCTGATAATCCTCCAGCTGATGTTTCATCCAGAGCATCTGAGTGCTGCATATTATTGCTGAGATATATTCTGCCTCTGCAGTTGATAGTGCAATGGTTGATTGCCTCTTGCTTGCCCATGAGACTAGATTGCTTCCCAGAAATTGACAATTTCCGGAAGTACTTTTTCTCTCTGTTCTATCTCCAGCATAATCAGCATCACAGTAACCTGAAAGCTTATACTCTGATGTTTTCTTATACATCAAGCCAAGGTTAGTGGTGCCTTTCAGATACCTTAGGATCCTCTTAACAGCAGTTAAGTGGGTTTCCCTTGGATCTGATTGGAAACGAGCACATAAGTGAACACTAAATAATATGTCTGGCCTAGATGCAGTTAAGTATAGAAGTGAACCTATCATGCCACGATAGAGCTTCTGACATACTTTACCACTTTTATCTTCTTTCTCCAGAATGCATGTAGGATGCATTGGAGTCTTGGCCACTGTAGATTCCAGCATATTGAACTTCTTCAGAAGTTCTCTAGTGTACTTGCTCTGATGGATATATGTTCCTTCTGGTGTTTGATCAACTTGTATTCCCAGAAAGTACTTTAATTCTCCCATCATACTCATCTCAAATTCAGCCTGCATCATCTCAGAAAATTCTTTGCATAGAGATTGATTAGCAGAACCAAATATAATGTCATCAACATAAATTTGCACAATTAAGATATCATCTTTATAAGTCTTGCAAAAAAGAGTTGTATCTACTTTACCCCTTACAAACTCATTCTCCAGAAGGAATGAGCTAAGTCTCTCATACCATGCTCTGGGAGCTTGCTTCAGACCGTAGAGTGATTTCTTCAATTTGAACACATGGTCTGGTTTCTTCTCATCTTCAAAACCTGGGGGTTGATGAACATAGACTTCCTCTGAGATATAACCATTTAGGAAGGCACTCTTTACGTCCATCTGATGTAGAACTATGTTGTGATTTACTGAGAAAGAGATCAACAGTCTGATTGCCTCCAGTCTTGCTACTGGAGCAAATGTTTCAGTGTAGTCTATTCCTTCCTGCTGGCTGTAGCCTTGAGCAACTAGCCTTGCCTTGTTTCTGACTACATCTCCTTTCTCATTCAGCTTGTTTCTGAATACCCACTTCTTTCCAATAACATGGACACTCTCAGGCTTCTTCACTAAGCTCCAAACATCGTTCTTGGAAAATTGATTCAGTTCTTCTTCCATGGCCAGAATCCAATCCTTATCCTGAAGAGCTTCATCTATGGACTTGGGTTCAATTAAGGACACCAATCCTTTCAGACTCAGCAAGGTCTCTTCAGAGGGTCTGAAGGCAGATCTGGTTCTGACTGGTTCATCTTTGTTGCCCAGAATCAATTCCTTAGGGTGAGCTGCAGTGATTCTGCTCTTCTTCAGAGTTTGTGAGTTAGAGGGACCAGCTTCTTCCTATGGTTCATCTTCCTCTGGCTCAACTTCCTCTGGAGCTTTGCCTTTGTCAGAAACATTAATGCTTAAATCTGCAAACTTTTCAACTAGCTTTGACTGGTCAGAGTCAAGCCTTTTCATTTCCTCCGAAGCCAACTTCGCCTCCAGGCTTAAGTTTCAGCTCTCGGAACATACGCTTTTCTCCCGTCATGTGACGCGAGCATCCACTGTCCAGATACCATGATTGGTGTTTCAGTGGAGCTATCAAGGATATCTGCAACATAGATAATCTTGTCCTTAGGTACCCACTTTCTGGGTCCTCTTTTGTTAGTTACCCCAGAGGTTCTGATCACCTTGGGTGTCTCAACATAATATTTTAAAGGAATATTTGCATGATATTTAGTCATAGAGAAAGATCCCTTTTTAAGAGGGTTTTTAGCAATTTTAGCAGGTACAGGATCAGGCAATATGGTACCAGAGGGAACAAAGCATTCATACAAGGATTTAGCTTTAGACACAGAAGGCTCATTTCTAATTGGTTTAGAATAGCCAATGCCATGCATTCCATTTCTGCTTACGCCATAGATCATTGAAGCCATTAAGCTTCTATCCACGCTTTTAGCTAGGAATCTTTGAAAAGACTTTTCATACTTAGATTCATTTCTACAATCAGAGGCATCACAGGCAACAATTTCTTCTAACTTAGCAATCTGGTTCTTAAGCACAGAGTTAGAATTTACCAAAGCATGATTTTCATTTTTCAAATCAGAAATAATTTTCTCATGTTCAGAAGGAGTCTTGGAGACAGCAGATAAGTTCTTTTTCAACTTTTTATGCTTAGACAATAAAGAGTTATACTTATCCATGATATCAGACAAAGCATGTTTCAGTTCAGAGGTAGAGAAAGAAGCAAATACCTCATTTTCATCGTCTGAGTTAGGATCTCCTTCTGATTCTGAGTCAGAGTCAACAGCTTCCTTTGACTCTGCTTCCTTGTCTTTGACAATTGCCATGAGTCCTTGGACTTCACCATCAGAGTCAACATCCTCTGACTCTGATTCATCAAATGTCACCATCAGACTCTTCTTCGTCTTGAAGTGCTTCTTTGGCTTCTTGTCTTTCTTCAACTTTGGACAATCACTTTTGTAGTGCCCAGATTCTTTGCACTCAAAACATGTGACTTCCTTGATTGAAGACTTCTTCTGGCCTGAGGACTCATACTTTCCTTTTGCCTTTCCAGAGCCTTTGAACTTGCTCTGCCTGTGCTTCCAGATGCGGTTGAGTCTCTTGGAGATCAGAGTCAGCTCATCTTCATCAGAATCTTCTGATGCTTCTTCAGATTCTTCTTCTTCAGCTTGAAGAGCCTTTGACTTCTCAACCTTAGCCTTTTCAGATTTGGATTTCAAGGCTATGGACTTTTTCCTCAGATCTTGCATCTCTGAGCGTTTCAGCTCATGGCATTTCAAAATGCTGATGAGTTCTTCTAAACTCATATTCTCAACGTCTCTCGTGAGCTCTATTGAAGTCACCAAAGGCATCCAACTTTCAGGAAGACACCTGATGACCCTTATGACATGATCTTTTGTTGTGTAGCTCTTGTTGAGAGGTCGTATGCCAGCTACAAGCAATTGAAATCTGGAGAACATTTCTTCAATGGACTCATTTGGCTCCATGATGAAGGATTCATACTTTTGGATCAAAGACAATGCCTTTGATTCTTTGACTTTCTTGTTTCCTTCATGAGACATCTTCAGAGATTCAAAAATGCCTTTAGCAAACTCACGATCTGTAATCTTCTGGTACTCCTCATAGGAAATAGCACTTAGAAGAATTGCTCTTGCTTTGTGATGTTGTGAGTACAGCTTCTTTTGATCTGCAGTCATCTCTGACCTTGGGATCTTCTTGCCATCTGCATCAACTGGACGCTCATAGCCATCCACAATAATATCCCAGAGATCTGCATCGAAACCCAGAAAGAAACTTTCCAGTCTATCTTTCCAATATTCGAACCTTTGACCATCGAACATAGGAGGCTTTGCGTTGTAACCATCTCTTTGAGTTTCACTGGTGGTGGCAGCCATTGTTTTTCACACCGGCCCGGATCACTGAACACTATTAGGTGTGGTAATCAGAACTTGCGCTCTGATACCAATTGAAGGTATGAAAAACGGTAGAAAGGGGGGGGTTTGAATAACGTTTTCAGAACAAAACTTCCACCTTAAAGATTTTGACAAATCTTTCGAGAACTTAAGTGCTAAAGATAAGAGATAGAAAAGCACACAAGGATTTTATCCTGGTTCACTTGATAAATCACTCAAGCTACTCCAGTCCACCCGTTAAGGTGATTTCTTCCTTCTTAGAATGAAGGCAATCCACTAATCAGGTAAGAGTTACAACTGCACTTGAAACCTACAAGTGACTAACAATTACACTGACTTAGCTCACACTAAGATTCACTCTCTTAGTCTTCTCTAGGATCCGATCAACCTTGATCTCCTAAAGGAACTAAACAAACTGTTTATCAAAGAATTGTTTACAAGAGATTTGCTTCTAAAAAGCTAATAGTAAACACAATGAATTTCAGATGAAAGAAAGCTTAGAATATTTTGAATATGTCTTGCGCGTATATGTGTTTCTTTCTAGCCGCTTCTTTCAATCTTCAGCCTCTATATATACTCCAAGGATTAGGGTTGAGCGTTGCATGGGAAATGCTACCGTTGGAGGGCAGTTCTGGAAAATCCAGCTTCTGCTGTGGCTGAGAACGTTAGGTAGGTCGTCAGGAAGGTACACTTTCTTTTGTACTTGGATAGCGACTTGACCTTTTAACCTAGGAGACTTCTGATCAGGGGAATACTTCATATTGGAACTTGTGAAGCCGGTTGATCAGAGTCAGAGGGAAAGCACAGATCCTCTGACCATTGTATCTTCTGATTCTGAACTCAGAGGGAAGAACATGGCCTTCAGAGTTTCTTGCTTCTGGACTTCAGAGTTTCCACTATTCAGCTTCTGGATCTTCAGAGTCTTCTACACCATCAGAACATCTGAACCTTCAGTGTTTCTTGGTTATCAGAACTTCTGGATCTTCAGAGCTTCTAGCGACTGAGTCCACATCAGAGTTTGTATAGCTTCAGAACTTCTGAAGCTTTTCCACTGTTCATACTGAACATGGTGAATGCGAAAGCGTTGCTTGGGTTACCCTTTATACACAGTGCTTCTGATTTGTGTGAGATTGAGTTGAGGTCAGAGCCTGTAAATAGCACACTCAGAAAAACACGTTAGAGTACCACAATTGTTCATATCAAAAGGTTAACTTGTAATCATCAAAACATAGAGTTGTACTACTAGATCAAAACTTGATCTTACAGGAATCTCAGAAAGTAAAGTGCCTTCTTTCTGTTAATGAGGAGCAATGGGTATGACATAGACGATTAGGGCATGCCAGTATGAGAAAGATTTCTCAGCTGAGTAAGCTTGACCTTGTCGGGGGCTTACCCACTCTGAAGTTCTCTTCAGACGCTCTTTGTGTACTTATTGGTACTCACTCTGAGACAAGACAACAAACATGTGTCAGTTTATTCTAATGCCTCGTTCCTTGTGCCTTGGGATAATCTGTTGTAATGATTTTAATCTGCTTATTCTCCACCGTGTGTTATGTGCATTTACTGTTTAACTTTATATCATTAATTTATAGCCGTTGATTTAACTTTTGGTTTTAACGGTTACCTTTAAAACCACTTATGCACACACGTTCTCCACTTCACTCTTTTCATTTCTCTCTCATATTTCAAAACTTTAGGTTTTTCTTCAAAACTCTCTCTTCTCTCTCCTGTTCATCCCCTTTCTATCCAAACCTTCATTCATCATGGAAAGAACCGAGAAGGCTGATTCTGCAGATGGAAGAGTGTTTCCTAATGTTCTTGTGGGTCTTGCGACGGGTCAAGCTGGTCCTACTCTTCGTTCAAGATCTAATGAACCTACTCAGGCTGAGACTCAAGGTTCAGAGAAAGTCATTCCGATTGCGCAGAGAGGTGGTGCAGTTACTTGCAATTTCTCTCCGAAAGAACTTCAGGTTCTTTGCGAATTGCGAGTTGATTTCAAGAATGTAGCAGAAAATGGATTTGATCTTCGTCCTGCAGTGAAGACTCAAGGCTGGGAAGGGTACTTCAACAGGCTTTCTGGCCCCATCTATGACAAGTTGGTGAAAGAATTCTGGAAACATGCAGACTATGACGATCTTCAAGTTGTTTCCTTATGACGATCTTCAAGTTGTTTCCTATGTGCTGGGCAAGAAGATCATCATCACTGAAAGATCAATTGCCTTTCTTCTGGGTCCAGACACTATCAAGGGCTACAAATTTCAAACAAATGACACCAAGTCAAGGGCAGTTAAAGATAAGATCAGTTCGGTGCTGTCCGCCAGCTGGCAACCTGGGAAATCTGAGTACAAGACTAGAGAGCTTCACCCTGATTTAAGGATCTGGCACAAGATCATTCTGAATTGTCTCAATCCCAGACCCTCTGGAAGTTCTCCTGACTACATCAACTTCAATCAGAAGGTGATGTTGTACTTCATCAAGACTGGACAGAAGATTTGTCTTCCTTACTTCTTATTCACTTATCCAAAGGACTGCATAAAAAGATCAAGAACAACTGCTGTTGTGACCAAGAACACAATCAGATACATTCTGTTTGGAAGGCTGTTATCTGATATCTTTGTTGAGAGCAACCTGGTCAAGGACTTGATCACCGCAGGAAGCACTGAATACTTATCCACTCTGGCTGGAGATGCCTTTACTTCTACAACTATGAAGAGGATGTGCCTGATAGAAAAGAAGATTGAGGCTGACTCTGTCATCACACCAGATGAGATTAAGGGAAGAAGAGTTCCTATCAATGATTATCCCCTCTGGTCTAAGGCTGATGATCCAGAGGCAATCATGTTCTACATTGAGGATTTGAAGAGTCAAGGTCCAGATTGATGTAGATGAGTTCTTATGAATTCTTCCAGAAGCTCCTGATTATGAATCCCCCAAGAAGAAGAAGACAAAGAGGAAGAAAGAAGATACTACTGTTGCAAAGGATGACTCTGAGGATAGTGATGATGATGAGCCACCACCTCAAAAGAAGAAGAAGAAGGTTGCTACAAGGGTTATCCAGCAGGAAACTCCTCAAGCACCAAGAACCACCAGAGTCACAAGATCCTCTGTCAGGAACTCAAGTAAGTTTGTAGTTCTTACTTACGATGATGAATCTGATGCTATTGTTGCTGTGTCTACCCCCATTCCTACCCAAGCTTTACCTTCTCCTCCTACTCAACAAACATCTGTCATACAACCAACAACCACAATCACCACTACATGTTCATCACCACCTAAGACCTCATTAATCCAACCTTCCATTGAAGATGAACCTCTGTGGCAAAGAATCCAAAATCCACAACCCTCTGAACCTACTTCACCTATTCTACTTCCATACCCTCAACAAGCCTCTGAACAACATGTCCCTGAACAACAAACTTCTGAACATTTTGAACAAGAAACTCCCTCTCCCATTCCATCCATACCTTTTGTTACCAATACTGCAGTTTCCTCACCATCCAACAACTCTGAATCTGGTCGCAAATTCATTCAAGTTGCGAGTGGTATGATTTCAGAGCTTCCTGAGAATATCATTAGAGCTCCAAGTCCAAACCGTTATCCAGGACCAAAACCAGAACCTCTGGTCGCACCTGACCTTCCACTTGATGCGGTCTCTCTGAACTTGGCATTCCCACCTCCAAAGGAAAGAAAATATTCTAAAGTGTCCCTCTCCAACTACTCATCAGTCAACTCTGAAGACTTTGAGTTTCCAAACCCTGAAGCTGGCACCTCTAAAACAACTCTAGACCCAAATACCTCTGATCGTATGGCTCTGGAAGTTGCTTCTCCTCAAGTAGCCTGTGAAACCCAAGCCACCTATGAAGCTACCAGCTGTAATCTTCCTCCTCCACCTGAAGCCAACCTTCCCATCATTCCCTACACCTATCCTGAACCGGACACACTGCTGGAATGCATCAATCTGTTCAATGATCAAGCATCAACTCGGATACGCAACCTGTATGGTCGCACTGATCATAGTGAGAAACCATACATAGTTGCTGACGATTGGGGTCGTCTGTGCAATTGGATACATGACAAGTTTGTTGAGATGCTGGAGTTTTATACTGAAGAAAGAGAGGAAAGAATTGAAGCTGCCAGACAAAGGTTAGAAGCTAGAAATAGAAGGAAAGAAGCTCTGCATGAATTGCGCCTAAGGGAAAAGCTCTGGAATGCTATGGAAGAAGCAAGAAGGAAGCAAGAGCAAGAAGAAGCTGCTAGAATTGAAGTGTGAGACCCAAGTTTTTAAGCTTAGAATAAATTAATTAAATTCATATTCACGATTAGGTTTCGATGTAACGTGAAGGAAAACCTGAACAAGTGTTTATCAAATGGAATAAATTTATGAGGGAGAAAGTTCAGGAGAAGGCTGAGGATAGTATTAAAGTCGATATAAACTATACCACAAGTAGTATTCGCTTATACCTAGGACGAGAGCGATAGTAAACGATTAATTTACACTTAAAGACACGATGAAAACTAATTCCAAAAATCTTCAGAGAAATGTTAGAACTTCTCTTATTCCTTTCCATGACAAGCGTTTCGATACGAAACCCTGGGTTGTACAAATGTCAAATTCTAATTTTCGGAAGTTTGCCGAAACTAAACCCCTGATAGTTCAAGAACCCTAAAATCAACCGACGATGAAGACTTTTTATATTCAAAGCTTCAAACGAAGATTTCACACGCGTACGCCTATTTCTTTCGATGTTTTGAATCTTTCTTCCAAACGAAGTTTTCCCATCCGGCATCAACTGCAAAAAGTAACTTTTCGGGTTAAATCGATTCACACCGACTTTGGATCGTTTACTTTAATTCCAAGAAACCTGTTTCGAGTTCTGGAAATCTGTCGCCCGAACCTATCTTAGAATTAACAGAGGAACGCGCAGAAAAAATCGGAATCGCGAAATTTTCATTTTTCCGCATTTTCCATAAACTATAAATAGCTTGAAAAGAAAAAAAATGCAAAAATTTCCCCACCACCATTGTTGGAGGCCGCGAGCTTCAAGGGAGGAGAGGGAGAAAAGATTTTCGCTGTTTCTTGCCTGATCGTCTCACTGACAGTTGCTACGCGTAGACATCGAGGTATAGTTGCTATTCCATACTTCTGATCGTCAATTCCGTCGTTTTTCTCTATGTTTTACTGTGCTCAAAGTTTCGAGCTTTTTGTAAATCTGTCCAAATAACTTGATTTCAGTGTCTAAACTTATTGCCTACATGCCCAAGAGCATGAATATCCGGTTGTTTTCTGCTGAATCTCGCCGAATCGTCGCGGAGCTTCAATTCTGTGAAAATACCCATTTTCTGACCAAAGCTTCGTTCTTTGGATTAAAAACTCTCGACTGAGCTTAGTGTCAGTAGGATTAGTTGTTATAAATGTCGTTAGGAACACGCTCATCAAATTTATTTCTCAAAATTCCGACTTTGAGTTTTCAGGCTAAAAACACTGACCAAAATACCCCTGTGTTAGTTTTCGATCCAATAATTTTTCTGAGAGTTTCCCTGGCCTAGATATCGCCTAAGAATACCTAGGAATTAAATTAGATCGAAGAAAAAGTTCGGGAAGCCCTATTTTGATAGTGGCCGAAACTTATTTGCTGTGGTACCGTATCCAAAAATAATTTTTGGGTCTGTATGACCTGAGTTATAGCGTAGCTCACTCCGTTTTCGAAATTTTGGCGTTGGTTTCGTGTCATTCCGAGTTCTGTAGCTCGAGTTATGCACGTTTTAGCGAATAAAGTGTTTTTGTACAAAACTTGAATCGAGTCAAAACTCATCCATTCGGGGAAAGCCCTTCCATTCGTGCCTAAATGTTGTACTCTGAAGCTTCTTGAGCTTTGTCGAACATTAGTTAGGATTGTTTCGACTGTATCGACTTGTTTTGATTCATTATTGCTTTGTTTGCTCAAAGGTTCAATTATGGAAACTTTGGGGTTGACTGAACAAGCTTGTGAGGGAGACCTGCACCACGAGACTGGAACAACTCGAGGTGAGGGCAACTTACCTTGCTAGCTAATGTTTTAGGTGTCGACCAATTCGACTTGATTTATTGTTTATGCACTTGATTGTGATTGACTGAGAAATATATTTCTGGAGGCTTCGGCCGAGTGAACAAATTGAGACGTGTGTCTCTGTTTTCTGAGGCTTCGGCCGACATTGGTGATTGGAATTTTATTTATCGCTTTGATTTGCCATTGGTTGATTCATATGCTGTACTTGCTAAATGGATAATCATAGGCTATGTGAATACTTGTGCACACGATTTGCTGGATTATATTGATTATACTGTGCAATTATACGAATATTTGTGGAACGTCAGAGTGTGGGGAAACGAGTAGTTATGCCATACTCAAGATGAGAATTTGGGAAAGTTTGACGGGACGAACGAAGGTTCGGGCCTTGTTATTATTTTAGTGGATCGAGACCTTCTCTGGGAGTTACTTGGGATGATGTGATCTTTTAAAACTTATAAGATTAGAGATCAACCTAAATGGAAACTATTTTACAAGGAAAATTCATAATACACTAAACAACCTCTGAACCCTTTAAATAATGATAACAATGTCAGATGAAAGCTTAGAGCTTGGATGTTAGTTTTGGAAAATTAGAAGTGTCGCCGAATCCAAGTTTTGGGGAAACTAATGAGTTTCTGAGTATGTTGGTACTCTTCGCTCGATGAGCAGTTTGTTGTTTGGCTATCTAAAGGATAAGCCGGGGAACTATAAGTTTCCAAGTACATTGGTACTCCTTCGCTCTTTGAGCAGTTTATTTAGCCATCCAAAGGATGAGCCGAGAAGCTTCACTGAGGCGTGAGACTTCGTGAAAGCATGGAACTTCACTGAAGCGTGAGACTTCGTGAAAGTGTGCAAATTCACTGAAGCGTGAGACTTCGTGAAAGCAGAAACTTCACTGAGGCGGGAGACCTCGTGGAGACGGGAACCTTCGCTGAAGCGGGAGACTTTGCGGAGGCGTGAAACTTCACCAAAGCGTGAGACTTCGTGAAGGTGTGAAACTTCATTGAAGCGGGAGACTTCATGAAGGCGCGAAACTTCACTGAAGCGTGAGACTTCGTGAATGCGCGAAACTTCACTAAAGCGTGAGACTTCGTGAAAGCATGAAACTTCACTGAAGCGTGAGACTTCGTGAATGCGTGAAACTTCATTGAAGCGCGAAACTTCGTGAATGTGTGAGATTTCACTGAGGCGTGAGACTTCGTGAATGTGTGAGATTTCACTGAAGCGTGAGACTTCGTGAAAGCGTAAGACTCCATTGAAGCGTGATACTTCATGGAAGCGTGATATTTCATCGTCGTTTACCCTAGGGCAAACGACAGGGAACATTTGTTTAGTTAGACACTTGTGCATTGGGAGGATGATACATTGTTTGACTAACCTTATCACCTAACTTCGTATGTTGAGATTTTGACGATTTGATATTGGTGAACATCGTTATGTTATTTGTTGAATTGTTGAGATATTGAATATTGTGTTGTTACTAGAGATTCGATAACATGCCATGTATATACCTTAGGGTAGGCAATGCAGAATTTATATGTATATATACAACATATATATATACCCCCTTATTCTTCAAATGTTTCTTGTATTACCTATTGTATTCTGTGAGTTGACCCTCGCGCCTTGGCTTTGTGTTCATGTTTGTGTTTGGGCGGTCGGCCTGCTGCCAGACGTTAAACAGTTGATTCGTGATGGTTCGTAGTTCGGGGAGGACCCGGAGCGAAATGACTACTACTGAGCCTTCGACGTGGACCCGGACTTCATGCAGGATCAGATGAGGGTCGATGTTAGGGGTGAAGTATATCGGGTGTCGTTGTCATAGCTCTGATTGTCATTTCTCATTTTGGGGCAGGGTAGGTCCCCGACTATTAGCTTTTTATGTGGTTCCCTTCCATGAGGACCACAGGGAGTTGTCGGACGTAGAAGGTCTTTTGGAAGCCGTTATGGGCTGACTTACTTTCTTGGAGGATTGTATTTATAAAACTTATGACTTTGTCTATGAGTTGCACTTATTTGCTTGCGGGCGCTATGTAACACCCCGATTTTCCGGGTGTCACTTTAGTAACTTTAAGCGGAAAAGCAGGTATTTTTTTTTTCGTTTGATTCCTTTAATTATAGTGATGGAAAATAAAGACATAACCTAGCAAACTAAACTAACCGATGTACAAACATATAACCAGGTACAGCCTCAGCTGCACTCCAACGTCACGCGCCCTCGCAGTGACTCCAAAGTAGTGTGCCCGTGGGCAAATATATACAGATTCAGAAGTGTGAGAAGAAAGTTATAAGTACAATCCTCCAAGAGAAAGTCGGCCTCAAAATGGCCAAAGCAAAGACCCCTATAGTCCGACTGACTCTCTGTGATCCACCAGCAAGAGAACCACACAAAAGCCATGCATCGGGAACCTACCCCTGTCCCAAAAGTAAGAAATGAAAATCAGAGCTATGACACTAACACCCAACCTTAGTAGGCTCTAAACACCCATACCCTATACTTCCATCATCGACCCTCATCTGGTCTAGCATTCAATCCGGGTCCTCGTCGAAACTTCAGTAATGGTCATTACGCTCCTGATCCTCCCCGAGTGACGAATCATCACGAACCAGCTGTCGAACGTCTGGCAGCAGGCCGACCGCCCAAACACAGACATACAAACAAAGCCAAGGCGCTAGGGTCAACTTACAGTATACAATAGATATACAACCAACATTTGAAGAATAAGAGGGTATATATATATGTTGTATATATACGTATAACTTATGTATTGCCTACCCTAAGGTATATACATAGCATATTTATCAACATCAAATCATCAAGATATATAACCATGTTTATCGATATCAAATCACAAATGACAATTGGATCTTCAACACATCGACAAATATAGTTAGGTGCATGGCGTGCCAATGCAATGTCATGCTCAAAAGATGATCCGGATAAAATGTCACCATCTCAATGGATGGGACAAGCCAAGCATCTCGCTCCGCTAAAGCATCTCGCTTTTATGAAGCATCTCGCTCCTGTGAAGCAGCACGCTCCTGTGAAGCATCTCGCTCCAATGAAGCATCTCGCTCCGATGAAGTCCGATCTGAGATCGTTCTTCGGAAAGCAGCACACTTTCCAAGAAATGTATGCATGAATGCAATATGGTTAGCCAAACAACGAATCGTCCTCACCAAGGTACGCGTGTCTAGCTAGAGTACATTGTCTCTACAATACCCTAAGGTACACAAGGAAGTGCTAGTCGCACTTGGTAAATTTCCTAGTCACTTTGGCTCACCGTCTCGATGGCCAACCCAACTGCTCGACGAGCAAAAGAATGCATCTCGCACTCAGTGACCTTTCAAGTTACCCTAGCTCACCATCTCGATGGCCTAACAACTCATCAACGATTAAAGAGAATGCTACTCGCATTCAGTGACTTCTCGTCACAACGACTCATCTTCTTGATGATCGAACCAACACTTAACAAATCAAGAGTGACATCTACACTCAGTGACTGTCCCAGTCACAACGCTAGGATCGCCAACACTTCCCGTTTTCAAACTTATTTCAGATCCTATGTCTTTTCCAAGAAATTATTATTACTATTTGAAGATGTTCTATCTTTGGTTAATGCATTATGAATTTCATTTATGAAGTCAAGTTTCGTTTCTCTTTTGTTCCAAAACTCTATAAGTAAAAAGATCCCAATAAACCCAAGTGTTTAATGTCGGTCAATACGACACAAACCCCAATGGAAGAGTACTACAGTACTCGGTGACCGCCCGTCTTCACCGTGGATTGCATCCGTGGCTTCCCCCAATTCCCAAATAGCTACAAGACTTGTCGACATTTCCCCGTCTTTCGCAATCATAACCCATTTAAGTTCCCTATGGTTTTATTCATTAATAAAAATGTTTCGAGTTGAATTAATCAAGTTATGAGTTTTATTCTTGAAGACTAAGTTCCCTAAGGTCTCTAGTTTCCAAGATTCTAGTCATTCTAAGTTTACCAAAATCCCACCAAATGTAACCTCGGGGAAAGTCTAAGTATACAAACGATGGCTAAGTCTCAACCCTCGGGTTTGGACTTGCCTAGGGTTGTTCATCCAACCCGAAAGATCAAAAGGAAATCAGTTCAGTGATTCTTCGCTCCGAAATCGCGTCAACACGCACAATTTAATAACACATCAATATCATAAGTCATGGAAAACAACATAGCCATATTTCATCATCATAATCAATATCAAGGTAATAAACAAGTCGAATTTATCGACGCCTATCATGCAATCTTAGCTAATAGGTAAGTTGCTGTAACACCCCGATTTCGGTGGCGTCACTTTAGTAACCAAAAAGAAAGTTAAAGCGGAAAAACGTGAATATTTTTTTTTCGATCGATATTTGTTTTAAATAAATAAAGACTTGCCGAATTAATGAAACATCGACAAAATATAACCATGACTAATTTACAGATATATATATATACACTCCCCACAGTAACAACATACTACGTCACGAGTAACCTCCAGTGACGGAAAAGTAGTTTCTGACGGCAAATATGTACAGACAAAATATAAGGTCAGTATTCGAAATACAGTCCTCCAAATGAAAGTAGGTCAGCTCAAAACAGCCCGAAGACCTCCTAATCCGACCAACTCCCTGTGATTCCCGTAAAGAGAACCACACAAAAAGCTAAAGGTCGGGGACCTACCCTGCCCCAAAATGAGAAAAGCTGAAGATCAGAGTCTCGACGCTACTCCTACCCTAATCCTGACTAGAGGAGTACTACACACCACTCCCAACTACGCATCACCATGATCATCGTCTAAATCTGAATCCAAGACGATCAGATCAATGACTGCATCAGTCCTCACAGTGGGTCCTACGGGTACTGTACCCGATCCCAAGACAGCAGCAGCCGCGACGGTGGGTGAGCTGGACTCAGATGAAGCCCCTCCCACAGGCAACTCCTCCGAAGGGTCCTCCTCGTCCTCAGGCGACGGTGGTGGTACTACGACTCCAGGGCCACAGTGCACGCCCGGTGGTAGGTTGAAGCTGACGGTGTGACGTCTCAAGACTCTGTGTGTCAGGTTCCCCATTCGGTCGACGTGGTCCTCCATTATTCGCCCCGTGTAAATAGCTCGGTGACCGGCGGGGTCGACCACCCAAGAGCTCGGGGTGTCTGTATCTAACAACTCAAACCTGGTCCCCCCCCCCCCCGAAGGGACGACCATCTCGAACCAATCGGCCATGGACATCTGACAAAAAGGGCATACATAGCCCCCCATACACAGGTAGCACGCGCAAGGGTCAACTCAAAGAATTACATAATAGTACATCCAATAGGCAAAGTTTAAATAGTAGCCACATAGGCTTAAATATGAATGACAACATTATAAATTGTATATCCTGTCAAATAAATAAATAACAGTTGCAGGCAGTTAACATGTCTCAAACAAGGATAACAAGTAGCAAACACATCCAGCAACTAACTCAGCATGAATGGTGCATGAGAAATTGTTATTACTATTTGAAGATGTTCTATCTTTGGTTAATGCATTATGAATTTCATTTATGAAGTCAAGTTTCGTTTCTGTTTTGTTCCAAAACTCTATAAGTAAAAAGATCCCAATAAACCCAAGTGTTTAATGTCGGTCAATACGACACAAACCTCAATGGAAGAGTACTAGAGTACTCGGTGACCGCCCGTCTTCACCGTGGATTGCATCCGTGGCTTCCCCCAATTCCCAAATAGCTACAAGACTTGTCGACATTTCCCCGTCTTTCGCAATCATAACCCATTTAAGTTCCCTATGGTTTTATTCATTAATAAAAATGTTTCGAGTTGAATTAATCAAGTTATGAGTTTTATTCTTGAAGACTAAGTTCCCTAAGGTCTCTAGTTTCCAAGATTCTAGTCATTCTAAGTTTACCAAAATCCCACCAAATGTAACCCCGGGGAAAGTCTAAGTATACAAACGATGGCTAAGTCTCAACCCTCGGGTTTGGACTTGCCTAGGGTTGTTAATCCAACCCAAAAGATCAAAAGGAAATCAGTTCAGTGATTCTTCGCTTCGAAATCGCGTCAAAACGCACAATTTAATAACACATCAATATCATAAGTCATGGAAAACAACATAGCCATATTTCATCATCATAATCAATATCAAGGTAATAAACAAGTCGAATTTATCGACGCCTATCATGCAATCTTAGCTAATAGGTAAGTTGCCCTAACCTCGAGTTGTTTCAGCCTCTTGGTAAAGGTTCTCCTCACAAAGTTGCTTCGAAGTACCCAAAGTTCCTTCAACTGAACCTTGGAGAAAACAAAGCAGAAATCCAAACAAAATCGATTAGCTCGATCACAACACAGCTAATTGACGATAGACAAAGCGTTTGAAGCTTCATAGTACAACATTTAGGCACGAATCGAAGGCTTTCCCGAATGGATGAGTTTTGACTCGTGAAACCAAACAGAAATTCTAATATTTACCTTTGCTCACCCAAATGCGCATATCTCGAGCTACAGAACTCGGAATGACACGAAACCAAAGCCAAAATTTCGGCTACTCGAAGGGCTACAGTAAGCACAAGGCCAACCTTGCCCAGATTTGAGTTTCCTCACTTTCCTAACACATATAGGTCTCGGCCACTCTCCAATTTAGCATTTCGGCGCTTTTTCTTCGATCCAATTTAATTCCTAGGTAGTTTTAGGGTAAAACTAGGGTAAAGAAATTGTCGGAAAAATTTTAGAACGACCGGGTTGAATTACGACTAGTTAGGGGCATTTTGGTCCAAAATTAAAGCTCAAAAACTCAAAGTTAAAACTTCGGAAAACAAATTTGATGGGAACGTTCACAACGACATTTGTAGCAACTAATCCTAAAGGCACTAAGTTGGATTGTGACTTTTCGACGATAAAGTTTCAATATGTACATAAATGGGTTTTTATACAGTTTTTCATATCTTCGGCGACTCGATCGAAATCGGCGCACAACGGCGAGTGTTCTAGGTTGTTGGGTAAGTATAGTAGATGGATCTAAAGAAAAATCGGGAAAATCGAATACTTTTACGAAAAGCTCAACACTTTGAGCATAGAAAGAGATAAAGAAACGCGATAAAAGAATGATCAGAGGTAAGAATCAAGCAAGTTATGCCGTGAAATAGAGACAAACTGCTCGAAGATCGGTCGAGAAACGACGAAGTTCTTCTCTCCTCTCCTCTCCTTCAAACCCGCGACCTCTATGTGGAATTGTGGGAGATATTTTGATTTTTTTACTATTTATAGGAGAGTGAAATCGCGGGAAAATGAATATTTCGCGATTCCGATTTTTGCAGCATGTTCATCGGTGAATTTGTAAGACCTGGATTTACAGAACAAGTTAATTTCCGACTCACGCGTAGAATCAGTGTAAGCGTGACAGGAGTTTGATGTTTGAGAAAGATTAATGATGAAGAAAGTTCAGGAATTGCTTGAGGAATGTTGCGTAGTCGTTTTCGGAGTTAGTGCGAGTCGTCTGCACACTTGCCTTATGGCGAGCGTGTCCAGAATAGGCTAATTTCGCTTTAGAGCAACGTATTAAGTGAGATTTCGAATCCTTGGAAAATTTAAAGATTCTCTTTATTTTTCCTTCGACCAGCGTTTCATTTCGGAACCCTGGACTGTACGCACGATAGTATTCACTTTTCGAAAGTCCGATGACGCTAAATTCTTTGCTTCGAAACCCTAGATTCTAGCGCTGGATGAAGACTTTTTCTATTCGGGACTTCTAACAAAGTTTCCGTCCGCATTGCCAGATTTGTTTCGACATTTCCAATCTTTCTTCAGAACAAAGTTTTGTCGTCTGACCATCACAGCAAAAAGTAGTTTTTTGGGACAGATTAACTTACACCGCTTTTGGGATTTTAGATATCGTTTTTCCCAAATGTTAGATATTTGTTTTGAGTTCTGGAAATCTGTCGCCAGAATCTCTCTTAGAATTCATCGGTGAACGTGCTGCAAAAATCTCATTTTCCCGCGATTTCACCTGCCTATAAATAGTTGAAAAATCAAAATATCCTCCATTTCCTTCCATTTGGGGCCGCGGGTTTGAAGGGGAGAGAGGGAGAAGAATTTTTCGCCGAAACTCAACCGATCTTCGCGCAGTTCGTTCATACTTCAAGGTATCGAGGTAACTAGCTTGATTCTTACCTCTGATCATCGTTTCTACTGCTTTTCTTTAGTCGTTTCTGTGCTCAAAGTTTTGAGCTTTTTGTAAAACTGTCTGTTTTTCCTGATTTCTCTGTTGGGGTTTGTTCTCTACGTGCCCAAGAGCCTAAAACCTTCGTCGGTATTGGCCGATATGGATCGAGTTGTCAAGGATCTGAAAAACTGTTTCAAAACCCTTTTTGCGCACATTTCGAAACTTTATTGTCGAAAAGTCGTAATCTGACTTCGTGCCTTTGGGATTTGTTGTTACGAATGTCGTTAGGATCATTGCTGTCAAATTTGTTTTCCGAAGTGATAACTTTGAGGTTTTGAGCTTTTATTTTGGACCAAAACGCCCCTGAACAGCCGTATTAAGATCCGTTTGTCCGAAATTTTTTTCCGACAGTTTCTTTGCCTTAGTTTTACCCTAAAACTACCTTGTAAATAGATTTGATCGAAGAGAAAGAGCCGGAGCTCTTTTTCCTATATGGCCGAGAGCTATGTTGTGAGGGGTGAAGTTTTTTGTTTTCGAAAACTTGTCTTTTCGTATCCGATTGTTGTATTCTTAAGCTTTAATGCTTTGTCTATCGTTTATGAGTTGTATTGTGATCGAACTAATCGATTTTGTTTGGATTCTGCTTTGTTTTTCTCCGAGGTTCAGTTGAAGGAACTTTGGGTTTTGCAGAGCATTCGTGTGAAGGGAGTTTTAACCACGAGACTGGAGCAGCTCGAGATTAGGGCAACTTACTATTAGCTATGATTGCATGATAGGCGTCGATAAATTCGACTTATGCTTTATCTGATGTTGATTATGATGACGAGTTGATGTTATGATGTTTCTCCATAACTTGTGATATTGTGATATTGTTGAATTGTGCGTTTTGACGCGACTTCGGAGTGGGGAACCTCTGAACTGATGATCTTTGATAATTCGGGTAGGATGAACAACCCTAGGCAAGTCCAAACTCAAGGGTTGAGACTTAGCCATTTGTTGAATACTTAGACTTTCCCCGGGAAACTTGCTTTTGGTGGGTTTTTGGAAAACTTAGAACGAATAGAATTTTGAAAACTAGAGACTTTGGGAAACTTAGACTTCGAGAAATAAACTCATAACTTGACTAATTCAATTCGAAACGTTTTCATTAACGAATAAACCATAGGGAGTCTCAATGGGAAAATGATTGCGAAAGACGGGGAAAAGTCGACTTTGTCATGGGTTTTGGGGAATTGGTGGAAGCCACAGAGGCGATCCATGGTGATGATTGAAAGTCACCGAGTAACTTAGTACTCTTGTTGTTGGAGCGGTGTTGTATTGACCGACACTTAGTGCTCTTGTTGTTGGGGTTGTGTTGTATTGACCGACACTAAACCCTTGGGTTCTCTTGTTGTTGGAGTTGTGTGGTATTGACCGACACTAACTCCGAGTCGTGTTGTATTGACCGACACTGACTCTGGGCTTTGTTTGTGGGTTTTGTTGTTGGAGTTGTGTTGTATTGACCGACACTAACTCCGAGTTGTGTTGTATTGACTGACACTAACTCTTGGGTTTGTTTTGAGATTCGGTTTGAGCTAAACACTTGTGTGGTGAGGACGATTCGATGTTTGGCTAACCATATTGCATCAATCGAGTGAATAACGGGAATGGTTCACCTGTGCTTCATTTGGTGAATAACGGGAATGGTTCACCAATGCATTAATGATGAATAACGGGAATGGTTCATCATACGGTGAATAACGGGAATGGTTCACCAAGGATGAATAACGGGAATGGTTCATCCATAGTGAAGAACGGGAATGCTTCACTTGTGGCGAACGGGAACGCGTCACAATCCGGATCATATTGATTGCATTTCACGCATACATTCATTCTGACTGGGATTGTGTGCTGTTTGAATTATTGAAGCATTGTTAGAGCCAATAACATGCTAGGATTGCTTATATATATATATATATATATATATATATATATATATATATCTATACCCCATATCACATGTTGAGTGTATAACTACTTATTTCCGTGAGTTGACCCTAGCGCCTTGGCTTTGGTTTCATGTTTGTGTTTGGGCGGTCGACCTGCTGCCAGATGTCGACGGTGGACTGGGTTTCGATGGTCTCTCCCTCGGGGGGGATCAGGTTTGAGTTGGAGGACTGTACTGACGAGCGTGGACGTCTGACGGAGGGAGTTCTACGACGCATGGAGCTGAGCTTCAACTTGCCGTCTTCAGTTCGCTGTGGACTCGATTATGTGAGCAGTAATGGGAGGGTAGGTTTAGGCAGGCGTAATATTTTGTGTAGAGCTCTGATTCGTTTGCTTTTGGAACAGGGTAGGTTCCCGACGCATGGCTTTTCGTGTGGCTCTTTTATTGAGGGATCACAGTGAGTCTGTCGGACTGTAGGGGTCTTTGCTTAGGCCATTTTGAGGCCGACTTTCTCTTGGTGGATTGTACTTATAACTTTCTCACTCACACTTCTGGGTCTATATATATATTTGCCTACGGGCACACTACTTTGGAGTCACTGCGAGTGCGCGTGACGGGAGAGTGCAGCTGAGGCTGTACATGTGTATATATTTGTATATTGGTTAGTTAGTGTTGGGTTACGTCTTTATTTTCTATCGCTTTATTTAAAAGGAATCAAACGAAAAAAAATTATTACCTGTTTTCCGCGTAAAGTTTATTTTTGGTTACTAAAGTGACACCCGGAAATCGGGGTGTTACAGAATTCTAAGCGAGATTCTGGCGATAGAATTCCAGAACTTAAAACAAATCTCTAGAATTAGGGAAAAACGATCCAAAAGCGGTGTAAGTTAATTTGCCCCGATAAACTACTTTTTGCTGTGAAAGTCGGACGACAAAACTTCGTTCTGAAGAAAGATTGGAAACATCGAAAGAAATCTGGCGTCGCGGATGGAAACTTTGTTAGAAGCTCTGAATAGAAAAAGTCTTCATTCAGTGATTGAATTTAGGGTTTTTAAAGGGTAGAATTTAGCGTCGTCGGACTTCCGAGAAGTGAAACCAATCGTGCGTACAATCCAGAGTTCCGAAATGAAACATTGGTCGAGGGAAAAATAAAGAGAACTTCTTATTTTTCCAAGGATTTTGAATTTCGATTAAACAGTGCTTTAAGAGCGGAAATAGCCTTTTTCGGACACTCTCGACCTTAGTCGGGTGTGGAAATGGCTCGTTCTAACTCTTATACTGAACACAGTACTATCCTCAAGCAATTTCCTGAATGTTATTCTTCATCAAGTCGTCCAAAACAACATTATCCTTTACAAGGTCATTTTGCGGTTAAACCGGTTCTACTCTTGAGTTGGAAAATAATTAAAATAATTATTTAAATCCAAGTCTGAAATTTGGGTCTTACACGCTACTTTCAATTACTTGATGTTACTTTCCGCCACTTGAGGACACTCGTGGCGATGTTTTTGGTTGCAGCAAGGGCTGTGCTTTTATTGTATATCTGTCGCTGTTAATCGCGAATGGGTTGAGTCTTTATTTCGACAAGTCTTTTTATTTAAACAAATCGAAAAAAAATACCTGCTTTTCCGCTTCATTTTATTTTTGAGTTACTAAAGTGACACCCGAAAATCGGGGTGTTACATTGTGGTATCAGAGCTTGTCGAGTCTTTCGGGAGTCTTTGGGGAATAGGTCTTCTGTGCTAGGTTGTGTGACTCTGCAAAGAGTGAAAATTGATTGTCTACCAAGCGATTTTTCGCTTTGAATTGGTTGAAGTTTCTACTTAATCATATTGTATAGTTATGCTTGATGCTATCTTATGATTAGTACTAACTGTTTGTTTAACTGAGATGGTGGCCACTTTGGTCCAAGCAATGACTGTACAAACGAATGACAATGCACATAGGCGTGCTGCTGAGGATGCACGCGAGCTACACCGGCGTCAGAGAGAAGCAGCCCTGGACCAGAACAGGGGACTGAATGATTTTAGAAGGCAGGATCCACCCAAGTTCACGGGTGGGACTGACCCGGACAATGCGGATCTATGGATCCAAGAGATTGAGAAGATTTTTGAAGTACTGCAGACTGCTGAAGGGGCCAAGGTGGGCCTGGCAACTTATCTGCTGCTAGGCGATGCTGAGTACTGGTGGAAGGGTACCAGAAGAATTATGGAAGCTAACAATGAAGAGGTGAATTGGAACTCTTTGCGTGTTGCATTTCTAGAGAAGTACTTCCCAACTAGCGCTCGAGACGAGCGGGAGGCACAATTTCTGACCCTTTGTCAAGGGAGCATGACCATACCTGAGTATGCTTCCAAACTGGAATCAAAGGCTAAGCACTTCCAGTTTTTCAACAACCATGTTGATGAACGCTACATGTGTAAGCGGTTTCTGAATGGGCTGAGTTCAGACATCGAAGATTCAGTGAGGCCGTTGGGAATTATGCGGTTTCAAGCTTTGGTTGAGAAGGCCACAGAGGTGGAGCTGATGAAGAACAAGAGGATGAATCAACCTGGAACTGGGGGACCAATGAGGTCGGGTTCCCAGAGCTATCAAGGAAGAGGAAAATTTCAGATGGAGAAGCCATACCAGCGTCCTGCGGGGGAAAGGTTTACCCCAGGATCGTACAAGCCTATGGCTACCGCTGCTGCTGGAGGAACGGGAAACCCGATTGCAACCCAAGACGTGAAATGCTTCAGGTGTGGAAAGTTGGGACACTATACAAGTGCGTGCTCAGAATCGAGGCCCAAGTGTTTCAACTGCAACCAACCGGGGCACAATACCAGTCAGTGTAGGGCACCCAAGGCGGAGCCGTCTGTCAATACTGTGAGGGGAAAACGCCCCGCTACTAGAGGAAGAGTTTATATCATGGACGGTGAAAGATCGGAGGGGTTAGCCAGAGGAGAGCGCAAGAACGATGGTAACCTTCTAACTATTCTTTCCATTCTAGTATAACATGCCCTTCATTACTCTCGTAGCGTGCGCAACACGCCTAACTTGCTTTTACTGTCTCAGTTTTGACCTTATGGTTATTACACCTATTAAGACTTTATTTAACTGTTACTCATGTTTAAACTATAGAAGTAAACGAGGTTTAGAATAACACGCTAAGCCTAGGAAGTAGTCTTCCATCGATGCGTTTAGAAGGAAGTTAGGAGTTGAAGAATGAATCCCAGAGAGATTCCTTATGGGTAGTATACGTATTATGTTGAGGGGGTGTAGTTCCGTAGCGGAATCGTTGAGGATTTAATATCAAGATATTTGTAACTACTGGGGGATAGGAACTCATTGGCTGTACCAGTGGGTTTTTCTAAATTTCCACCTTCGATGTATTAGGCCTGATCAACTTAATATTGAGGGGGTGATATTCGGAATCACAACTGGCTATGGACTTTGATAGAAGGATCGGTAAGATTAACTTGATTGGATCGAGGATTAGTCGAGTTGGAAGGAAAAGACCGCGTTAAGTATTAGTTTTCATGCGAAGGAGTTATAGTTTTAAGAAATGGACATTCATTTAAGAAGTATTGAAGAATTAAAGGCCATTAGAGGTCCAAACTTGGAAAAGGTTTAGGTTTTCAGTCTATTAATTCTTGTCATAAGTGTGTAGGACTCGAAGTTTGTCATAATTTGATTGGGAGATTAAGAAGTTTATCGACGAGATGGTGATCAAGTTACAAAAAGGAAAGTGTTAGTATTAAGATGAATACTTGAAGTTATCATATTTGGACAAGTTGCTCAGAGTCTAAGAGTGAATGGAACTTTGTTATGGATTTCGATGATGCATGTTAGGGTTAGCAAGTGAATTTTACTAAGTTGAATGAGAATCCTAGGGCTAAGGTTGACCTAGTGAGCTGAGATTCATGTACACTTAAGAGATTTAGTGGTGTTAGCAGTTACGATAACAGTTAAATCTCAGAAGGTTGGAGGATCGGATGATAAAATGACTAGTTCAGTCCCTTGAGGTATAGTTATGATTTGATCTTCTAGGGGAAGAGTCCTTATTTGTGTGAAGTGTTAAGGATTTCAGTAAGTGTAAATTGGTTTGAGTGAGGAAAGTTTTAAGGAAGGAAATGACAATAATGGATTGTTAGATATTAAGATGATGATTAACTTATCGGTTGTTTATGAAGTGATGTTAAGGGGAATGAGTCTAGTGATGCACAAGGTATTAAGGCTCAAGTCGGATTTTATTTTGGATGGTGACTAAGTAGAAGATTGATTTCATGGTGGGAATGAGGATAGTTACGAAGTTGGAAGTGACGTTAATGGAATAGTAGATTCTAAGGGAATAATTCGTCTAGGAGTTATCAAGCGATCGAGTTGAGTTTTGGATCATGAGTGAAGAATACGAGGACAAGTTGAACATTCACTCTGGAATGACAGAGGTATACCGAGTTTAAGCAGAATTTCGGACGAACGAAAGTAAAGGAACAAGTGGTTAAGGCTGTGCGATTGCACGGGATGCCAACAAATATTATTTCCAATGTAGACTAAATGCAAGTGGTCAAGCTGGACAGTATAGAGCTGAAAGATGATCTGTCTTTCGAGACGCCGCCAATTAGCATTGGTGACACAAGGACAAAGCAGTTGAGGGGAAAAGAGATTGTGTTGGTAAAAGTCATTTGGAACAAGGACACTGGTGATGCGACATGGGAGCTTAAGGAAAAGATCAAGGAACAGTATCCGGAGCTTTTTACCGAACCGTAAGTTTCGAGGACGAAACTTTCTTTTTGGAGGGTAGTAATGTGAGACCCAAGTTTTTAAGCTTAGAATAAATTAATTAAATTCATATTCACGATTAGGTTTCGATGTAACGTGAAGGAAAACCTGAGCAAGTGTTCATCAAATGGAATAAATTTATGAAGGAGAAAGTTCAGGAGAAGGCTGAGGATAGTATTAAAGTCGATATAAACTATAGCACAAGTAGTATTCGCTTATACCCAGGACGAGAGCGATAGTAAACGATTAATTTACACTTAAAGACACGATGAAAACTAATTCCAAAAATCTTCAGAGAAATGTTAGAACATCTCTTATTCCTTTCCATGACAAGCGTTTCGATACGAAACCCTGGGTTGTACAAATGTCAAATTCTAATTTTTGGAAGTTTGCCGAAACTAAACCCCTGATAGTTCAAGAACCCTAAAATCAACCGACGATGAAGACATTTTATATTCAGAGCTTCAAACGAAGATTTCACACGCGTACGCCTATTTCTTTCGATGTTTTGAATCTTTCTTCCAAACGAAGTTTTCCCATCCGGCATCAACTGCAAAAAGTAACTTTTCGGGTTAAATCGATTTACACCGACTTTGGATCGTTTACTTTAATTCCAAGAAACCTGTTTCGAGTTCTGGAATTCTGTCGCCAGAACCTATCTTAGAATTAACAGAGGAACGCACAGGAAAAATCGGAATCGCGAAATTTTCATTTTTCCGCAATTTCCATAAACTATAAATAGCTTGAACTCAGTGAGACCTATCTGGAATGTGCAAGCGATTTGTGAGGGGACTGAGAGCTGATATAGAGGACTCAGTGAGACCATTGGGGATCATGAGATTTCAAGCATTGGTTGAGAAAGCTACAGAGGTAGAGTTAGTGAAGAATCGAAGATTGAACAGGGCTGGAACAGGAGGACCAGTGAGGTCGACACCACAGAATTTTCAAGGAAGGGGAAGGTTTCAGGCGAGGAAGCCATATCAACGTCCTGCGGGGAGAGGGTTTACCCCGGGATCTTACAAGCCGATGGCTGCTGTTGCTACTTCTGGAGGGTCGGGAAGCCGTACCCCAAACCGTGATGTGACTTGTTTCCGATGTGGAGCGGTCGGGCACTAAGCAAACAATTGCACGATGCCACCAAGATGCTATAACTGCAATAAATCCGGGCATCTGGCTGTGGATTGCAAGGCACCGAAGGCTGAACCGTCTGTGAATGCTGCCAGTGGAAAGCGCCCAGTGGCGAAGGGAAGAGTGTATACAATGGATGGTGAAGAGGCTGAAGGAGCGGATGGATTGATCAGAGGAGAATGTGAAATCGACGGTAATCTTCTAACTGTACTCTTTGATTCTGGTGCAACTCATTCTTTTGTCTCTAAGGATTGCGTATCAAGACTGAATCTGCCTATTACTGCTCTGAGTTTTGATCTTATGGTAACTACACCTGCTAGGACTCTAATTGCTAATGCCGCATGCATGCACTGTTCAGTAGTATATAGAGATAGAACTTTTCATGCCAATCTAGTATGTCTACCCCTTAAAAACCTAGATGTAATCCTAGGGATGGATTGGTTATCCCACTACCATTGTCTTTTGGACTGTAGTCGAAAGAAAGTGGTGTTCCCAGACACGGATCTTTTCGAGTATCTTTCTACTAACCACATTAGTGCATCGTTGAGCGAGGGCACTCAGAAGTACTTTTCATTGCTAAGTCTGGAGGGGAAGAAGGATTCGGATGTTCATGGTATACCGGTGGTTTGAGACTTTGCGGATGTTTTTCCTGGAGATGTACCTGGACTACCGCCAGTATGCGATGTAGAGTTTGTGATCGACATTGTACCCGGAACCGGACCGATTTCGATTGCACCTTACCGTATGGCACCTGCGGAGTTAATGGAGTTGAAATCTCAGTTGGAGGATCTTTCGGCAAAAGGATTCATTCGACCTAGTGTTTCATCGTGGGGAGCGCCAATACTTTTAGTTAAGAAGAAGGACGAAAAGTCGAGATTGTGTGTGGATTATCAACAACTTAACAAGGCGACGATCAAGAACAGATACCCGTTGCCGAGGATAGATGATTTGATGGATCAATTACGAGGGGCTGCCATATTTTCCAAGATAGATTTGAAGCCAGGCTATCATCAGATCAGAGTGAAGACTGAGGATATACCGAAGACTGCTTTCAGAACACGTTACGGACACTACGAGTACCTAGTGATGCCGTTTGGAGTGACAAATGCACCTGCTGTTTTCATGGATTACATGAACCGCATCTTTCATGAATTCTTAGATCGGTTTGTGGTGGTGTTTATTGATGACATACTGATCTATTCGAAGGATGCGAAGGAACATGAAGAACATTTGCGCCAAGTTTTACAAGTGTTGAGAGAGAAAAAGCTGTATGCGAACCCTTCCAAGTGTGAATTCTGGCTGGAGGAAGTCAATTTCTTAGGCCATGTTATCTCAAAGGAAGGCATAGCTGTGGACCCAGCGAAAGTAGAGACTGTTTTGGCTTGGGAGCAACCGAAGACAGTGACAGAAATCAGAAGTTTTGTGGGTTTAGCTGGATATTATAGACGCTTCATCGAGGGATTTGCTAAGATTGTTGGACCTTTGACTCAACTGACGAGGAAGGATCAACCTTTTGCATGGACTGAGGCGTGTGAATCAAGTTTTCAGACTTTGAAGGAACGGTTGACGACGTCACCTGTGCTTATTTTGCCACAACCGGAGGAACCTTATGAGGTCTACTGTGATGCTTCGTATCAAGGCTTGGAATGTGTACTGATGCAACACCGGAAAGTGGTGGCTTATGCGTCGAGGCAGTTGAAGACTCACGAGAAGAACTACCCAACTCACGATTTGGAGTTAGCTGCCATTGTGTTTTCGCTAAAAATCTGGAGGAATTATCTCTATGGTTGTACTTTCACGATATTTAGCGATCACAAGAGTCTTAAATACTTGTTCGATCAGAAGGAGCTGAACATGAGGCAACGAAGATGGATGGAGTTTATCAAAGACTACGAGTTTACGCTGCAATATCACCCTGGGAAAGCAAATGTAGTTGCTGATGCTTTGAGTAGGAAGATGCATGTCTCGTCAATGATGGTTAAAGAGCTGGAGTTGCTGGAACAATTTCGAGATATGAGTTTAGGTGTGACACCGTCTGAGGGAAAGTTGAAGTTCGGAATGATCAGAATCGCCAGTGGACTGATGGAAGAGATTAGAGAGCAACAATTGCAAGATGCGTTTCTGCTTGAGAAGAGGAACTTAGTAATTCAAGGGAAAGACCCGGAATTCAAGATAGGATGATAAAGACTCGGGAAATTTAGACTTTGAGTGATTAGACTTTCGAAAAATAAAGACTCGGGAAACTTAGACTTTGAGAAATAAACTCATAATTTGACTAATTCGAATCGAAATAATTTTTAATAACGTTTAAGCATAGGAAAACTAAAAGGGAAAATAATTTTGAAAGACGGGGAAAAGTCGACTTTTGATGTGAGCTTTGGGAGATTTTGGGGTGATGATTGAAAGTCACCGAGTACCTCAGTACTCTTGTTGTTGGCGCGGTGTTGTATTGACCGACACTTAGTGCTCTTGTTGTTGGGGGTGTGTTGTATTGACCGACACTAAACCCTTGGATTCTTTTGTTGTTGGAGTTGTGTTGTATTGACCGACACTAAACTACGAGTTGTGTTGTATTGACCGACACTAACTCATGGGTTGTTTTGAGTTTGGGTTTGAGCTAAACACTTATGTGGTGAGGACGATTCGATGTTTGGCTAACCATATTGCATCAATCTGGTGAATAACGGGAATGGTTCACCTGTGCTTCATTTGGTGAATAACGGGAATGGTTCACCACTGCATTAATGATGAGTAACGGGAATGGTTCATCATATGGTGAATAACGGGAATGGTTCACCAAGGATGAATAACGGGAATAGTTCATCCATAGTGAAGAACGGGAATGCTTCACTTGTGGCGAACGGGAACGCGTCACAATCCGGATCATATTGATTGCATTTCACGCATACATTCATTCTGACTGGAATCGTGTGCTGTTTGATTTATTGAAGCATTGTTAGAGCCATAACATGCTAGGATTATCTATATGTATATACAACAACATATATATCTATACCCCATATCACATGTTGAGTGTATATCTACTTATTTCCGTGAGTTGACCCTAGCGCCTTGGCTTTGGTTTCATGTTTGTGTTTGGGCGGTCGGCCTGCTGCCAGATGTCGATGGCCGACTAGTTGTCGATGGTCTCTCCCTCGGGGGGGATTAGGTATGAGCTAGTGGATCGAGATGCCCCCACCGCTTGGGTGATCGATGTTGCTGGTCACCGAGCGACGTACAGGGGAAGGGTCATGGAGGACCGGACGGATGAGCGAGGACGCTTGACGAGAGGAGTGCTACGGCGTATGGAGCTGAGTTTTGACTTGCCACCCTCAGTTCATTGTGGACCAGGTTCTGGTCGAGGACCACCTGCACCACCTCCTGCTTCATCTTCTGATGACGAGGACCCAGCGGAGATCGAGCCTGCTGTTGATGCTGCACCTGTTGTGCCACCTCCTACTACTGTCATTGACCCTACCGACGTGGCGTCGTCCTCTAGGCTTGTGCGGCCGAGGAGGGAGTCTGTTGTCCCATCTGCCTCACGTCTCTTTTCTTTCTCTTTACCGCACGGCTTCCGTGTGGACCCCTTAGTGAGGGTGGTGGAGGAGGATGTTCTTACAGGAGAGGTGGATGTGGAGTCCGGCTCGACTAGGGCGGTGCGCAGGACAGTTAGGAGGGAGGTCATGGATTTGGACACCGAGATGATTACGGTGGATTCCGACTCTGACTCCGAGAGCAGTGGGGACAGCTACTCGCCGAGCAGCGATGAGGAGGAGGAGGATTGGTGAGCTGAGCTGGGAGGGTAGGTTAGGCTAGCGTCATTTTTTTTGTGTAGAGCTCTGATCGTCTTACTTTTTGGGACAGGGTAGGTTCCCGATGTGTGGCTTTTTGTGTGGTTCTTTTGAGGAGGATCACAGAGAGTCTGTCAGAGTATAGGGGTCTTTTGTTCAGGCCATTTTTGGGTGCCGACTTTCTCTTGGATAACTGTATATTTTGATACTTTTACTTACAGTGCTGGTTTGTATATATTTTCCTGCGGGCACACTACTTTGGAGTCACTGCGAGTGCGCATGACGGGAGAGTGCAGCTGAGGCTGTACATGTGTATATATTGTATATCAGTTAGTTAATGTTGGGTTTTGTCTTTATTTATTTATCGCTTTATTTAAAGGAATCAAACAAAAAAAAAAATTACCTGTTTTTCCGCGTAAAGTTTATTTTTGGTTACTAAAGTGAACCCGGAAATCGGGGTGTTACATTGTGGTATCAGAGCTTAGTCGAGTCTTTTGGGAGTCTTGGGGAATAGGTCTTCTGTGTTAGGATGTGTGACTCTGCGAAGAGTGAAAATTGATTGTCTGCAGAGCGATTTTTCGTTCTAATTGATTGCATTGTTACTTAATCATATGGAGTAGTTTGATGCTATCATACGATTAGGACTAACAGTTTTCTTGGGGCTAACAGACGATGGTGAACACGAATCAGCTAGCGGAGATGATGGCCACTATGGCCCAAGCAATGACTAACCAAGCGAATGACAATGCCCTGAGGCGTGCTGCAGAGGAAGCGCGTGAACAACACCAGCGTTAGAGAGAGGCGACTCTGGATCAGAACAAAGGTTTGAATGATTTTAGGAGACAGGATCCACCTAAGTTTTCGGGAGGTACTGACCCGGACAAAGCGGAACTCTGGATAGAAGAAATTGAGAAGATCTTTGGTGTGTTACAGACTGCTGAGGGAGCCAAGGTGGGAATGGCAACCTTTCCTTTGATCATAAACATCATAGAACAGCCCCCAAAAGTACTTTGCTCACATGAAAATTCAGAATTCAATCACATCTCCAACAACATGTTATAGCAATGTAATTCGCATAGCAATTTTGGCAAGTAAGCATGTGATTATCTCAAGGCATCAAGAACCATATCACATATGATGATTAGAGAGTAGCAAAGCATAGTATCACGCATGAAAAATACAGCAACAACCTCTTAACAAACTTCTCAGCAAACCAAACATAACCATAATTTCCTTCATAGCAAAGTTCATAGATTTTCAAGAAAACTCATGAAATCATTCCTAATCTACCCAAAGGATCCTAAGACCAGCCCTTACCTTGGGTTAATGGTCTGAAAAGGAAGAAAAGATGAAGATTCAAGATCAAAAGGCTTGCTGTCCACGTCCTTCTTCTCCCCCTCTACGCGGTTCCCTTTCCTCTCGCAGCTCCTCCTTCATGCGCAAGGTGTTATGGGTGGTGATGGTGGCCGGCGGTGGCTTGGATGGTGGTGGTGCTTGGAGCAAGATAGTAGAAGGAGATGATGGTGTGTTTACGTGAAAAGTATGAGACTTAGCTTTTGTTTTTCTGAAGTATGAAAGAAAGAAAGAAAAATTGGTTTTTCTCTCCCTTTTACTTACAAAACCGGCGGCCAAGGGGAAAATAGTGGGTTAGGGTTGTGGTTTTTGGGTTTAATGCTGGTTTAGGTCAGAGGGGACAGGGTTTAATTGGTATTAATCACTCATTACTTCAGGAAAGTCAAAATCTTCCTCCCTTTTCTCCTTGCAAGGCCGCGGCATCACCACTAATGGGCTAGGGTTTTCATAACCCTAGCTCCTTCTTTCTCATCCAAGTCACTTGGCCCACTTAGCCTCTTCTTAATCTCCTGATCATGATCTCATAAGCCCACTAACCAACCCAAATAACACATTAAACAAGGCTTTAGCCCAAAGTTTTAAGTTAGAGCTCGTAAGGTCTGGACAGCTGGACCTTTGCTCACTAAAACGGGGATATCTGAAGCTACAGATATTGGATTGACTCGAAACCACTTGGCGAATTTTCTGGACTTGAAGGGCTACAACTCTCATGAAGGAAGTTTTCCCAAATGAAGTCGTTAAGACCCTCTAAAAATTCACACAAGTTGACAGTTCTAATCTGCCAGTTATCAAACATTAGCTAAAACTTCAATTTTATTCAAACTTTCATAAAATTGTTCCAAATTGAACTTATTAGGGCCTTACAGTAACTGAATAGTTTTCATCATAAAGTTAGTTAGTAGACAGTAATGTAAACATGGAATTTGATAATTAATTATGCGGCAACATGGAAAGACCAAAACGTAGGACATATTCATCTATTAACTACGTAATACAATAAGAGCATTCTTTAAGGATTGAGCAATTTTGTATATACTGCTAGGTTATTTTATCCATGTTGAGATGAGTTGTTTCTCAATACGTTCTTTATATTAATATATTTCATTCTGCTTTTAAAAAAAAGTAAAATTGTTACCTTTGAGCAGCTGTGATTAACTATATGTCAGTTAAGGGTATATAAAAATTAAATATTAAGCAACTTATGTTTCCACCGCTCAAACTCAATGCATGTTTTAAGAATCTAGCTATTTTTGTGCTTGCAAAACGCTTATGGCTAGCAGTATAAGATCTAATGTTGCTAGGTATGTAGAAAAATCTAGAGCTGAGTCAGAGACAACCTTATGCCAAAGTGCACGGTCACTATAAGCACTCTTCTAAGATTTGCAAACCAATGAGAAAATTTCAAGGTCTACAACATTGGGGACCATGAAAATTTTCACCAAAATATCAAAAGGTAAATGATCATTTAAGTATCTTTAACTGACTCACTTTTCTTCATTGCTTGATTTCTCGTGCATCAATTGGTATTAAGACGTTAATATTCTGCATAATCAATTAAACATTCTGAAGTACTTGCAAATTCAAATGTTGGAGAAAACCTTATTCATAATACCATGTGATTGCAACAACAAAATCTACATGATTTTTTTTGGTGACACACAAGTTCTTCATTAGTGCTTTGTTCCTTAAAATATTGTAATCAATAGACAAAGAGAATGGGATACTCTATATTATGTTTTTATAAACAACCAAATCAATAACTTCAGACGCTTGACATTCCCATGATCTGCATAATAGCAAGTACAATTAAGAGCACTAATGCAGATTGTACAAAAAAAGGAACTATCACTAAACAACGGGTCACAATACAAAGAAAGTTAGCAATTGAACTATTACTTAGATATAAGTTGATCTGCATTGGGTAAAAAGGATCTGGATCTATTGTTACTAACCAAGGAGCACTATGGCTTTGCTTTGGGTGCACCACTTTCAACCTTTGGGCCAAATTTTGCGGCTTTAAGCTCAGCAATCACTTTTTCAAGCTTTGAAATCCTCAATTTTGTAGCTTTAAGCTCAGAAACCACTTTTGCTCCCAAACCAACTCTTGCACCTTCCCCTTCCCCTTCCATGTCAATGGCACCATTTATATCACACAATGGACTCTTCATTTTGGCTTCTTTGCTATCATCATTGTCTCTTCTTTCTCCCAACTGATCCTTTTTATCAAAATCCCCTGCTTGATCTCTTCCAAACTTGGAAGTAAAACCAGGAGGTGGGCCAAAAGACCCTTCACTCTTCCAAGGATCATTGTTACAATCTAAAACCATACCTGGAATGTCCTGGTCCAATCCAAATTGTAAAGCAACACGATGTGGTAAGTATTGCTCTACACACCCCATACCGACCAATTTACACGCCCTCAAGCAACGATCAAATGACTCCAATTCATAATCCAAATTAGGATTATCACATTCCCACATTTCCTTCTCATTATAAAGCTTTAGAGATGGTGAATTGTTGTATGGTCTCCATAAAAATCTGTTACAATCTCCAGCAGAATCCAATACAGATTTCAAGTTTTTATCTTTTACCATTTTTACTCCATCACACTTAGCCCACCGCCTTAGCACTTGTTCTTCAACTGTTTGTGGATACCGCTGCAGTGCTGGAAACCTCTCCATAGCCCATATTTGCACAACCTGAAAAGGTGCCCACAGAGTGATGGATGTGCCAATGTTGTTGATGGTGTTGTTCAACAAACTCAAGTCCCTATAAATGCTTGCTAAAACAGCCGGTGCAAGAGCTACTCGAGTCCCTCGAGCAAGATGTATCGCAATTGGAAAAACACTCTTCAAAATAGTTTCATGTACCTTTGGAAACACAAACCTCGACAACCAATAAATCAAAAAGGCCTCGTGTTCCACTCCACTTTCATTCTCCATGAAATGCATCACCCATGGCCTATGAGTCACTTTTTTTGATTTTGTGCTATTAAACATTCTTCTTGCCTCAATTAGTTCTGCTTCTACTTCCTTCTGCTCACTCGTCTCGAGAGGGCTAGAAACAGGAACTCCCATAACAGAATAACCCCAAAAAACCTTTAAATCTTCCAACGTGACGGTTGCTTCTCCCCAAGGGAAGATGAAGGTATTGGTCTTGGAACACCAACGCTGAGCAAGGGCAAGAATCAACTCATGCTTCCTGTTGAACTCATACGTTGAAGCTTGGATTGCATCATTTATGCCAGCTTTTGCCCACAGATGTTCATACTTGAGTTGCATCTTTTGGACCCATGTTTTCCATTCCTCATGTGGCTTTTGCCAACCATTGTATCTCACTTTAGTGACAGCATTTATCTGGTTGGAGGGGAAGGAATGATGAAAATCTTGTGGATGTGGTGACTCTTGAATGCAATTCTGGCTGCAGTGTTTGAGAAAATAAGTTATTCTCCGAGTTGGGTTTTCATTGGATGATGGTGAAACCATGCACTCTTCTCCAACCTCGATGATTTCCTTCATGGATGCCTCCTCCTCGTCCATTTCTGGAGTAGAAGAAAAACAATTGCAAGTTATGCTATGTGACTATGAGTGAATGAGTGTAGGGAAGTGAAGAAGCTTCTTCAATTTGTGGTTTCAAATGTTATGAACAGTGGTTCATCAAATGTAAATGTGAACAATGAAAAGCTTAAATCTACATGATTCTGAAACTCATCCTAACAAATCTACAAGAACATAAAAGCATATACAAACATACCTCTTATTCAGCTACTTGGGGGCGGGCTGCTCATTATGTGGTAAACAGACTGAAGACAGAAATATATATAGAGGGCAAGACCTAAGAATGACGTGTGCGTTTCACTAAAGAGATAAGAATGCAATTAATACTCTTTACTAGGCAAATTGACTCAACAAAAAAGTTTAAATGCAGTTAATACCCTCCAAAAGAATGCATTTAATTGACATTAAGTTCAAAATTAAACTTAACTTTTAAAACTTAATAATAATAATATTGTAAGGGTTGACCTAAATTAGTTAATGAACAAACCACGTCAATGAACTATTAAAATTACAATACATTATTAGAATTAATAAATCATTTTATATAAATTCTAGAAAAATCATTGAATCATATTAATTAATATGGGAAGATTATTTTCGTAATAAATATGCGAAAATATATAACATTTATAGTTTTAAAAATTATTTCATAAATAAGCAAACGTCAATACATGCCTACTAATAAAATATTAAATTGACTTTGAATAGAATGAATAATATACTATTTTATTACGTAATAATATTAATCTTATCCTATCTTATCCCCACTAATTTCGAAGCCATTAAGTGGCAACTTCAACACGTGTAACCACCACGTCCAATGCCTCTCTTGGTTATTTACCTCTCACATACTAGCGTGAGAATTTATTTTCCGTGACGATGTTGCTGTTGGTGTTGCGGTTGTTGTTGTTGTTGTTTGAGTTGTTTTCGTTGTCTTAGTCATTGATGTGCTCGAATCCCTAGTCGGGATGGCGACTAGTGTATCTTGTTAGGAGTATAACGCTATATGTTAGAGTAGTCATTGAGTTTTTCCTTGAACGTAGGAACGAGCAAGTTCCTTTGCGGAGGTAATTTGGAATCAAGTCACATGTAACGCGAGTTGGGTGTTAGAGCACAAGATGAAGGAACAGTATCTCGAACTATTTCCTGTCTCTTAAAGTTTTGAGGTCAAAACTTTTGTTAGGGGGGTATAATTGTAAGACCCTAAAATTATTAAATAAGTAATTATGAAGTTATGTTCTGGAATAAAAACCCTAAGGCAAGAAAGGATGAACAAAAAACTTAGAGTCTTATTCAGGTGAGAAGTTGAACATCGATTATACATTACTGGCTCCCCATTATATAGTTGGTGAACCAAAACCCTAGTCAAAGATACATTACTAAGTTGACCAGGCTACATTAATAGGGGAGGAAATCAGGGAAATAATAATTAACTCCTTTGATTAGTCTTGGGGAGAAATGGAGGATGAATCTAAACTACACCACATGCTTGGTTGTCTTCCTTTCGGGCCTCCTTACTTCATTCCTGGGTCGTTCATCCTACTTGGAGGCACACTCGGTCCAATCCAAATCCATAACGGTACACAGCCCCCCAAGGCTTGTGGCTAGGAACTAGGCACAAAAGCCTTTAAGTCGATTGTTGGTTTCAAGACCTTGACTTCTTTAATTCCTTAGACTTTGTGGTCGGTTGTCTGTAATGAACTTTGCATTGCTACTTTTGTACGATTTTTCTTATCTTTCTCCGGCTATAAATGTGTAGCATTTTTCAAGCGATTCGTTTTGACTCTTTTACGTGTTGTCCGCTCCTCTAACAATGATCATTCGTTTATTGGAGGTCTCGTAACTCTGGTATCGTAAGCCCTTTGTCCATGTACTAGGACTCAATGTGCGACTGACATAATTTGCATACACCAGAGTCGGCGGAGATTGACTCGCCTAGCTCAAGGCCAGGTGGTGAGACTCGAGCACGACCGGGGTCGGTGGAGATCGAACACATTTGATGGGGAGACCAAATAGTGAGGGTCGACGCACGACCTGAGTCGGCGGAGATTGAACACACTTGAGGCGGAGATTATTAACGCACCGGGCACAGGAAAAAGTAATGAGGCTCGGCGCGCGACACGGGTTCGGCGGAGGCTATAAACGCACCGGGCACGGGGCCAAGTGGTGAGGCGCGACTCACGACACGAGGTCGAAGGAGGCTATAAACGCACCGGGCACAGGGCCAAGTGGTGAGGCTCGACGCGCAACACGGGGTCGGCGGAGGTTATAAACGCACCGGGCACGGGGCCAAGTGGTGAGGCTCGACGTGCGACACGGGGTCGGCGGAGGTTATAAACGCACCTAGCACGAGGCCAAGTGGTGAGACTCGACGCGCGACACAGGGTCGACGGAGATTATAAACGCACCGGGCACGAGGCGAAGTAGTGAGGCTCGACGCGCGACACGGGGTCGGGCAGAGATCCAAAACGCACAACACGAGGGTCAGTGAATTTTGCTTGATTGACTAGTTTTTATAGATGGGGTAAGCTAGCCAGGCGCTCTTTGTTTAACTCAGCAACTTACGAAGAAGGCCAACCTTGTTGGTGATAATTTGAGTGTTCAACCGAGCCTAACATTTTTCCGTCGATTCTTGCAGCCTCTGCAAATTGCTTTTCACAGTCTCGTGTATCCAATACACATTGACTTGCTTATTCATTAGTCATAATAATTAAATTCGAATGAGATCAAATAGAAGCGTATAATACCATATTTGAAACGTGGATATCATGCTATTACAAGAAGGAAGTGAGTAGAGTCCATGAAAGATCAGTTGGAAAATGAATATTAAAATTAATCCTCTAATTATATGCCTTAAAAGTAGGGTACGGTAGTGAATATCATTAATGAGCAATTAGTAATAATAATCAAAATAAATGTCATTCAATGTATAATTAATCACTCAAAGTTATATACCATAAATAATTAGTGATAAATATGATTCAATAGCCATCGGTAATTGATAACTGAATTGATGCTATAATATTCTTAAAGTTTTTTGTTTTGAACCTATTAATGTAGCATTTTTTTGTTACTATTAATGTAGCATTTAGAGAAATGGTCAACCACCATTACGTTTTTCTTTTTTAGCGTAACCACCATTACGTTAATAATCAGAATTTATGAATTTCAATTTAAGAAAATTCTAGTGAAACCATAACTGTAACTTAGGAAATTATTGAGATGATAGTTGATTAATCATTTTTCTAAAACTGGTAAAGATGATGATAAAAAAGTTTTGCAATCAAGTAATATAGAAAAATAATTTCTAAAACTGATGAATGAGTAAATTTGTCCGACCGTACATTACGATAGCTGTGAGCCTCCAGGTTTCGTCCAAAGCACCAAGGCCGAATGACATAGGCATGCATGGAAGGGTGTCGCACATTGTAGGACATGCCTTGGCGAAAGAACCCGGATAGAGTATTTTCGCTGCGCGGATCGCGATGGTGATGAAGTGCTGCTATGAGAGCTTTTGATACATCCAACCTGCAGAGATTAGTGCCGTGTGAAGAAATGAACTTTGATGTTAAGACCAGATCCAAGAAACATGTTTGATGGCGTTCATGATTTTTACATCCAACCGTACCAAGGTACAGGAACTCTTCCATGCTAACATTCTACAAATGTTTTATTAATACAAATTGGTCAATTGGGTTTACTGATATAGAGTATATGAAACATATAATAAGATTCGCACAAATTCAGGTTGATGCCAATATAAATATTTCATCATGAGAGTTATTAAGGTTTTGGAGACAAACTACCATTCTTTAGTTTCCAAGGTCCTTTTCATGGTGATGGAAATTGGAGGAGCATATTATCAACATATGAACAATACTTATCTCATTTAGAAGGGCTAATATAGAGCTTTGAAGAGTCACCATCCATGGCTTCCGTTCACGTTTCTTCTGAGTTCTTGGTTGTGGAAGCGGGGACCATTTTACAAGGCCCCACGGTGGGCGCCAGTGTTCTCGAATAAAAACCCTATGGCAAGAAAGGATGAACAAAAAACTTAGAGTCTTATTCAGGTGAGAAGTTGAACATCGATTATACATTACTGGCTCCCCATTATATAGTTGGTGAACCCAAACCCTAGTCAAAGATACATTACTAAGTTGACCAGACTACATTAATAGGGGAGGAAATCAGGGAAATAATAATTAACTCCTTTGACTAGTCTTGGGGATAAATGGCGAATGAATCTAAACTACACCACATGCTTGGTTGTCATCCTTTCGGGCCTCCTTACTTCATTCTTGGTCGTTCATCCTACATGGAGGCGCACTCGGTCCAATCCAAATCCATAACGGTACAAGTTAGTATATTATTATTGGAATTAAAAATAACTCCATTAATATTGGAATTTTCGTGAATAGTTACTAAGAGAGAGAAAAAGTGGGTTGAAAGATATAGTTTGGACTTATTAAGGGGTTTTTGCACAAAACTAAACCAAATCTTTTAAAAATTAAAGAGAAGATGATAAATTGAAATAGAATTGATTTTATATCTGAACTAGTATTTTTTACCCGTGCGTTGCACGGGGGTATTATTTTTTATTTTGTACTTTGTTTTTTAGAATTATTTATTCATAAGTAAAGGAGAAAAATTAATAATTTTTTTGTGATAATTAGATTTCTTTGTCGAATTGTTAATTTATGTTTTTGATTGTGTTTTTTTTTTGTCGTAGGTTTTTTTTTGAGTGTATTAGATTTTTTTATTTGTTTTATTTGTCCTTGTTTATCTTATTGATGCTTCAGATTTATTCTTTTGATATAACAATTTTATTTTACTTTATTGATAGAAGAAGTCTTTTTTATTCATAAGATATTATTTAATATTAAGTTTGTCTTTTTTAGTTTCATAACTTATATGAAATAAATAATAATATACTTATTTAAAATAATTTTTTGAAGTTAATAGTAGAAAACTATAGACTAATTAATATTAATGGAGGAATTAAGTTCAAAGAGAAATATATAGAGGAGTTTTTTTTATTGAATGGAGGAAGTTTACTGCAACTCAAGTCATGGCGCGCAATTAGCCTTAGTTTAGCAGAGGGTGTTTCTTGGGTTTTGGTGGGAGCTTGGGTATCTTTAGGGGTTTTTTTTTTTAGGATTTGTGAGGTCTTTTAGATAGGTTTGTATAGACTTTGGGTATCTTGGGTTGGTTGTTATATTTTTTGGGGCTCTTTTTATATTTGCTGACTTTTGCTCCCTTTGGAGGACGGTGTATATCCTTTCAATTTCCTCATCAATATAGTTATTGCTTTCGAAAAATAAGTTTCTTGTTAGTATTAATTATTACTTGATTAATGATTTAACAAATTTAAACTAATAAAGTGTGTCTTATGGAACTCCCTAAGTTTTAATGTTAATTTTTTCCTATGAAATTTCATAACTCATCTGAAATTCAATAATATATGTACAAATTTTTTACATTCTTAGTATTATATTTTGCTATTCTCTATCAAGAAATTAAGTATTGGTACAAATTATAATTATATTAACGTTGATATATAAACTGGAAAGTAATAAATATGTAAAAAAATAAATAATTCATAGTTTTTTATTTGGTTACAAATAATTCATAATTTGTTCATATTAAACATAATATAAAATAGGATGAAATCAAGTTAAACCCGTCTAAATAAAATTTCCACAATCTAAGTAAATTTTGGACCTTCCCATTCTTTTTAGAAAACAAATCAGAGAAGTAGTAAGCTATTAATACTTATATGTGAAAATGGACATCTAAAAGTTAGGTTAGAAGAAAGTTTGCATATATAAAATATGCATTTGGGGGATTGTGAGTATCCGTGACTATTGAGGAGAACGATGCAATGTAGAGTACAATAATGAAGAATTGAAAAAATAGTATATATCAACATAGTATTTGGGTAATCCATTTAAGGAAGAAATGTTAGAGGTTAAGTCATATTGATTATTGTTGTTTAGAAGATGCAATTAGTTGTCTTATGGTCTTATATGCCATTTCTTTTAAAAAATAAATTAGCACTATAAACCTTGATTTCTACAGAGATGATCGACTACATGAAAACGATGTCAACTATATTAAATAGTACAAAATCATATTTTGTTGTAGAAGTAGTGTCACTTGTAGCCTCTTCAGTTTTTGAGATGCCCATTTAAGTAATTTTGTATTTGTGCTATGACTCTAAATTTCCTAGCAGATGCTTGAACCATAAAATTCTGAATCACATAAACGTGTCCTACACATAGTGTGTCATTAAACTGTAGCATTTAACTCCGGTTAATAGTTGCATCGATCTTCAATTGCGTTTTATTTTTGTAAGACCCGGATTTTCGGAACAAGTTAATTTCTGACCCACGCGTGGAATCAGTGTAAGCGTGACAGGAGTTTGATATTTGAGAAAGATTAATGAAGAAGAAAGTTCAGGAATTGCTCGAGGAATGTGGCGTTGTTTCTTTCGGAGCTAGTGCGAGTCGTCTGCACACCTGCCTTATGGCGAGCGTGTCCAGAATAGGCTATTTCGCTCTTAAAGCAACGTTTTGAGTGAGATTTCGAACTCTCGGAAAATTTAAAGATTCTTTTTATTTTTCCATCGACCAGCGTTTCATTTCGGAACTCTGGACTGTACGCACGATAGGTTTCACTTTTCGGATGTCCGCCGACGCTAATTTCTTTGCTTCGAAACCCTATTTTCGAGCAATGGATGAAGACTTTTTCTATTCGGGACTTCTAACGAAGATTCCGTCCGCGTTGCCAGACTTGTTTCGACATTTCCAATCTTTTTTCTGTTGGAAGTTTTGTCGTTCGGCGATCACAGCAAAAAGTAGTTTTTCGGGGCAGATTAACCGACACCGCTTTTGAGTTTTTCGATATCGTATTTCCCAAATTCTAGATATTTGTTTTGAGTTCTGGAATTCTGACGCTAGAATCTCTCTTAGAATTCCACGGTGATCGTGCTGCAAAAATCGGAATCGCGAAATTTTCATTTTCCCGCGATTTCGCCCGCCTATAAATAGGCGAAAAAGCAAAAATCTTGCCATTTCCACCCATCAAGGCCGAGAATTGTAGAGAGAGAGGGAGAGGAGAGATTTTCGCGAAACCTTGACCAATCTTCGTGCAGTTCGTCCCTACTTCTAGGTATCGAGGTAACTATCATGAATCCTGCCTCTGATTTCTGTTTCTGCGGAGTTTCTGAAGTCGTTTCTGTGCTCTAAGTTTTGAGCTTTTTCTAAAATTGTCCGATTTCTCTGATTTCTCGCTTGGGTTATGTTCCTTATGTTCCCCTGAGTCTAAAACCTCTGTCAGTAAACTCTGATTGCGATTCAGTTGCCCAGGATCTGAAAAATTGACTCAAAACTCTTTTTGTCTCACATTTCGAAACTTTATTGTCGAAAAGACTTAATATGACTTCGTGCCTTTAGGATTTGTTGTCACGGATATCATGAGGATCGTTGCTGTCAAATTTGTTTTCAGAACTGATAACTTTGAAGTTTTGAGCCTTTATTTTGGACCAAAATGCCCCTGCGTAGTCGTATTTCGGCCCGATTGTCCGAAAATTGTTCTGACAGTTTCTTTGCCTTAGTTTTACCCTAAAACTACCTTGTAAACTGATTTGATCGAAGAAAAAGAGCCGAAGCCCTTTTCTCCTTATGGCCGTGGGCTATTTCCTAAGGGGGGGGAGTTTTTCGTTTTCGAAAACTTGTCCTTTCGTACCCGTTTGTCGTATTCTGAAGCTTTGATGCTTTGTCTATCGTTTATGTATTGTTTTGCGATCGAACTAATCGATTTTGTTTGAATTCTGCTTTGTTTTTTCTCCGAGGTTCAGTTGAAGGAACTTTGGAATATTCAGAGCAACTGTTTGAGGAGAACTTTGATTTCGAAGCTGGAACAGCTCGAGGTTAGGGCAACTTACTATATATTAGCTATGACTGCATGATAGGCGTCGATAAATTCGACTTATGTTTTATCTGATGTTGTTTTTGATGATGAGTTGATGTTATGATGCTTTTCCATACTTGTGATGTTGTGCTTTTGTTGGATTGAGCGTTTTGACGCAATTTCGGAGTGGAGGTTCATTGATCTGGTGATCTTTGATATCTCGGGTTGGATGAACAACCCTAGGCAAGTCCAAATGTGGGGTTTGAGACTTAGCCATTTGTTGGGATTCGTTGGAATTCCTAGACTTTCCCCGGGAAGTGTATTTTGGGTGGTTGATTTTTGGAAACTTAGAATGATAGAGCTTTCGAAAAATAAAGACTTGGGAAACTTAGACTTTGAGAAATAAACTCATAACTTGGCTAATTCGAATTGAAACAATTTTTATTAACGTTTAAGCATAGGAGAACTGAAGGGGAAAATATTTACGAAAGGCGGGGAAAAGTCGACTTATGTTGTGGGTTTGGAGAGCTTGGAATTGGGGAAAGCCACTGAGGTGAGCTATGGTGATGATTGAAAGTCACCGAGTACTCTAGTACTCCTGGTAGTGTTGTTCGAGTCGTGTTGTATTGACCGGCACAGACTCTGGGTTTTGTTTGTGGGTTTTGTGGTGGGAGTTGTGTTGTATTGACCGACACTAACTCCAAGTCGTGTTGTATTGACCGACACTGACTCTGGTTTTGATAATCATATTGCACACGTGCATATACGCGATGAAGTGCCAAGCAGAGTACTTCGGTATAACAGGAAGTAACGATCAGCCATGCAGAGTTGAATCGGTCCTGACTATATCTGGCACAACAGGAGGTAACGATCATCCATGTAGAGTTGCATCGTGCCTGTTGATGTTCGGCATAGCAAGCAGAAATGGTCAAACCATGTAGAGTTTGTATCGTCTTGACTATAGCCAAAGGTGATAAGCGACGCCCGAGCAGAAATGGTTAAACACGAGGCCAGTGTTACGACCGTCTCGAGGTGCCCAGCCTATAAGTGGCAATACCGTTGGTTTGTCCCGTCGCCAAGCAGAGTGACGTCGTTGATTTGTTCCGTCGCCAAGCAGAGTGACGTTGTTGATTTGTTCCGTCGCCAAGCAGAGTGACGTTGTTGTTCTGTCCCGTCGCCAAGCAGAGTGACGTTATTCGGATTTGTGTCAGCATATTCTGCACTGGCACACAATGCATCTTATTATGAATGAATTGTGTAAGAGATTTGATAACATGCTATGTATAAACCTTAGGGTAAGCAGTGCATAACTTATATGTATATATACAACATATATATATATACCCCTTTTATCGCATGTTGATTGTATATCTATTGTAATCTGTAAGTTGACCCTAGCGCCTTGGCTTTGTTTGTATGTTTGTGCTTGGGCGGTCGGCCTGCTGCCAGGCGTCCGTCAGCCGGTTCGTGATGATTCGTTGTGCGGGAAAGACCCGGAGCGGAACGACTATTACTGAAGCTTTCGACGAGGACCCGGACTTCATGACTGTTCGAGGGAGGGTCGATGATAGTAGTGTGGGTTATGGGTGGTTAGAGCCTTTTGAGTTAGTTGTTACTGTAATAGCTCTGATTCGTCATTCATATTTTGGGACAGGGTAGGTTCCCGACGCATGGCTTTTGTGTGGTTCTCTTACTGAGGGATCACAGTGAGTCAGTCGGACCATAGGGGTCTTTGCTTAGGCCATTTTGAGGCCGACTTTCTCCTGGTGGTTTGTAATTATACTTTTTCTCACTCACACTTCTGGATCTGTAAATATTTGCCTACGGGCACACTACTTTGGAGTCACTGCGAGTGTGTGGGGCGTGGAAGTGCAGCTGAGGCTGTACATGTTTATATTTGATGTATATTGGTTAGTTTAGTAGTTGTGTTTTGTCTTTACTTCTTTATCGTTTTGATTTAAAGGAATCAATCGGAAAAAAATTACCTGTTTTCCGCGTAAAGATTATTTTTGGTTACTAAAGTGACACCTGGAAATCGGGGTGTTACATTGTGGTATCAGAGCTTAGTCGAGTCTTTCGGGAGTCTTTGGGGAATAGGTCTTCTGTGCTAGGTTGTGTGACTCTGCAAAGAGTGAAAATTGATTGTCTGCAGAGCGATTTTCGCTCTAATTGCTTGCGTTACTACTCAATCGGATTGAGTGGTTTGTCTAGTGCTACCGTATGGTTAGTACTAATCGGACGTTCGATGGGATAGAGGATGGTGGATCTTAACCGGATGGCGGAGGCTACACGTGAGCATCATCAACGACTGATGGCGACAGCAATGTATCAACAAAGAGGAATGAACCGAACTGGAGCTGGGGGATCAATGAGGTCAGGTTCCCAAGGCTACAACGGAAGGAAGAGTTACCATAAGTGGGGACCATATCAGCGTTCCGAGGGAAGAAATCTTATCTCAAGAGAGTACAAATCGACGACTGCTGATACTGGGGGGGAAGCCAGTTGGTGACAAAGGAGTGACATGTACTCGTTGCAGAAAGTTTGGGCATTTTGCTAACAAATGCTCAGTGATTGGACGGAGATGCTTCAAGTGTAACCGAGAGGGGCATCTAGTTGTGAACTGCAAGACCAAAGAAAGTCTATGCTTCAATTGCAACCAGCCGGGACATTTCTCCCAAGATTGCAAGGCACTCAGGGGCGAATCATCAGGGAATGTTGGGAAAGGAAAACAACTTGCTCCAGAGGAAAGGATTCATGCCAAGGAGGGCAAGAGCTGAGGAGTTGAACGAGGAAGAACGTGGGAACGATGTAGGACCTTATTCGAAGTTGCTCGTGTTTTAACTATAGAAGTTACACGAGGTTGGGAATAGCACACTAAGTCTAGAAAGTAGTCTTCCACCGATGCGATTATGAGGAAGCTAGTAGTTGAAGAACGAATCTTAGGGAGATTCCGTATGGGTAGTATACGTGTCATGTTGAGGGTGTGTAGTTCCGTAGCGGGATCATTAAAGGATTTAGTATCAGGATATTTGTGACTACTGGAGGATAGGAACTCATTGACTGTTCCAGTGGGTTTTTCTAAATTTCCACCTTCGATGTATTAGGCCTGATCAACCTAATATTGAGGGGGTGATATTCGGAATCACAGCTGATAATGGACCTTGATAGAAGGATGTGTAAGATGAATTTGAATTGATTGAGGATTAGTCGGATTTGGGAGGAAAGTTCGTGTTAAGCATTTGATTGTACAAGATTAAGATTTGAACCTTTGGAAGTTGATGATTTTCGTATAGACATTGATTGGTTAGTTCGTGTGATTACTCCAAGTAGAGGTAGACTAAGCCAATAGAATTGATGTTGGAAAATCTTTAAGTATTTTCTCGGAAGTTATGAAGTCATAGGTTATGTGATTTCTGACGTGGGATTATTAGAGATTAGATAGGTTGGATTTAATATCCGGTTATAGATGATTGTTTGATGGTAGCGAGATTGAGAAGAATTAACTCTGAACTAGATTGTTATAGTCGAGTTCGAGGAATAAGTTTTGCTAAGCGTTGGATTAATATGTGGAGACATTATAGTCTTAAGAGATGAATTTTCGCTTGAAAAGTGTTGAATTAATGATTAAGTTGGAGAAAGAAAGTTTTAGCATAAGTTGAATACTTGAGGTTGGTGATATGGATTCCAAGGAAATATGCTGAGATTACTAAGTGAGATTTACTAAGTTGGATTGAAATCTTAGGGTTAAGATTGAATCTTGAGAGCCGAGAATCACGTACGAGTAGGAGATCTTATGGTTGTAGGTGTGACAATAGGAGTTGAATCTTAGAAGATTGAAGACCTGAAGGTGAGTTTCGGGTTAAGACCATTGAGGTGTAGTATAAGAGGGATCTTGAAGTAAGGGAATTCTGGGTTGTGTGGAGTGTTAAGGTTGGTGATCGATTGATGTTGATTATGAGGTTGCGGACATAATGACCATGTGATAAGATTTGAATGATGTTAGCATAATAAGTTGTGGATGTGAAAGCATGACGACACTGGTCAGGTCGTTTGGGTAAGTGAAGGAGTTATAGTTTTTAAGAAACTGATATTCATTTAAGAAGTATTGAAGGATTAAAGGTCACTAGAGGACCAAACTTGGTGAAGGTTTAGGTTTTAAATCTATGAATGTCTGTCTAAGGTGTGTAAGACTCGAAGGTTGTCAGAATTTGATTGAGAGATTAAGAAGTTGATTGACGAGATGGTGATTGAGTCACAAAAAGGAAGGTGTTAGTATTAAGATGAATACCTGAGGTTGTTATATTTTGACGAGTTTCGTAGAGTATAAGAGTCAATGGGACTTTGTTATGGATTTTGATGATGCATATTACGGGTAACAAGTGAATTTTACTAAAGTTGAATGAGAATCCTAGGGCTAAGGTTGACCTAGTGAGCTGAGATTCATGTACACATAAGAGATTTAGTGGTGTTAGCGGTTACGATAAGAGTTAAATCTCAGAATGTTGAAGGATCGGAAGATGTAATGGCTAGTTAAGTCCCTTGAGGTATAGTTATGATTTAATCTTCTAGAGGATAAGTCTCGATTTGTGTGAAGTGTTAGGGATTTCAGTAAGTGTAAATAGGTTTGAGTGAGGGAAGTTCTAAGGAAGAAGACGATAATAATGGATTGTTAGATATTAAGAAGAGGATTATCTTATAAGTTGTTGATAACTTGATGTTGAAGGGGATAAGATTAGTGAAGGACAAGAAATAAGGACATAAGTCGATTTTTAATTCGAAGGGTGACTAAGTAGGAGATTGATTTCATTGTGCGAGTGATGATAGTTACGAAGTTAGAGGTGTTTTAATGGACTAGCGGTTTTCCAAGGGGGAGGATTCGTCTAGGAGTTATCGAACGGACAAGTGGAGTTTTGGACTGTAGATGAAGATCACGAGGACGAGTTGAGTATTTACCTTAAGATGACAGAGAGGCACCGAGTTTAAGAAGAATTTCGGACGACCGAAAGTAAAGAAGTAAGTGGCTAAGATGGTGCGACTGCACGGAATGCCAACCGATATCATTTCAAGCAGAGATCTGACGCATGTAATCGAGTCAGACGACATGAGGTTGAATGATGTTTTGTCTTTTGAGACGCCGATAGTTAGCAGTGGGGATAGAAGAGTGAAACAGTTAAGGGGAAAGCAGATTGCTTAAGTAAAGGTTATGAGGAACAATGACACGGGCAATGCTACAGGGGAATTGGAAGACCAGATCAAGGAACTGTATTCCGGACTTTTCTCAGAACTCTGAGTTTCGAGGACGAAACTTTCTTTTTGGAGGGGAGTATTGTAAGACCCGGATTTTCGGAACAAGTTAATTTCTGACCCACGCGTGGAATCAGTGTAAGCGTGACAGGAGTTTGATATTTGAGAAAGATTAATGAAGAAGAAAGTTCAGGAATTGCTCGAGGAATGTGGCGTTGTTTCTTTCGGAGCTAGTGCGAGTCGTCTGCACACCTGCCTTATGGCGAGCGTGTCCAGAATAGGCTATTTCGCTCTTAAAGCAACGTTTTGAGTGAGATTTCGAACTCTCGGAAAATTTAAAGATTCTTTTTATTTTTCCATCGACCAGCGTTTCATTTCGGAACTCTGGACTGTACGCACGATAGGTTTCACTTTTCGGATGTCCGCCGACGCTAATTTCTTTGCTTCGAAACCCTATTTTCGAGCAATGGATGAAGACTTTTTCTATTCGGGACTTCTAACGAAGATTCCGTCCGCGTTGCCAGACTTGTTTCGACATTTCCAATCTTTTTTCTGTTGGAAGTTTTGTCGTTCGGCGATCACAGCAAAAAGTAGTTTTTCGGGGCAGATTAACCGACACCGCTTTTGAGTTTTTCGATATCGTATTTCCCAAATTCTAGATATTTGTTTTGAGTTCTGGAATTCTGACGCTAGAATCTCTCTTAGAATTCCACGGTGATCGTGCTGCAAAAATCGGAATCGCGAAATTTTCATTTTCCCGCGATTTCGCCCGCCTATAAATAGGCGAAAAAGCAAAAATCTTGCCATTTCCACCCATCAAGGCCGAGAATTGTAGAGAGAGAGGGAGAGGAGAGATTTTCGCGAAACCTTGACCAATCTTCGTGCAGTTCGTCCCTACTTCTAGGTATCGAGGTAACTATCATGAATCCTGCCTCTGATTTCTGTTTCTGCGGAGTTTCTGAAGTCGTTTCTGTGCTCTAAGTTTTGAGCTTTTTCTAAAATTGTCCGATTTCTCTGATTTCTCGCTTGGGTTATGTTCCTTATGTTCCCCTGAGTCTAAAACCTCTGTCAGTAAACTCTGATTGCGATTCAGTTGCCCAGGATCTGAAAAATTGACTCAAAACTCTTTTTGTCTCACATTTCGAAACTTTATTGTCGAAAAGACTTAATATGACTTCGTGCCTTTAGGATTTGTTGTCACGGATATCATGAGGATCGTTGCTGTCAAATTTGTTTTCAGAACTGATAACTTTGAAGTTTTGAGCCTTTATTTTGGACCAAAATGCCCCTGCGTAGTCGTATTTCGGCCCGATTGTCCGAAAATTGTTCTGACAGTTTCTTTGCCTTAGTTTTACCCTAAAACTACCTTGTAAACTGATTTGATCGAAGAAAAAGAGCCGAAGCCCTTTTCTCCTTATGGCCGTGGGCTATTTCCTAAGGGGGGGGAGTTTTTCGTTTTCGAAAACTTGTCCTTTCGTACCCGTTTGTCGTATTCTGAAGCTTTGATGCTTTGTCTATCGTTTATGTATTGTTTTGCGATCGAACTAATCGATTTTGTTTGAATTCTGCTTTGTTTTTTCTCCGAGGTTCAGTTGAAGGAACTTTGGAATATTCAGAGCAACTGTTTGAGGAGAACTTTGATTTCGAAGCTGGAACAGCTCGAGGTTAGGGCAACTTACTATATATTAGCTATGACTGCATGATAGGCGTCGATAAATTCGACTTATGTTTTATCTGATGTTGTTTTTGATGATGAGTTGATGTTATGATGCTTTTCCATACTTGTGATGTTGTGCTTTTGTTGGATTGAGCGTTTTGACGCAATTTCGGAGTGGAGGTTCATTGATCTGGTGATCTTTGATATCTCGGGTTGGATGAACAACCCTAGGCAAGTCCAAATGTGGGGTTTGAGACTTAGCCATTTGTTGGGATTCGTTGGAATTCCTAGACTTTCCCCGGGAAGTGTATTTTGGGTGGTTGATTTTTGGAAACTTAGAATGATAGAGCTTTCGAAAAATAAAGACTTGGGAAACTTAGACTTTGAGAAATAAACTCATAACTTGGCTAATTCGAATTGAAACAATTTTTATTAACGTTTAAGCATAGGAGAACTGAAGGGGAAAATATTTACGAAAGGCGGGGAAAAGTCGACTTATGTTGTGGGTTTGGAGAGCTTGGAATTGGGGAAAGCCACTGAGGTGAGCTATGGTGATGATTGAAAGTCACCGAGTACTCTAGTACTCCTGGTAGTGTTGTTCGAGTCGTGTTGTATTGACCGGCACAGACTCTGGGTTTTGTTTGTGGGTTTTGTGGTGGGAGTTGTGTTGTATTGACCGACACTAACTCCAAGTCGTGTTGTATTGACCGACACTGACTCTGGTTTTGATAATCATATTGCACACGTGCATATACGCGATGAAGTGCCAAGCAGAGTACTTCGGTATAACAGGAAGTAACGATCAGCCATGCAGAGTTGAATCGGTCCTGACTATATCTGGCACAACAGGAGGTAACGATCATCCATGTAGAGTTGCATCGTGCCTGTTGATGTTCGGCATAGCAAGCAGAAATGGTCAAACCATGTAGAGTTTGTATCGTCTTGACTATAGCCAAAGGTGATAAGCGACGCCCGAGCAGAAATGGTTAAACACGAGGCCAGTGTTACGACCGTCTCGAGGTGCCCAGCCTATAAGTGGCAATACCGTTGGTTTGTCCCGTCGCCAAGCAGAGTGACGTCGTTGATTTGTTCCGTCGCCAAGCAGAGTGACGTTGTTGATTTGTTCCGTCGCCAAGCAGAGTGACGTTGTTGTTCTGTCCCGTCGCCAAGCAGAGTGACGTTATTCGGATTTGTGTCAGCATATTCTGCACTGGCACACAATGCATCTTATTATGAATGAATTGTGTAAGAGATTTGATAACATGCTATGTATAAACCTTAGGGTAAGCAGTGCATAACTTATATGTATATATACAACATATATATATATACCCCTTTTATCGCATGTTGATTGTATATCTATTGTAATCTGTAAGTTGACCCTAGCGCCTTGGCTTTGTTTGTATGTTTGTGCTTGGGCGGTCGGCCTGCTGCCAGGCGTCCGTCAGCCGGTTCGTGATGATTCGTTGTGCGGGAAAGACCCGGAGCGGAACGACTATTACTGAAGCTTTCGACGAGGACCCGGACTTCATGACTGTTCGAGGGAGGGTCGATGATAGTAGTGTGGGTTATGGGTGGTTAGAGCCTTTTGAGTTAGTTGTTACTGTAATAGCTCTGATTCGTCATTCATATTTTGGGACAGGGTAGGTTCCCGACGCATGGCTTTTGTGTGGTTCTCTTACTGAGGGATCACAGTGAGTCAGTCGGACCATAGGGGTCTTTGCTTAGGCCATTTTGAGGCCGACTTTCTCCTGGTGGTTTGTAATTATACTTTTTCTCACTCACACTTCTGGATCTGTAAATATTTGCCTACGGGCACACTACTTTGGAGTCACTGCGAGTGTGTGGGGCGTGGAAGTGCAGCTGAGGCTGTACATGTTTATATTTGATGTATATTGGTTAGTTTAGTAGTTGTGTTTTGTCTTTACTTCTTTATCGTTTTGATTTAAAGGAATCAATCGGAAAAAAATTACCTGTTTTCCGCGTAAAGATTATTTTTGGTTACTAAAGTGACACCTGGAAATCGGGGTGTTACAATTTTCAAAATGAAAAACTACAATTTTAAAAATTCACGTTTGTTATGGTAACAATAAATAGTTTGAATTAGGTGCCATTAAAGTGGGAAAACAAAGAAATCAAAATACCTGTTCAACGATTAAGAGAAGTACAATACTATTCACAATTTGAGGTTTTTTGAAATCTCTTGTTTCCCACACATGGAGTACACCAACTTTAATCATCCATTCGATCTTTCCTGCGAAAATATTGGGTACCTTGTGTGAAGTTTGAGTTATCCTACATAACAAAAAGTTGAGCAAATCAAAGAGAAAATAATTTTGTAGGTGTTTCAATTTTACATGATGAAATCAAGTTGAAGATCATCATGAAATAAAAGCCATGTTATAACACATGTAAACATTTTGAAAAAAAAATAACTTTTGCATATTGAACTCGAAGTGTCATGCTATTATTACTTAATATTCATACGGCGCAGACATAAGCAATTTAATTTTAAAAAAGTCAAAATTTAAACATAGTATCCAGCTATGAGTTCACAAATTATTTGATGAACTCATCAACTAAAAGAAAATGACTCAACAGATTTCCCAGAAAATTGTTGCACAAAAATGGCCGTAACTATCCTCAAGAAATTTTTTTCTTAAAACACAATTGTAAATTTGAGTTTTTTTCTCCCACTTGGGATCCTTCTTTCTCCTACAATATCGTAGTCTGGCATTCAATTTAAGAGAGAACTCATAATCAATTAAAGTAATCTGAATAAAATAAAAACGAAAGAAAACCATAATCACTTAAAAATATGAATAAAACAAAAGTGAAACCAAAGAAATAACATTGACATTATCACAGCCTCCCAAGAGAAAAAAAAAGACCTTGAGGGGGAAAATATTATTGAGTTAGGAAATTGAAAATAATCAAATGACTAAAGCAAAGTGACTGAGTCATACCTTCATGTCGAAATCGGCTAAGGTTTGCGGAGGGCTGGTAGAATCGTGTTTATCAGTTGCGTTTGTGCTTTGATGTGAGAAAAGCTTGTTGAAGAGATTTTATAGGGTGATAATTGAAGTTGAAGAGGTAGGTGATAAATGATCAGGTGGAACTTGAGAAGGTGGAAAAGTAAGAAACAATGCCAACTTATTTAATCATATGAATGCCCATTAAATACAAAGTAAATTCGTTAGATGGTGGAAAGATTGTTGAAGCCCAAAAAGTTGTTGAGAATGTGTACCTGTTGAATGTGGAAGAGGAAGGGGCTAGGAAGAGGATTTAAACGGTCAAGATTGAAAGTAATAGATGATCAAGATTTCATCTTTGATTATTATACTAAGATTTACTGAAATATCCATGGGTAAACTCTAGTTCATGTACAATGATTTATTGAATTCCTGTTTTACCCTCCAAGTTGCCAAAAATTTTCCTTTATATAGTTTATAGAATATATGATTTAAAATAGCTATTTTTTTAAAATAAATAATTGTAGAATGAGTTGGAATTATTTTGATTAAATGTTAAAAAGGTAGTTTGGAAACTATATCTTGGAGATATATTTTTTTTAAAATAAAAAATTAAAATATTAATAAATATGGTAATTAACAAAATTAATTTTCGGAATTTTAGCTATTTTTACTTTAATAAACAAAATTAAAGTTGAAATAGGTTGTAAAACAAGAAAATTAAGCTATCTTGGGTTCATATTTTTAGAGGAGGTTTTAAATTAGGAGAAAAATCATAAAAGCTGAATAATGACCACTTTTATTTGATAAAGGTTTAAAATGATTAATTTAGGAAATTATGGAATGAAATTTGTTGAAATTTGATCTTGACATTCAAAAGAAAGGGTGAGATAATGAACCTAGACTTGAGGTTGGGGAAAAAGGGGTTTAAAAATCAGAAAATTCCTCCCACCTTGGATGTGTTTGGCCGAGTTTTTTGGTGGCTAGGGTTGGTGCGATAGCCTCTCCTATAAATAGAACCTCAGACTTAAGGCAAAAACCACACACTAAGTAGCTGCTTCCCTAGACCTTTGAACTTCTAAAATCCTAGAGCCTTCTCCCTAATGTGTACTGTAAGGCCCGAGTTTTAGGCTTATGTTAAGTGAATAAACTTTTTATTCACGATTAGGGTTGATGTAATGTGAAGGGAAACCTGAACGAAAGTTTATTAAATGAAATATATTTATGAAGGAGAAAGTTCAGGAAAAGTTCAAGGATTTCATTATGATCGATAAAAGTTATAGCACGAACGTTTTACGCTTAAACCTAGGTCAGAAACCCTAGTATATAGCTAATTTTCACTTTTAGGCACGCTGGCAGTTAATTCCAAAAATCTTCAGAGAAAGGTTAGAATTTCTCTTCTTCCATATATAACAATCGTTTCGAGGCGAAACTCTAGGATCTACGAACGTCCGATTCCAATCATCGGAAGTTTGCCGAAACCGAATCCCTGGTATTTCAAAACCCTAGAATTTCCCGACTTTGAGGACTTTATCTATTCAGAGCTTCAAATGAATATTCCACACGCGTACACCCATTTCTCTTGATGATTTCAATCTTTCTTCAGAAGGAAGTTTTCCATTCCGACATTCGAGGCAAAAAGCAACTTATCGGGTAAAATAGTTTTACACCGACTTTGCACCGACTTTGCATTAGTTGCCAAAAATACAAGGAGACATCTTCTTAGCTTGGGAATTCCTTTGCCAAAACCTATCTTAGAATTCATGGTGAATGACGCCGGAAAAATCGGATTCGCGGAACTTTCATTTTCCCGCGAATTTCCACCTTCTATATATAGCAAACAAAGGAAGAAAAAACACAATTTTCCTCCATTTTCTCTCCTCTAAACCGCGGCCAAGAACAAGGAAGAAGGAAGAAGAGTTTTTCTTCATCGTTTGCTTGATCGTCGATCAATCAGTTGCTACTTCAAGGTTTCGAGGTATAGTCGCTAATCCTTACCTCCGATCGCTTTTTCCATAGCTTTTCTGTAGAGTTTTCTGAGCGGATAGTTTATGGGTTTTTGCAAAACTATCCTGAATCTTTCATTTCTGATTCTAAACCTCTTCTATGTATGCCCAAGATCACTTCTGCCGGATTAGATTTTCCGTTATGTCGCCGGAATTCCGCCGGAATCAATTTGAACCTAAAATACCCATTTTATGTAGTTTTTGAGTAAAGTTCCAACCTCTAGGCTGAAAACTATCGCCTTAGCTTAGTGCTAGTAGGATTAGTTGTCATAAACGTCGTTGGTGACGTCCCTGCAAAATTTTATTTTTGGGATTTCAGTTTTGAAAATCCTAAGTTAAAAATCATGACCAAAATACCCCTGCGACAGTTTTTGATCCGATAATTTTTCCGAGTTCAGAATACCCTTAGTTACGGCTTATGAAAGCATAGGAACCAAGTTTGATCGAAGAAAAATCGAACCCTACAATTACCTATAGTGGCCGAGAGCTATAAGGGGGGAGGAGGAAATTTCCTTTTCCGAAAACTTGTCTTTTCGCGCTAGATTATCGTACCTTAGAGTATAGATTACTTCGAGTAACCTTAGTAAGTATCGATAGCTTAGTTTCCGATAGATTCTGATTGATTTTTGTGGTTTTGTTCTAAAGGTGATTTTGAGGAATTTCCTGAGGATCAACACCTTGCTTGTGAAGAAGAGTTTGAAGTTTTTGCTGGAGAACCTTCAGGTGAGGGCTTCTCACTGAATCTCTAGTTAATGCTTAGGGTCGATATTTCGACATTGTTTACTGTTTATGCACTGAGATTGTGTGTGATTGAAAATGTTTTCTGAGGCTTCGGCTGACAATGTAGATGATTCATCTACTGAATGCTTTTGAAGATTGACTTACATGCTATGTGCTATGTGGGTAATCTAGGATGTGTGGTGCATGCTTTATATGCTAAGTGCTAATTGTTTATGATGCGATTTATTGATATATGACATGTTGTTGATTGTGATGATTTAAATATGCTTTACACTGAAAATCTGAGATTCTGAATGGTGAGAATAGCGGGCAGGTCATGCCGATTTTATTTTGAGAGTTTTGAGAAAGTTTGATAGGACGAACGAGGTTCGGGCCTTGTATAGGGTTTATGGATCGAGACATTCTCTGGAGTCATTTGGGGATTCGAAGATCCCGAGAACTTATAGGAATTGCGATAAGACTAAAAAGGATATTATTTTGAAAAGAAAATTCATAAGACATTAAATAACCTCTAAATCTTTAAGTAAGGGTAATAATCTCGAAAGGAGGCTTTGGATGAAAATCATAGTATGGAAAACGAGAAGTGTCGTTGGATCCAAGTGTTGAGTCTGTTGTTGTTGTGCTGATGGAGCAGCGATGTTGTTGGGCTATCCTGGGGATGAGTCCGGGGAACCGTTAGTTCCCGAGTATGTGATACTCTTGTGCTGTTGGAGCAGCGATGTTGTTGGGCTATCCTGGGGATAAGTCCGGGGAACCGTTAGTTCCCGAGTATGTAATACTCTTGTGCTGTTGGAGCAGCGATGTGTGTTGTGAAGTGTGTCTTTTGTCGCAGAATCGACTTTGCCTTAGGGTAAGATTTTAGAGACTTTAATTTACCTAGAACACGTGGCGACGTGTCGAGTGAGATCGGAGACGTTGGTTGACTAATCATCCTGCATTCATGCAACATTAATGGGGTATTAACACAGGACGTACTCTGGACCTCGTCGGATTCCAAAATGGTCATAAGACCCGGATTTCCGTGATAGAGCGTCTGTAGACGTCTCTTGTAGCAGACCGAAATGGCAGACCTACGGGTTACGGCTGATCTGACTACCGTTGTTGTTGGAGTAAGAGGCACGCGGGCCGAAATGGCACCACCGTGGCTGGTGAAGGGCTGATCCGTTGATGTCCATCCGTTCCGGATTGCATATTGGTTGACTGGGTTAACCTGCATACATATCATGCAACATGCATACTAATTTAGTTGTTGAGTGTGATTGCTATTTGATTATCTTACTTGTAACATGCTAAGTGTTATTATTGCGTTCATGTTATTGTGGAACATGCAACCCTAGGAATGATATCTTTAGCTATAAGCCTAAGTGGCTATCTATTATTTGTACCTATTGGGTTTATTATCTACATAGTTCTTTAGAGTTGACCCTCGCGTCTTCTGTGTGTGTTTTGGCGGACAACGCCTTTTGTCAGATGAACATTGCGGATTGGTTCGCAATGGTCCACCCTTCGGGGGGGATTAGGTACGAGATGATCGACCAGGACGACCCCGGGTCGTGGGTGGTTGACCCCGCGAGCCACCGAGCGACGTATTCGGGGCGTATCATGGAGGACCACGTGGATAGTGGAGGACTCTTGAGGTCAGGAGTGTTGAGGCGATGCTCTATCAGCTTCAACTTGCCACCGGGCGTTCACTGTGGACCAGGTCTTGGAGGAGCACCGCCGCCACCGTCATCTTCAGAGGAGGAGGATCCCTCAGAGGAGATTCCAGTGGGAGTGCCTTCGGCAGGGTCTAGTGCACCCTCCGTTGCGATCATTGATGATCAGGGTTCGGGCCCTAAGCCCGTGAGTCCAGCATCGGAGAGCGTTGCAGGAGCGAGGGGAGGACGGATAGGGTTGATAGACTTGGTCGTTCTGGATTCGGATTCAGACGACGATCATGCTAGCACATAGTTTTGAGTGTTGGTATGAGCTCCTCGAGTTAGGATTAGTGTAGGAGTAGAGTTTTAGCTCTGACAGTCTTGCTTCATTTGTTACTTAGGGGACAGGGTAGATCCGCCTATAGCTTTTTGTGTGGTTTCCTTACGGGAATCACAGAGAGTTGGTTGGACTTAGGAGGTCTTATTTTCAGGCCATTGGGTCAGCTGATTATCAGTTTTGAGGGATGGTGTTGCGGGCACTTCACCCTTTTCATTTGGTTTGTATATATTGCCTACGGGCATTGCACTTTTCTTTCCGTCACTGGAGGTTACTCGTGACGAGGTTGTTACTTACAGCGGGGGCTGTTTATATATTGTATATTAGTTTTATTACTTTTCGCATTTGGGTTTTATTTAATTCAGTCTTGTCTTAGTTATTATCAAAAAAAAATATTCACGTTTTTCCGCATTAAGTTTACTTTTGGTTACTAAAGTGACGCCACCGAAATCGGGGTGTTACATTGTGGTATCAGAGCACGGTCGAGTCTTTCGGGAGTTGTTGGGGAATAGGTCTTCTGTGCTAGGTTGTGTGACTCTGCAAAGAGTGAAAATTGATTGTCTGCAAGCGATTTTTCGCTTAAAAATTGATTGAAGTTATTGCTTACTCATATTGTATAGTGATGCTAGATGCTATCTTATGATAAGTACTGACTGTTTGCTTCCTTTAACAGAATATGGTGAATAATAACCAGCTAGCTGAGATGATGGCCACTATGGCCCAAGCGGTAACAGCGCAGGCCCAAGCGGTAACCGCACAGGCAAATGATAATGCCATGAGGCGTGCTACTGAAGAAGCACGTGAACAACATCAGCGCCAGAGGGAAATAACTCTGGACCAGAACAAAGGCCTCAATGACTTCAGGAGGCAAAACCCACCCAAGTTCTCTGGTGGTACTGATCCAGACAAGGCAGATCTCTGGATTCAGGAGGTTGAAAAGATATTCGGCGTCCTACAGACTGTTGAGGGTGCCAAGGTGGGCATGGCGACTTATCTGTTGCTCGGTGATGCCGAGTACTGGTGGAAGGGCCACAAGGGGATCATGGAAGCCAACCATGAAGAGGTTAACTGGAACTCTTTCCGGGACGCATTCTTGGAGAAATACTTTCCAACTAGTGCTCGGGATGAGCGGGAGTCACAGTTTCTAACCCTCCGTCAGGGAGGTATGTCTGTACCGGAATTTGCTTCTAAGCTGGAGTCTCTGGCGAAGCATTTCCAATTCTTCCACGACCATGTGAACGAGCGCTACATGTGCAAGCGTTTCGTGAATGGGTTGAGGCCAGATATTGAGGACTCAGTGAGGCCGCTGGGAATCATGCGATTCCAATCTTTGGTTGAGAAGGCCACGGAGGTGGAACTGATGAAGAACCGGAGGCTAAACCGGGCAGGAGCTGGAGGGCCGATGAGGTCGGGTCCTCAGAATGTTCAGAATCGAGGGAGGTTTCAAAACAGGAGGCCATATCAGCGTCCTGCTGGAAGGGGATTTGCCTCGGGATCTTACAGGCCCATGGTGGGTGCTGCTGGTGGTTCAGGAGGTCAGACTCAGAACCGGGAACTGACTTGCTTCAAGTGTGGAAAGCAAGGGCATTATGCTCGTGATTGTCCCGACACGAGACCTCAATGTTACAACTGTAACAAACTGGGGCATACTGCGGCACAGTGCAAGGTACCAAAGGCGGAATCAGCCGTCAACACTGCCCGAGGGAAGCGTCCTGCTGCAAAGGCGAGAGTCTACACCATGGATGGTGAGGATGCTGAGGGAGTCGATGGACTGATTAGAGGCGACGGCGAGATTGACGGTAACCTTCTATCCGTACTTTTTGATTCCGGTGCAACGCATTCTTTTATCTCTAGAGAGTGTGCAATCAGATTAAGACTTCCCATTACTGCTTTGAGCTTCGATCTGATAGTTGCTACTCCTGCCAAGACTCTACTTGCTAATTCAGCATGCATGTATTGTCCGATAACATACAACAATAGGATCTACCATGCTAACCTAGTATGCCTAACTCTTAAGAACCTAGATGTTATCCTAGGAATGGATTGGTTGTCCGGCTATCATTGTCTTTTGGACTGCAACCGAAAGAGAGTGGTATTTCCTGATTCGGATCTTTCCGAGTATCTATCTGCCAATCACATCAGCGTCGCTTTGAACGAGGGATCTCAGGAGTATTCTGTTTTGCTAAGCTTGGAGAGCAAAGGGAACCCAGAAGTTGGCAGTATTCCAGTGGTGAAGGAATTCACAGACGTTTTTCCTGGCGATGTACCTGGATTGCCGCCTGTACGCGACATTGAGTTTGCGATAGACATCGTACCGGGAACAGGGCCGATATCGATTGCACCATATCGTATGGCACCTGCGGAGCTAGTGGAACTGAAGTCCCAACTCAAAGATCTTCTGTCGAAGGGATTCATACGACCAAGCGTTTCACCTTGGGGAGCTCCAGTCTTATTGGTGAAGAAGAAGGACGGGAAATCGAGATTATGTGTCGACTACCGGCAACTGAACAAAGTAACCGTCAAGAATAGGTATCCGTTACCTAGGATTGATGATTTGATGGATCAACTGCGAGGAGCTACGGTATTCTCGAAGATCGACCTGAAGTCGGGTTATCATCAAATCAGGGTCAAGACCGAGGATATCCAGAAGACGGCATTCAGAACCCGTTATGGACACTATGAGTACTTAGTGATGCCATTTGGGGTAACGAACGCACCTGCAATATTCATGGCTTACATGAATATGACTTTTCATACGTTCCTGGATCGATTCGTCGTGGTGTTTATCGACGATATCTTAATCTACTCGAAGAATGCCGAAGACCACGAGGAGCACTTGCGACAAGTTTTACAAGTGCTGAGGGAGAAGGAGTTGTATGCCAATCCTTCCAAGTGCGAATTTTGGCTCGAAGAGGTAAAATTCTTAGGTCATGTGATCTCTAAGGAGGGAATAGCTGTGGACCCAGCAAAGGTGGAGACCGTATTGTCATGGGAACGGCCGAAGACAGTGACGGAGATCAGAAGTTTTGTCGGTTTGGCGGGATACTATCGCCGTTTTATCGAGAATTTCGCGAAGATAGTTGGACCTTTGACTCAACTGACGAGGAAGGACCAACCTTTTGCATGGACTGAAGCGTGCGAGACTAGCTTTCAGACGATGAAGGAACGGTTGACGACGTCACCTGTACTCGTCTTACCGCAACCGGAGGAACCTTATGAGGTATACTGTGATGCTTCATATCAAGGTTTGGGATGTGTGCTGATGCAACATCGGAAGGTGGTTGCTTATGCTTCAAGACAACTGAAGGTGCATGAGAAGAATTATCCAACTCATGACTTGGAACTAGCTGCGATCGTATTTGCACTGAAGATTTGGAGGCATCACTTGTATGGATGCAATTTCACTATATTCAGTGATCATAAGAGCTTGAAGTACTTGTTTGAGCAGAAGGAGCTGAACATGAGGCAGCGTCGGTGGATGGAGTTTCTTAAAGATTACGAGTTCACTCTACAATATCATCCTGGAAAGGCGAACGTTGTTGCTGATGCCTTGAGCAGGAAGATGCACATCTCGTCGATGATGGTGAAGGAGCTGCAGCTGTTAGAGCAATTTCGAGATTTGAGCTTGGATGTGAGATTGTCCGAGGGAGAACTGAAGTTCGGGATGATCAGAATTACCAATGGATTGATGGAAGAAATCCGAGATCAACAGTTACAAGATGAGTTTCTGCTCGGGAAAAGGAATTTGGTAAGTCAAGGTAAAGACCCAGAATTCAAGGTAGGAAGTGACAACATCCTACGGTGCAAGGATAGGGTTTGTGTGCCTAACAACCCTGAATTGAGAAGATTGATTATGGATGAAGGTCACAAGAGCAAGTTAAGCATTCATCCTGGAATGAAGAAGATGTACCAAGACTTGAAGATGAATTTTTGGTGGCCAGGAATGAAAAGACAAGTGGCTGAGTATGTAGCCGCATGTTTGACATGTCAGAAGGCGAAGGTGGAACATCAGAAGTCTTCAGGTATGCTACAAAGCTTGGATGTGCCAGAATGGAAATGGGATAGCATATCGATGGATTTCGTTGTGGCTTTGCCAAGAACTCAGAAGGGATACGATTCTATTTGGGTAATCGTGGATCGACTGACTAAGTCGGCTCATTTCGTACCGGTGAGGACTACGTACAACGTGGAGAAACTATCAGAGTTATATATAGCGGAGATTGTACGACTTCACGGAGTACCGACAAGTATTGTATCCGATCGAGACCCGAAGTTTACATCACATTTTTGGGGAGCTCTTCAAGAGGCTTTGGGAACAAGGCTGAGACTAAGTTCTGCTTATCATCCGCAGACTGATGGACAGACTGAGAGAACTATTCAGTCGTTGGAGGATTTGCTACGCGCTTGCGTTCTGGACAACAAGGGGAGTTGGGATACCTTATTGCCATTGATTGAGTTCACATACAACAACAGTTTTCATACGAGCATTGGTATGGCACCGTATGAGGCTTTGTATGGCCGCAAGTGTAGAACACCTTTGTGTTGGTACCAAAACGGAGAAAATCTGTTGGTAGGACCGGAACTTCTGCAACAGACCACTGAGAAGATCAAGCAGATCAGAGAGAAGATGAGGACTTCTCAGAGTAGACAGAAGAGTTATGCAGATCAGAGGCGCAGAACTCTGGAGTTCGAAGAAGGAGATCATGTATTTCTGAGAGTTACTCAGACGACGGGTGTTGGTCGAGCAATCAAGTCAAAGAAGCTTACGCCCAAGTTCATTGGACCGTATCAGATCACTCGTCGAATTGGACCAGTCGCATATCAGATTGCACTACCTCCATTTCTATCAAACATTCATGACGTATTCCACGTGTCACAACTGAGGAAATATATTGCGGATCCGACACATGTTATCGAGCTGGATGACATTGAGTTGAAGGATGATCTGTCTTTCGAGACACCGCCAATTAGCATTGGTGACACCAGGATAAAACAGTTGAGAGGGAAAGAGATCGAGCTAGTGAAGGTCATTTGGAACAAAGACACTGGTGATGCGACATGGGAGCTGAAGGAGAAGATTCAAGAACAATATCCAGAACTATTTACTAACCCTTAAGTTTCGAGGTCGAAACTTTCTTTTTGGAGGGTAGTAATGTAAGGCCCGAGTTTTAGGCTTATGTTAAGTGAATAAACTTTTTATTCACGATTAGGGTTGATGTAATGTGAAGGGAAACCTGAACGAAAGTTTATTAAATGAAATATATTTATGAAGGAGAAAGTTCAGGAAAAGTTCAAGGATTTCATTATGATCGATAAAAGTTATAGCACGAACGTTTTACGCTTAAACCTAGGTCAGAAACCCTAGTATATAGCTAATTTTCACTTTTAGGCACGCTGGCAGTTAATTCCAAAAATCTTCAGAGAAAGGTTAGAATTTCTCTTCTTCCATATATAACAATCGTTTCGAGGCGAAACTCTAGGATCTACGAACGTCCGATTCCAATCATCGGAAGTTTGCCGAAACCGAATCCCTGGTATTTCAAAACCCTAGAATTTCCCGACTTTGAGGACTTTATCTATTCAGAGCTTCAAATGAATATTACACACGCGTGCACCCATTTCTCTTGATGATTTCAATCTTTCTTCAGAAGGAAGTTTTCCATTCCGACATTCGAGGCAAAAAGCAACTTATCGGGTAAAATAGTTTTACACCGACTTTGCACCGACTTTGCATTAGTTGCCAAAAATACAAGGAGACATCTTCTTAGCTTGGGAATTCCTTTGCCAAAACCTATCTTAGAATTCATGGTGAATGACGCCGGAAAAATCGGATTCGCGGAACTTTCATTTTCCCGCGAATTTCCACCTTCTATATATAGCAAACAAAGGAAGAAAAAACACAATTTTCCTCCATTTTCTCTCCTCTAAACCGCGGCCAAGAACAAGGAAGAAGGAAGAAGAGTTTTTCTTCATCGTTTGCTTGATCGTCGATCAATCAGTTGCTACTTCAAGGTTTCGAGGTATAGTCGCTAATCCTTACCTCCGATCGCTTTTTCCATAGCTTTTCTGTAGAGTTTTCTGAGCGGATAGTTTATGGGTTTTTGCAAAACTATCCTGAATCTTTCATTTCTGATTCTAAACCTCTTCTATGTATGCCCAAGATCACTTCTGCCGGATTAGATTTTCCGTTATGTCGCCGGAATTCCGCCGGAATCAATTTGAACCTAAAATACCCATTTTATGTAGTTTTTGAGTAAAGTTCCAACCTCTAGGCTGAAAACTATCGCCTTAGCTTAGTGCTAGTAGGATTAGTTGTCATAAACGTCGTTGGTGACGTCCCTGCAAAATTTTATTTTTGGGATTTCAGTTTTGAATATCCTAAGTTAAAAATCATGACCAAAATACCCCTGCGACAGTTTTTGATCCGATAATTTTTCCGAGTTCAGAATACCCTTAGTTACGGCTTATGAAAGCATAGGAACCAAGTTTGATCGAAGAAAAATCGAACCCTACAATTACCTATAGTGGCCGAGAGCTATAAGGGGGGAGGAGGAAATTTCCTTTTCCGAAAACTTGTCTTTTCGCGCTAGATTATCGTACCTTAGAGTATAGATTACTTCGAGTAACCTTAGTAAGTATCGATAGCTTAGTTTCTGATAGATTCTGTTTGATTTTTGTGGTTTTGTTCTAAAGGTGATTTTGAGGAATTTCCTGAGGATCAACACCTTGCTTGTGAAGAAGAGTTTGAAGTTTTTGCTGGAGAACCTTCAGGTGAGGGCTTCTCACTGAATCTCTAGTTAATGCTTAGGGTCGATATTTCGACATTGTTTACTGTTTATGCACTGAGATTGTGTGTGATTGAAAATGTTTTCTGAGGCTTCGGCTGACAATGTAGATGATTCATCTACTGAATGTTTTTGAAGATTGACTTACATGCTATGTGCTATGTGGGTAATCTAGGATGTGTGGTGCATGCTTTATATGCTAAGTGCTAAGTGTTTATGATGCGATTTATTGATATATGACATGTTGTTGATTGTGATGATTTAAATATGCTTTACACTGAAAATCTGAGATTCTGAATGGTGAGAATAGCGGGCAGGTCATGCCGATTTTATTTTGAGAGTTTTGAGAAAGTTTGATAGGACGAACGAGGTTCGGGCCTTGTATAGGGTTTATGGATCGAGACATTCTCTGGAGTCATTTGGGGATTCGAAGATCCCGAGAACTTATAGGAATTGCGATAAGACTAAAAAGGATATTATTTTGAAAAGAAAATTCATAAGACATTAAATAACCTCTAAATCTTTAAGTAAGGGTAATAATCTCGAAAGGAGGCTTTGGATGAAAATCATAGTATGGAAAACGAGAAGTGTCGTTGGATCCAAGTGTTGAGTCTGTTGTTGTTGTGCTGATGGAGCAGCGATGTTGTTGGGCTATCCTGGGGATGAGTCCGGGGAACCGTTAGTTCCCGAGTATGTGATACTCTTGTGCCGTTGGAGCAGCGATGTTGTTGGGCTATCCTGGGGATAAGTCCGGGGAACCGTTAGTTCCCGAGTATGTAATACTCTTGTGCTGTTGGAGCAGCGATGTGTGTTGTGAAGTGTGTCTTTTGTCGCAGAATCGACTTTGCCTTAGGGTAAGATTTTAGAGACTTTAATTTACCTAGAACACGTGGCGACGTGTCGAGTGAGATCGGAGGCGTTGGTTGACTAATCATCCTGCATTCATGCAACATTAATGGGGTATTAACACAGGACGTACTCTGGACCTCGTCGGATTCCAAAATGGTCATAAGACCCGGATTTCCGTGATAGAGCGTCTGTAGACGTCTCTTGTAGCAGACCGAAATGGCAGACCTACGGGTTACGGCTGATCTGACTACCGTTGTTGTTGGAGTAAGAGGCACGCGGGCCGAAATGGCACCACCGTGGCTGGTGAAGGGCTGATCCGTTGATGTCCATCCGTTCCGGATTGCATATTGGTTGACTGGGTTAACCTGCATACATATCATGCAACATGCATACTAATTTAGTTGTTGAGTGTGATTGCTATTTGATTATCTTACTTGTAACATGCTAAGTGTTATTATTGCGTTCATGTTATTGTGGAACATGCAACCCTAGGAATGATATCTTTAGCTATAAGCCTAAGTGGCTATCTATTATTTGTACCTATTGGGTTTATTATCTACATAGTTCTTTAGAGTTGACCCTCGCGTCTTCTGTGTGTGTTTTGGCGGACAACGCCTTTTGTCAGATGAACATTGCGGATTGGTTCGCAATGGTCCACCCTTCGGGGGGGATTAGGTACGAGATGATCGACCAGGACGACCCCGGGTCGTGGGTGGTTGACCCCGCGAGCCACCGAGCGACGTATTCGGGGCGTATCATGGAGGACCACGTGGATAGTGGAGGACTCTTGAGGTCAGGAGTGTTGAGGCGATGCTCTATCAGCTTCAACTTGCCACCGGGCGTTCACTGTGGACCAGGTCTTGGAGGAGCACCGCCGCCACCGTCATCTTCAGAGGAGGAGGATCCCTCAGAGGAGATTCCAGTGGGAGTGCCTTCGGCAGGGTCTAGTGCACCCTCCGTTGCGATCATTGATGATCAGGGTTCAGGCCCTAAGCCCGTGAGTCCAGCATCGGAGAGCGTTGCAGGAGCGAGGGGAGGACGGATAGGGTTGATAGACTTGGTCGTTCTGGATTCGGATTCAGACGACGATCATGCTAGCACATAGTTTTGAGTGTTGGTATGAGCTCCTCGAGTTAGGATTAGTGTAGGAGTAGAGTTTTAGCTCTGACAGTCTTGCTTCATTTGTTACTTAGGGGACAGGGTAGATCCGCCTATAGCTTTTTGTGTGGTTTCCTTACGGGAATCACAGAGAGTTGGTTGGACTTAGGAGGTCTTATTTTCAGGCCATTGGGTCAGCTGATTCTCAGTTTTGAGGGATGGTGTTGCGGGCACTTCACCCTTTTCATTTGGTTTGTATATATTGCCTACGGGCATTGCACTTTTCTTTCCGTCACTGGAGGTTACTCGTGACGAGGTTGTTACTTACAGCGGGGGCTGTTTATATATTGTATATTAGTTTTATTACTTTTCGCATTTGGGTTTTATTTAATTCAGTCTTGTCTTAGTTATTATCAAAAAAAAATATTCACGTTTTTCCGCATTAAGTTTACTTTTGGTTACTAAAGTGACGCCACCGAAATCGGGGTGTTACATGTACGAGACTCTCTCTCTCTTTCTCTCTCTCTCTCTCTCTCTCTCTCTCTCTCTCTCTCTCTCCCGTGGTGGTTGATAACAATCTTCCATCCTCCAATTCTTCAAGGTCTTTTGGCACATGCACTATAATCTACAAAGGTAAGAATAGTCTCTTGAATTAATGCATGCGTATGCTTGTTTTCATTTTTTTTTGCCTGATATGTGAGACGAAGTTGTCAAAAGGCGTCGCGAATATTGTTGTATGCCTCGTGCTATTGATTGCTTCTCACCTGATTATGCATGTTGTTCCTGCCAAGAACGTAGAGATAGGGTATAGTACCTAGAGTGAAGAGATTGCAACAAGAGAGAGAATCTATAAAGGGAATGTATAATCGCTTAGAGAGAGAAAATAACTAAATTTAGAGTTTGTTATTGATCAAATGAGCTAAGAGTCCCTTTCATATGGTATTCGCTCCCTATTTATGGGCTAGGGGCTGGGCCTTGTGAGATTAACTACCTCTATTGAGCCAGTTGGGCCTCGAGTTCAACTACCTTTTCTACCTATCTCTACTCGTGGCTTATTACTTAGTCATCCCCCTATGTATAAGAGCCCCTCTCACTTTCTCACTCTCAATCACTGCCATAGTGATTGAACTCTAACAAGAGTACAAAGACATATCTCATGATCACACAACTAACACAACTCTTAGCTTACAACTATGGCATAAAGCTGCTATGAGAACACTCAGTATGAACTTAATAAACCCTAATACAAAACACACGGTGAGCACCTAGCAACTAGGTCTTGGGTCTTCATAAGTAATAGTCTTCCAGGCCTTGTCTTCGATGGGCTTGAAAGTACACACAGTCCATACACAATAACAGGAAGTTGTTTCAGAAACAAAACAATAACGAATCTGCACAGAATCTCCAAACCGTGAATTAAGGTGCAGATACAAACTTCCACAATTAACTCCAAATCAAACCCTTGTGAACCGGGTTTGACAACACTAAATATCTCCCTTGACGGCTGAAAGAAGCTTCCAATAATAACCTAACTTGATCACAAACTAATCAACACAAAGCTTCTCAAAAACTACCAAGTAACATAAAATCGCCCAGGGACAAATGTCATTGCACGATGTTGCAACATCTTGTCCAACAACTTAGCACACACATACATTAGCCAAAATGCAGACAACCATAACCAAGGAACAACAATCTCCCCCTTTGTCAAATTTTAGCTAATACAAATCACTAACATAAAGCTCTTCAAAACTCAACCAGCAGCACAAGAGCATCATAACATACCAAGGTTGCTAAATAAATCATCACACATAGCTATTATCAGCAGTTATACACAACCATAAGTAGTACTAAAACACGACAAAATAAATTAGAGTTCCACAGCAGATAACCATAAGCAATCATCCTTCACAATAGACAAACTAAGAACATCAGAAATCACTGCATACCAGAAACTACTGCAACAGTACTACTACTACTCTACTCCCCCTTATTAGCATAATTTGGCAAAGGCTCATTGAAGATCATAGGAAGAGAGTCATCTTCTTCTTCTCTAGTGGTTTCATAGTGAGCTTCCTCTTCTTCAACAACAGCATTCTCATCCCCAGCAATCTCAGCTTCCTCTTCAACCTCTTCTTCCTCAGCAGCAGCAAGAACCTCAGTCAGAGACTGGATTAGTTGATCAACATTAAGTTTCCTCACCTTACAGGCCTGTATGGTGTCTTTCGGGGTCTTTGAAACTTCCTGCAATTCAACCACAATGTCTTCCTTGCTTGACCCAGGTGCCTTAGTACCATTGACACTGGTAGTTCCTCTAGCAGCAGATAGCATAAAGTCTGGAAAATGTGGTCCAGTAAACAGGCGATAATCAAATTTGAGAGGGAGATGCTTCTTACCTAGAGGTTCATCAACCCTCAAAATGTTAGGATGTTGTTGCAGAATAAGCCCAGAGAGAAGACATGGAAATAGAATAGGCAGCTTAACAGCAAAAGATCCAGCATGCTTGTTGGACAATCTGCAAGTGCACAGATATTTTCGGGTTTTAATATCGAATCCACAGGGACCGTGAGTGAGAATTATGGTTTAAGCTTGAAGCTTGTGAGTTTTGAAAGCGAGTAAAATTCGGAATTTGATTTGATTGTTTGTAACAAAGAGTTTATAAAAATAAACAAGAGTAAAGAGTTGTAAATGTAACGCCCCAATTTCTCGAGTACCACACAGTAAACCAAAGGTCACAATTTTCATAAAGAATTTTCGCTGATTCAATTATTAATCTTCACTTAGTGGTAAAGGATTCATTTTACAAAAACTCTTAAAACTTTAATCGCAAATCATTTAAAATCGAATTGTGCGTCTAAATACAAATAATCAAAATAACTGAAACGATACTTGTAATTAAAATAAAAGTAACCGTAGTCACACCCATCTGTGTAAATAACCAAGTACAAAATTGTTAACTTATTACTTCTGAAAATGAAACGGCAAAATCATAATAAATAGTTCAATGAAATAAGAAAGTAATTAAAATCCGATGCTTCACTCCCGAGTCCCCAAGTAGACTACCCTCAATCTCTGTCCTTGTCTTCACTGGAAATCTCCACAAGCTCAATCCCGAATAAATCTCTGTCCCGGCGGCGCTTCTTCAAAGGCGGCTCGGCTAGTGGAAGAGACTCAAGTGGCAAATCAAGAGGGCCCAACACACAACATGCCTCCATGTCGCCCCACCAAGAAGGTGCCACAGGTACACGTCCAGCCATCCCCGTCTTGTCATCAAGCCTTGGCTCTTCAGCTGGCGTCTGAGTTGGAACAACGATCTGCTCCACTAGTCTCGGGCACTCTACTGCTACCTCTTCAGAAGGGTCATGTTCCTCTGAAGCTACATGAGATCCTACATCCTCTGGGAAATAGAACCGTGGAGGTAGATAGGGCAAGGTGATGACTCCACCCATCATCCGTTGTATCTCCACAATGTTGCCATGCTTGTCCTGCCCCGTGAGCTTAGCATCTCCGACGTAGGCTCGGCGAACTCCAGACGTGTCGGTCGTCCAGGCCGGATCCTTCTCTGCATCATACAATTTCATCTCCCATGTGTCGACGACGTGGTCTTCAGAACCATCTGCCCCCCCCCCCAACAAATAACACAGAACAAACAATGCAAGGTCAGGTTACAAATCAAACATAATTACATAGCAAATCACAACACGTATTATCTCTTTGTTTTTATGGGATTTTATAGAACAGTTAGTCACCTAAGTGTTGGTTAGACTAACGTTTTCTCACATTACACAACCCACCAAAACACCTTGGCCAATCTCGAATATCCGCAGATGCACAATTCTCGGAGGGGACACATAGTACAACCCTCAGTTCACAGGAAGACACGCAGTCATCCCAAGGGGACACACAGTACAACACTTAATCTCAAGGAGACCGCAGTCAACCTTATCACGTGGAGCCCCAATGATCCACAAAAACACCCTCTCGTGCAAGCAACCGTTTGTCTTTAACGGCACCATCGTTCTCATGGTTCATAGTCTTAACTAGACCTATGTTCCATTTAATTCACATTTACTTGCAAGCGATTAAATCTCGATTCTCTTTGTTCATGGCTCTAATTGGTCAACCTAGAGTCTTAACAAATTTTAACGTCGAATAAAGCAACATAAACGACAATAAATATTCACAACACCAATGGGAATTACAGTTGGATGAGCGACCCTCTATTTCTCAGTCAGCAATATTCATAGCACATAGATATTCATAATCATATTCTCATGCTTTTCAAACACATAAATCATGGCAAATCATCAAGCAAGATATCAAACGACTTGTGCCTGAAAATGAAAGAAAGAAACACTCGAACCCCTTGAAATAGGGTTCGGCCGAACCCACACATGGCTCTAGGGTTTTCAAAAAAAATTTCCTTTGTTTCTTTTCAGCCACACAAGCCTTTGTCCAGCCCCCAACATCAATCTAATAACCCAAAAATTCCAGATTTAAACATCCGTCAATCATCATGTTGAAACAAGTGAAATACAAGCCAAATTTAGCAAGTAGTCATATTATTTATGCATAAGGTCATAGAGTAATAGCAAGTACATAAAATAAGGGTTTATAGACAAGGTTTTCATGGCACAAAAGTCCAGCAACAACCTCCTTCACATATCACATGCAAACACATACAAGATCATAGCTTTTCTCATGGAAGTTCATGGCAAATACCCTAAGCATCTACCCTTTCCAAAACCAGCCCTTACCTTGAATGAAAGATGATGGAAAAGCAAGGGTTTGTGATGAAAAGGAAAGCCAACAAGCTTCTGTCCAAGTTCTTCTCCTAGTTCTCCCAACCGATCTCTCTCTCTCTCTCTCTCTCTCTCTCTCTCTCTCTCTCTCTCGCTATCCCTCTCACGCTCCCTCTCGCTTCTCTCTTGCTCTCTCTCGTTTTCTCTCTTTCTTTCTCTCTTTTCTCTTCTCTTTTCTTTGCTGAGTTTTACGTGCAAGAGTGTATGGTGAGGCTCCAACTTCTGTTTATGTAAAAAAAACAAGGTTTTCCCCCCTTTACCCCTCGCCAAACCGGCGGCCAAGCTAAACATGGGCTAGGTTTTTGTTTTTCTTTCTCCTTTTTCTCACTAGTTGGCCCAAGCCCAAAATCAAATAGTCAAATTAGTTAATTACTCATTAATAAACCATAATCAGACTTTAAAGCAAATCAAAACCCTCCCCAATCACATAGGTTGCCGGCGGCCACAAGGCCTATTAGGGTTTCAAACCTTAATCTCCTTCTCTCAAGCCCATGCCAATCCTAGCCCAATTAGGTTTTCTCACACTTTACTTAAGCCAACAACCTCTGATTTAATTAGATAACTAATTAAATAATTAATCACTAATTAAATGAATTAACACAAAATAAAAATTCCCTTCTTTTTAGCAAAACCGCAAGGATTGTACAGCCAGACCTATGGTCACTTAAACGTGAATATCTCGGGCTACAGAGATCGGAGTGACATGAAACCAACGAGAGAACTTAGCTAACTGAACGAGCTACAACGCTCATGAAGAAAGCTTCTCAAGATTAGGTCGTTAAGACCTCTCAAAATTTCACACAAGCTCACAGACAGATTCACAAGACACTCAAACTTCGTTAAAAACTTCACATTGATTCATTAACTCACACAAGCAATACAATAGTAAGATTAGGGTCGTACAATACCACCCTCCTTAAAATAGTTTCGACCTCAAAACTTAAGGTTCTACAAATAACTCGGGATGTGACTCCCGCATCTTATCCTCAATCTCCTAGGTAGCGTCACCCGTCGCTTGATTCCAAATAACTTTCACCAAGGACACCTCCTTTTGTTTCTCAAGCGTTTGGTACTCTTGTCGACGATCTTGTTGGGCGGCATCACCATCGTCAGATCATCCTTTAGCTGAATATCATCAGGTTCAAGAACATGAGAGTCATCAGCCATGTACTTTCGCAACTGTGACACATGAAGTACATCATGAATATTGGATAGGAATGGCGGCAACGGAATCCTATATGCCACTGGCCCAACACGTTCCATAATCTGGTACGGTCCAATGAACTTTGGAGTAAGCTTCTTGGACTTGATCGCCCGTCCGACACCTGTCATCGGGGTGACCCGCAAGAAGACATGTCTCCAACTTGAAATTACAGCTCCTTTCTCCAGTTGTCAGCATAACTCTTCTGACGACTGTGCGAGATCCTCATCTTTTCCTGGATTCGCTTCACTTTTCTGTGGTTTACTGAACCAGCTCAGGTCCAATCACCAAGTTCTCCCCGTCTTGATGCCAGCACAAGGGCGTACGACACCTCCGACCATACAAAGCTTCGTAAGGTGTCATCCCTATGCTCGAATGAAAACTGTTGTTGTAGGTGAACTCAACCAACAACAACAATTCATCCCAGCTTCCCTGATGATCCAACACACAATCCCTTAACAATTCCTCCAAGGATTGAATAGTCCTTTCGGTTTTCCCATCCGTCTGTGGATGATAAGCGGAACTCAACCTCAACTTGGTTCCCAAAGCTTGCTGCAAAGCTCCCCAGAGACGTGAGGTAAACCTCGGGTCTCGGTCCGACACAATGCTAGATGACACACCATGTAGACATACAATCTCAACGATGTAGATCTCTGCTAACTTCTCCACCATGTAGTTCAGGTTGATTGGCACGAAGTGAGCAGTCTTCGTCAATCGATCGACCACCACCCAAATTGCATCGAATCTCCTTCGTGTTAGTGGTAACGCCGTCACGAAGTACATAGAAATGATGTCCCACTTCCACTCCGGAACATCCAACGACTGAAGTTTCCCTGCTGGTTTCTGATGTTCCACCTTCGCCTTCTGACATATCAGACATGTCGACACGTACTCAGTAACTTGTTTCTTCATCCCAGGCCACCAGAAATGAAGTTTCAAGTCCTGATACATCTTGTTCATTCCCGGATGAATACTCAACTTGCTCTTGTGGCCTTCATCCAAGATCAACCTCCTCATAGCTGCGTCATTGGGTACACAAACTCTCCCTTTGCAACGCAAAAGACCATCGTTTCCGATAGTGAATTCTGGTGCCTTCCCTTGAGTAACAAGCTTGTGCCACTCAATCAGTCCTTCATCGGTTTCTTGTCTCGACTTTATCTCGTCAAAGAGTCCACTCGACACCGTCACCATTCCAAAGCACAACTTTCCTAGCGTGTTCTTAACATCCAAGCTCAGATCTCGGAATGCCTCCAACAGTTCTAACTCCTTGACCATCAACGAGGATACATGTATAGCCTTTCGACTATGAGCGTCAGCTACAACATAGGTCTTCCCCGGATGATACTGTAGAGCAAACTCGTAGTCTTGTAGAAATTCCATCCACCTTTGCTGCCTCATGTTCAGATCCTTCTGATCAAACAAGTACGTCAGACTCTTGAGATCACTGTAGATCATGAACGTACTGCCATACAGATAATGCCTCCAAATCTTGAGAGCATTCACTATAGCAACAAACTCCAAATCATGCGTAGGATAATTCTTCTCGTGAATCTTCAGCTGTCGCGAAGCATAATCAATCACCTTCTTTTTGCATCATTACACAACCCAACCTATTATGTGAAGCATCACAATACACGTCGTATGGCTCTCCCTCCTTAGGCAAGGCTAGTATTGGTGCAGTAGTCAGTCGCTTCTTCATCTCCTGAAAACTCTCTTCACATTTCTCCGTCCATGCAAAAGGTTGATTCTTCTTCGTCAATTGTGTCAACGGCGAAGTCAACTTTGCATAGTCCTTCACGAAGCGTATGTAGTAGCCAGCAAGCCCAACAAAACTTCTGATGTCGCTTGCCGTCTAAGGTTGTTCCCACGACAAAATCCATTAAATTTTGCTGGGGTCAACAACCACACCCTAACTTGATATGACGTGACCTAGAAACTTAACCTCTTCCATCCATAATTCGCATTTGGAGCCATTAGCATACAGTTCCTTCTCTCGCAATACTCCTAGCACTTGTCGTAAATGCTCTTCGTGTTCCTCGTTACTCTTCGAGTAGATTAGGATGTCGTCGATGAACACCACCACGAACTTGTCCAGGAATGTCCTGAACACTCTGTTCATGTAGTCCATAAATATTGCGGGTGCATTGGTAACTCCAAACGGCATCTTTGGTTAATTTAATGTGAGTGGCTGCTGGAGTTCTCTTATGAGTTGAACCTTTAAGACCAAACTTCTTGACCAATTCTTTGGCATACTTGCTCTGTGAAATGAAAATAGAATCTTCCATTTATTTCACTTACAATCTCGAGAAGTAGTTTAATTCACCAACCAAACTCATTTGAAACTCTAACTTCATTTGTTGGACAAAATGTTCTACCATGTGGTCTGACATCCCACCAAAAAAAATCTCATCTACATATAGCTGAGCTATCAGGAGATTTCCACCATCATTCTTCACAAATAAGGTCTTGTCTATCCCTCTTTTGCTGTGTCCCTTGTTTGTCAAAAATTCAGTCAGTCTTTCATACCAAGCCCTTGGTGCTTGCTTTAACCCATAGAATGCCTTTCTCAACTTATATACATGACCTGGAAATATTGTATCTACAAAGCCCTTTGGTTGTTCTACATAAACCTCCTCATTCATATAGCCATTCAAGAAAGCACTCTATACATCCATCTGATACAATTTTGTAAGACCAAGATTTGGTTTCGTGTACATCTCTAGGTTTTGATGATAACAATTATATATTTTGAGTATGAATAACTTTGGTACTCTAACGTTTGTCTTTCGTGTATTTGAAAAATAAGTTCTGATTCTGATTGAAAGGGGTTTTCATCAGAAGTCAAAGACCAAAGTGTTGACGAACAAACCGCTTCTGCACTCACTACGTTCTAATGAACGGTAGTTTACTGCTTCAGATGTTCTGAAGATTAAAGCTCTGATGAGGGTTCTGAAGAATCAAGTGTTGAAGACTCAGAAGACTAGAAGTTTTGAAGTGAACGGTCAAAGACTCTGATGACTTGAAGATTCTGAAGACCCAAAGAAAGCTGGCTCTGAAGACCAAGTGCTTCAATTCTGAAGACCAGAAGTTTTGAAGGGAACAGTTCAGAAGCTGAAGACATGCAGTTCTGAAGATCCAAGCATTCTCGTGACTCTGGCTAGAAGCTTCACAAGTTCACAATTGAAGCGCGCCTCTGAAGATCAGAAGTCAACGGTAAAGGAAAAAGGGTCACTATCAAATAATACAATCCCAGGGTACTATCCTGACCAGTCTACCTACGAGGATCAACCATTGTACGTTCTAGAAATTCCAGAAGTACCCTCCAACGGATAGAATTTCACAACGGAAATATCACCTTGTGCTTGGAGTATTTAAAGGCTGAAGAAAGGAAGAAAAAACTAAGACATGGCATTGCAATACAACTCTCATTCAAGCGATAAACCTTAGAAATATTTTTCTTCATTGTTCATAATTTGTTTACACTCTTCTTGTTTAGAAGCAAATCTTTGTAAACCAAATCTATTCAAACTCTTGTTTGTATTTCCTTAAGGGACCGGTTAGGTCAGTAGTCTTGAGAAGACTAAGACTTGTGTGTCTTAGTGTTTGCTAGTTCTTAGGATTGTTAGTCATTGATCAAGGTGTGCTAGTGCAGTTGTAACATCCTTTGATTAGTGTATTACCTTCATTCGAAGAAAGAAGAATCACCTTAACGGGTGGACTGGATTAGCTTGAGGATTTGATCAAGTGAACCAGGATAAAATCCTTGTGTGTTTCTATCTTTACTCTTTGCTCTCCTTCCTTGATTCCGAGAGAGTTACGTGAACTTAAAAAGGAACCATTTTTATTGCAAAACCCTATTCAAACCCTCTCTTTCTAGTGTTTGTCATACCTTCAAGTTTTAACTTCAGCAGACATGCTACTCCTAACAACAATCTGATTGATTCCAAATGAGCAACTGGTGCAAATGTCTCATCTAAATCAATTCCTTCAATCTGAGTATACCCTTGAGAAACTAACCTGGCCTTGTTTCTTGTTACAATACCATTTTCATCTAACTTGTTTCTGAAAAATCCACTTGGTACCAATCACATTCACACCATCTGGTCTTGGAATAAGATCCCATACTTCATTTCTCTTGAATTGACCCAGTTCTTCTTGCATGGCATTGATCCAGTACTCATGTGTTAGAGCTTCCTGGATGTTCTTTGGTTCAATCCTAGAGATAAAACAGGCATTTGCAATGATATTTGTAGATCTAGTCTTGACTCCTTCATTTAGATTCCCTATAATGTTCTCTTTGGGATGAATTTTCTGAATCCTAATTGCTGGAACCACCTCCTTTGGTGACACATGCTCATTTTCTGCTTCCGACTCAATGTTAGACTTGATGTCTGAGACATTTGGTCGTTCATCAACTGTATGAGGCACATTATCATCTCCATCTGCATTGTCCTCTTCCAGATTGTTTCTTTTATCATCAACAATAACATTTATGGACTCCATCATTGTCTTTGTACGAGAATTGAAGACCCTGTATGCCTTGCTATTCATTGAGTAACCCAAAAATATCCCCTCGTCACTCTTGAGATCTAGTTTCCTTCTCTATTCTCTATCGGTCAAAATGTAGCATTTACTTTCAAAGACATGAAAGTATTTAACAGTAAGTTTCTTGCCTTTCCATAGCTCATATGAAAAAGAGTTAGTTCCTGAACGAATAGTTACTCGATTGTGAATGTAGCAAGAAGTGTTTATGGCCTCAGCCCATAAGTGATAAGGAACTTTCTTTGCATGAAGCATCACCCTGGAAGATTCTTGCAAAGTTATGTTCTTTCTTTCAACTACACCATTCTCTTGAGGAGTGATAGGAGCTGAAAATTCACGCTTAATTCCTTCATTGACACAGCATTCTGAGAATTTACTATTCCCAAATTCCTTTCCACGATCACTTCGAATTCTCACAATTCCATAACCCTTCTCTATTTGGAGTTGTTGACTTAGTTCTCTGAAGACTTCAAAAGTGTCTGATTTTTCTGCAATGAAACTCACCCAAGTGAATCTTGAAAAATCATCAACACAGACAAAGACATACATTTTTTCTCCAAAGATTTCTTTCTGCATTGGTCCCATTAAGTCCATGTGTAGCAGTACCAATGATCTTGTTGTAGGAACATGAGTTAGTTTCTTGTGAGAAGTCTGAGTCTGCTTTCCAACCTGACACTCCAAGAACTTTGTCCTCTTCAATCTTCAGTCTAGGAAGGCCTCTGATAGCTTCCTTAGAAATGACCTTCTTAATGCTTTTAGGATTGAGATGCCCTAGTTTTTTATGCCATAGCTTTGCCTCATCTTCCTTGGACGCGAGACACATTGAAGTCATAGCTTTGTTATGTAGAGACTACATATAGCAATTGTCTTTGGATCTCACTCCAGTCATGACCACTTCCTCCTTCTCATCAGTAACTTTGCAGCCAACTTTGTCGAATAAGACATTCAGATCCAGGTCACACAGTGGACTTATACTGATTAGGTTTGCAGTTAATCCTTCCACCAGTATCACATTATTCAGATTTGGAGAGTCACCACTAACAATCTTCCCATATCCTTTGATTTTTCCTTTTGCACCATCACCAAAAGTGACATAGCTGGTATAATGTGGCTTGATGTTGTCAAGATACATCTTCACCCTTGTCATGTGCCGGGAACAACCACTATCAAAATAACAATCCTCCTTAGAAGACACTCTTAGAGAGGTGTAGGCAACAAGTGTTGTAACATTTTTCTTAGGTTTCCACTCTCTTCCTTTTGGATTAGCATAAGTATATTTCTGAGTGAGTTTTCAATTCTGAGGAGCTCCATAAAGTTTGTAACAATAAGGTCTTATATGTCCATGTTTACCATAGTGATGACATCTCCAGCTTGAGCTTCTCACTTTCTGAACCGAAGGATGAGAATATGGAATCTGGCGATATACTTGTTGGACACCAAGTTGTGACATCCGGTTTGACATCTTGAACTCAGTCTTCTTCTCAGCAGGTACGAACTTGTGAATGGTCTTTTTGTTTTCTTATGATGTAGTATCATCAACATAGACTAAAGCTTTCTTATCCTTTGCCACTTTTCCTGTTTCCAAAATCATATCAAACACATCAGTTCCTATATTCAACATACGAACAGATTTTATCATACCTGATGGCCCGAACAAAATTAAACCTTCTTGTTTCTTTCTTTTCCTTTTTGAGTCCTTTATTGAGTTTTAAGTAAGTTGAGTCACTTTTTAATTCATAATTGCATCTGCATTAGTTTAAGTGTTTTTAATCAATTTAATTGGTCTTTTTATTAGTTTAGCTAAAGAGTAATTCCTATGGTCAGTTTTGAGTTGAAGTCTTTCGAATTCATGAGTGTTGATTTCACATTGAGGGTTTTATTTGCTGAATTGAATGAAGTGATGGTGAATTATCATGATTATTGACATGTTCCAATGAGTTACATTGTTGTTTTGATGGTTTCTTGAGATTCTTTTCAGGTTTAATAGGTTTTTGATGGCTAATGATGATGGTTGAAAGCTAAGTTAAGAGCCATGATTAAAATGTTTAATCATTATATATTAATACATGTGTGATAAAAGAAAAATAAAAAAAGCCACGTGGAATCGATGACTGTGCAAAAATACAGCCATATAAGCACATAACACGAGTATGGACTTTTTTAGATTAAAATAAAATTCCAGGGATCCGGAATCGGAATTTTTTTTTAGGGAAATATTTTCGTATGTCGTACAATTTCAAGGACCTTCAGAGTATTTAAGCCTTATGTTAATTGTGTAAGTTGGGTGTAGTAACTCTTGCTTATAATTATAATGATTTGGAGTACCAACTATGCAAAGAATTAAAATTGAGAAGGAATTGACGAATGTTATTCTACCTATCTTCAAACAAGCCAAGGAAGGTGAAAGAGTAATCCCTGCTCCATCAAAGGGGATCTTCAGAAAATTAGAGCATGGTATGAATAATACTCTCAATCCTTTATCTTTTTATTTTTCTAAACTTTGTTCAATATGCATTTTGTTAAATTTAGACGTTTGATCATATCATTTGCAATGTTTTGTATGATAATAATTTTAAGAACGTAAGTGGTATACCAAAATTTTTACATTTCAGGAACACTTATCTCCATCGTCTGTACCCATGATGTGTCAACCAAGCGTGAACGATCTACATAAAGCAGCAGATCAAGATCATCTATGAAGAGGAGAAGATCGTGTAAGATCCTACCTTGATGAATAAAATTATTTATTTTAGAATAAATGATATAGTCAGACTTGCTTGTGAATTGTGAATTTTTCTTGATGCATTGGAGTGTATAGTATTATTAATATTGAAGTGATAATACTTGGGGGTTAGGAAATAAATATGTGTAAGGTCAAGGACTCCAAGATAAGTGATTTTGGGTTGCTTGAGGACCAAAAACGAGGGTCATACTCGAGTATGTGAAGAGGAGAGGAAAGAAGACTTGTTTTTTAGTAGGATTGCATGAATTAAGGGGAAATTTGGGAGTTATGTCTCCTAGTTAAGTGCTGATCAGTTTTGGGACAAGTGAGTTATAGGCAAATGATGAGCCACAAATGCTTGGTCTCCTTTCAAATTGGTGAAAATTTTGAAGGCTCTCGCATGACATAGTGTGGCCGCGAGTTTGAGGGTAAAAGGGGAAGGATTTTCAGCTTTTTGGAGAGACAAATAAGGGCTGAGTGAGAAACCCAAACACACACCCTCATTTTCCACACACTTCAGAAAAAGAAAGAAAGAAAGAAAGAGTGAGAGAGTGAGAGAGGGGCGGCGGCAAGGAGAGAAGAAGAGGAAGAAGAAGGAGAGGAAACAAGAGAGATCAAGAGATAAAGGAGAGAATCAATCCAAGGCTGAAGGTGCAGTGATGACCCTATTTTAGTAGTGTTTTTAGGGTCATTTCTTTGTTTGTTTTGAGTCTTTTTGTTGAGTCTCATGTATTGTTTCATGCATTCTCATGCATTTTTATCTTTTCTTGAGTCTTTGTTTTGTTTTGGTAATTTTGTAGTTTTATAGGGAGTTTTCTTGCATTTTAAGTTAAGTTTAGGACTCGCATGATTTTCTTTTGTTTTATGAAGGACCTCTTGTGCTAATAAGCTCTTTGAGCTTCTGGAATTTTCCTTGTCTTGTTGGTTAAGTTTGCAGATCAGAAACTGAAGGAAAAAGAAAGCCACGAAGCATGGAATTGAAGGAGGGCTTAAAGAGGACTTAAAGAGGCTTGAAAGGGGAGTTACAAGAAGCTGAAAAGGCTGTTCCAGCGAAGCTTGAGCGCCTAGGCGCTGGGAATTGGCGCCTAGGCGCCAATTAGCTCCAAAGAGCATGTTTTGGGCATGCAATTGGCGCTCAGGCGCTCTGAATTGGCGCGTGAGCGCCCAGACTCGTATTCTGTGCCTATAAATAAGGCTTAGGCCAATTTCTTTGGGGGACTGAGACATTTTACTCATTTTGGATCACGTTTGAGAGCTGAGGAGAACCTTGGGGCTGTAGGAAGGCTTCCAACTTGTATTTTTCTCAGGTTTTCATTACATTTTCTGTATGAATTCACTAGCCATGAGTGGCTAGTTTCCGTTTTTGCTTTGGGTTAAGAGATTCTATGAAGTTTTAGTTTGTTAAATCCTATCTCTATGCATGAGTTCTTGATTTAATCTTGTATTTCAATTCCTTTATGCATGTTTAGCTTTGGTGCACCTTTGTTATAGGCTAGATTATAATCAAATGGAAGTTTGTTATGATTTAGGGACATGAATTGAAATAGATCCTTCAATACTTGCTTCTAGGCATAGAGTAAGGGGAGGGTTTTGTTGGCCTGAATATACATGCTTATAAACCTCTTATGAATGTTTAAGTACACAAGGAATTGGGCTTAACTTTCAGTTTGAGAGAATTACTTTTGTGAGGAATCAACTAGTAAGTACATAGGCTATAGCAACAAGAGATAAATCAAGGTGTCACATGCATAGGATAGGTGGACTAAAGTGGATTAGATGATCAACAACCCAAGGTAATTTTCTATCAATTGTTATTTACAACATTATCAACATTGCTCTTTTGCAAAACTTTTGTCACAAACAACCAAAACCAATTTCTGAATTTTATTGCTTTAGAAACTTGCAAACTTTAGGCTTAAATCAACAATTCTCACTCACAATCCCTGTGGTTCGATATTTTAAAACCCGGAGGTATTCGTACACTTGCGAATTGACCAACATGCAGCAAGGAGAAGGCTTCTCCATTCATCTTTTCCATCACATTTCTATCATCTCTTTCAAACCCAAAAGCCAAGGTAAGGGGTGGATCTAGTGGGTAGAGTCTAGGATCAAGATGATGAAGGTTGCATGATTTACATGACTATAGTTTGAGTTTTGTGATGATGATGATGTATGAGGGTTGGGGGCTGATCATATGCTTTAGGAACTTGATATGTGCTGCCTTAAACCTGATCAAAAGTTGATGCCATGATCACTTGCAATTGATGCCAAAAGTTGATGCCATGACTATCATATGCTTAAGGATGATTATGTTGATGATTAACATGATGAGTTGCTTGCTGTATGTTGGCCTAGAGGATGGCCAAAATGTTTTTACGAAAAAAAAAGAAAGAGAACCCTAGAGCATTGGTGCTCTCGGCTACACCCAAAACAAGGCTTTTGGTGGATTTTTCTTTAGTCTTTTTGTGCTATTGATTATTGTTGAATACTACTGGAGTTTTACCAAATTGGTGATGCATGTATGATGATATAATTGAGATGTTGATGCATAACAAATGACTCTATGATCTTTTGTATGAAATCCATGATTATTTGCTAAATTTGACTAGATTTTCACATGATTTTAGCATGAAAGCTGATGTATGTTCAGTTCTGGATTTTTAAGAGAAAATGTGTGATAGTTGTTGGCTGGACATTGGCTTGTGAAGTTGAAATGGAAGAAAGGAAAAGTTTTGAAAACCCGGGAGCCCTTTTAGGGTTCGGCCAAGCCACTTTTGTGGTCGTCGGCGAGTTTTCTTTCTTTCAATTTATGCACAAGTTTATGTGATGGCTTGATTGAAGAATTTATCATGATTAAAGTTTTGACATGCATGAGAATATGACTAAGTGTTTTGATATAGCATATGTGTTGCCTGACTTGGATTTTGCCAAAAGGTCGCTCATCCAGCTGTAATTCCTTTTGGTGCTGTGATTATTTCTGTCGTTTATGTTTCATTATTCGATGTTATAACTGCTAAGACTCTAGGTTGACATATTAGAGCCATGAACAAAGAGAATTGAGAACTTAATCGCTAGCAAGTAAAATGTGAATGTAAATGGAACATAGGTCTTAGTATGAGTATTGACGATGAGAACGATGGTGCCGTTAGAGATAAACGGTTACTTGCACGCGAGGGTGTTTGTGGGTTGTACTGTGTGTCCCCACATGATGAGGTTGACTGCGGTCTCCTCAAGATTTATGGGTGGTACTGAGTGTCCCCATGTGACTTGGGTTGTACTGAGTGTCCCCTTGCGATTGTTCATCTGCGGATGAACGTGATTTGGCCATGGTGTTGAGGTAGTTGTGTGAATGGTGAGGACGTTAGTCTAACTAAACTTAAGTGACTAACCGAGTTATAACTTTAAGATTTTCCTATTAAATCTTGTTATGTTTGAGAATTGTGAATGTTTATATGTTGAACATGAGATCTGACCCTGTTTATGTGCTATGTGTTATTCTGGGGGGGGGGGGGCAGATGGTGTAGATCAAGAGCGCGGTGACTTCATGGACGATCGATCTTCCTGATCAGGGGAAGGACAACGCCTAGCATACTGACTCTAGCCAGGTTTGTCGCTTGTACGTCGGCAGTGCTACGATCACCGGACGTGACCGACATGGAAACATCATCGAGACTCAGAAGATGGAATGGGTGGCTCCAGGAGTGATTGATGTTGTTTTGTTGGGGGTCGAGTGACACGTAGTTCTGAACTATCTTTTACTAGTTTTACTGTTCAGTGGTTATTGATGTATTATGATTTAGGGCTTTAGCCCGAGGTTTCAGTTTATGTACTGTTGAATTATTATTGCTTTTAATTAAAGAGTTGTTTTATTCATAAATTTATGTTTTATTTATTCCGCAAGTTTAAGTCGTAAGGTTTTCAAGAGTTTCGCAATACTTGAACTTTGTCATTAATTGAAGATTAATAATTGAAACGACGAAAAATCTTTACGAAAGTTGGTTACTTGGTTACTGTGTGACACTCGAGAAATCGGGGCGTTACTGTTGGTAAATCCGCAAGAGTACGAATCCACCCGGTTTCAAATATCGAACCACAGGGATTGTGAGTGACTAAATTCAGTTTAAGTCTTGAGTATGAAGGTTTGTTTTATTGAAATAGAGATATGTCGATGTAGTAAAGATAAAATAAACAAAAACTCAGAAAAGAACATGCTTTGGGTTCTTGCTCAACTAGTCAATTCAAGCACATCATTCTAAGCACATGTTCTCATCAATCTCTCCTTGATGCTATAGCTTAATTACTCACTTATTGATTCCTCACATAAGCAATTCTCTCATACTAAAATCTAAGCCCAATTCCTTGTGTACTTAGTCATTTATATGAGGTTTTAGATCATGCAATTTCAGGCCAACAAACCCCAACCCTTCCTCTATTCCTAGTAGCCAAGATAGAAGGGGCAATCCCACATCAAGTCCCAATTCTATAACAAACTTCCGTTATGATTATAGAAAAGCAAAAAGCTAGCATGCATTCAAGCTTAGATTGATATTCATAAAATGGGATTCAAAGAGAGAAGAAGAACATATGGGAAAGAACTTAAGATTATAACTTAAACATGAAAAGTCTTACATGAAAACCAAAGCAATAAAAGAGAGATTAGCCAAGCATGGCAAGAGCCATGCTTGGCTAAGAGCCTGAATTACAAGCTTGGAAGCCTTCTCTCACTCTCCTGGATGTTCCTCTACCTCTAAACTTATGTAAAAATGGAATGGGTATCAAAGATTACAAAAGAAAACAACTAAAAACCTATTTATAGGCAAAAGGGGCGAGTTTACTGCCATCAGGGCGCTCCAGTGCCAGACCAGGGCGCTCAAGCGCCAGCATCAGATGCTGGCAGAAAACACCTACTGTTTAGCTGGCGCTCAGGCGCCAGACAGGGGTGCCTGAGCGCCCGTGCTCGCCCAAAAACCCCTTAAACTTCATTTTAACTCCACTTTAATGCCTTCTTCATGACTCCAAGCCTCTTGACCTTCCCTTTTCTTCAGTTTTCACCTGCTTATTCTCATCAAAGCTCAAGGAAAAATATCAAGAAACTCAAAGGGTTATTAGCACAAAGGCTCCAAGACAAGTAGAAATTACCTAAGACTCCCAATCTTTCCTAATATGCAATAAAAGTCCCTAAAAGCTATGAAATTACTAAACTAATGCAAATGCACAAATAAAAGAAAAAATGCATGAGAATGCATGAAACACTACATGAGACACACGAAAAGACTCAAAACTAGCAAGAAAATGACCCTAAAATCACTACTAAACCTGGGTCATCAGTTACATTGTGGTATCAGAGCTCCGGTTGAGAAACCAGAGCACTAGGGTTTTGGGCACACGAGTTTGAGCTCGTTGCTGTTTGTTTCGATGAGTTCTAGGTTCTCGCGGTGAGGTTTGGGTAGACTTGTTTGCTAAGATGTTTGTTTGGCTGTGAGATTGTCTGAAATTAGTATCATTTCCGTGATACTTGAGATTAATTATTTATTGTATAACTAGACATTTCTTTTAATTTGGGCACTGACATTGGGTTGTGGTTCTATTTCTAAGCAGGATTTCATCATGCCACCGAGACAGGACCCAACCAATGCACAGCTTGCTCAAGCAATGGCACAGCTGGCCCGGCTGATGGCTCAGTAGGCTGCCTCTGCTGCTGCTCAGACCGCAACACAAACTCAGAGGGAAGCTGAAGAGGCCACTAGGAGGGCTGAAGAGGATGCCAAAAGGGCACAGAGGGCTGAGAGGGAGCTGGCACAGGACCAGATCCGTATGAGGACAGACTTCAACCGTCATGGACCACCCAAGTTCCAAGGCGAGGTTGAACCGGAGAAAGCTGATCTTTGGATACAGGAAATGGAGAAGATCTTTGAGGCTCTTCACACTCCTGATGCTGAGAAGGTGAGCGTGGCTACCTTTATACTGAAAGGTGACGCCGAGTACTGGTGGAGGAGAGCCAAACAGTTGATGACTGCTAATCATGTGGCCTTCACTTGGGAGTCCTTCAAAAGGGCTTTTCATGGAGAAGTACTTCCCAGAGACTGCCAGGGAAGACATGGAGAATCAGTTCCTTAACCTGAGACAGGGGATGATGATAGTGGGGGAATATGTTGCAAGATTGGAGACCCTGTCAAAGCACTTTCGCTTCTTCGATGTGCAAGTGGATGAATCGTACAAATGCAATCGGTTCATGAGGGGTTTGAGGAATGATATAGAGGAGTCTGTGAGGTCGTTGGGAATCAGAGTTTTCCAGCAATTGGTGGAGAAAGCTCGTGAGGTGGAATCAATGAAAAATTGCCAGAGGGGCAAGTCTGATAGTGGAGGTCTGATCCATTCAGTGCAGAGGCCGACCGGAAGTGTAAGACCCAGGTAGATTAAGCGTTTAATTACTAGTTATCTATCGGCTTATAGGCGATAAGTGCTATTAAGCTTACGTTGATGATTATTTTGCATTGTGTGGTTTTATAAGAATATATGTTATTATTATTATTTTTATAATTACGTTTATCTTCGTAAATAAAATTATAAAAAAATGAATGAAAAAAGAAAAAGAAAAAGGGGCACGTAAGTGACCAAATCAGTTTGTGAGTAGAATAGAAAATTATATAAAGAAAAAGAAAGAAGGAGAAGAATGCTACAAGTAAGTTTAAGAATGTATATTTATATAATAATATTTTGCTAACACTTCTACACTTGATCACATAAACTTACTCAAAGTGTTTTTAAATTATATCATACAGTCTCTAATAGTTTTTAGGATAATAATTCTTCTTCCCTATAATTTTTCTATAGCACTATGAGTACTTGGTGATGTCGTTTGGAGTTACGAATGCACCGGCTGTGTTTATGGACTATATGAATAGAATCTTCCGTCTACTTGTTGTTTGGGCGCTTAACGCTATTAGGCGATTGAGGTCCTTCCGCCGAAATTTAGCTATGTTCGAGTTGGAGACAAGGATTGTAGGCGTCAGAGTAGCGATGAGAGAAACAGTTTAACTTTCTTTTTGTAGACTATGTATAAGTCTTCTTCGCCATCTGAAAACTCTGTTATTAAAACCTTGTTTTCGCCACTGTCTAAATATGTGTACTTATTTTGAACCCTTCTTATGATGTGTAAATTACTATTACTATATGTCGGGAACGGGTTATTTAATTAAGGTTATGTTATGTTTTCAAACCTATGGTTGAAGTGTTTTATCAAACGAGTGGCAGGTGTATTCATTTTAGCGATGTTGTGTTTAGTTCTTTTCGAAAAACTTACTCTTGTATTTTAGGATTGCAAATTAGTCCTTAGACTTTGATAGGTTTCCAATGTGGTTCCTCAGTTGAGAAATTGGGGCGTAGGTTACTGAAGTGACCCTCGAGAAATCGGGGCGTTACAGGAAGGTTTGAGGGACAGAGGCAAGCTGGTACGTTTGACAGGGGCAAGGCACCAATGAGGAAGCCTTATCAACGCCCTGCTGACAAGGTACCTTTCGTTGGAAGGGGTGGAGCACTTGTTCCTAAAGAGGAGGTTGTCTGTTTCAAATGCAACCAGAAAGGGCACTATGCAAATGGGTGCGGAAAGGAAATTGTGTGCTGGAAGTGCCAAAAACCAGGGCATGTTGAGAGAAACTGTCCTGATGCTGCTAAGGCCGAGCCAGTACTGAATACTGCCAGGGGAAGCCGACCTTCTGCTCCAGGTCGTGTGTTCGCAATGTGTGGGGAACAAGCTGCAGTGACCGATGATCTTATCCAGGGTACATGTGTTATCGCTGGAACTTTTTTAATGGTGTTATTTGATTCTGGTGCTACACACCCATGCATTGCTGAGGAGTGTGTGAAGAAGTTAGGATTGCTAACTGCTGACTTACCAAATGATTTGGTGGTGACGACTCATGCGCCGGTCGATTAGTTACGCGCACGGCATTCTTGCAGTGTCTGTTGATTTACGAGGATCAGAAGTTCCTTGTGAACCTCATTTGCTTAGGGCTTAAAGAGCTCGATGTGATTCTGGGAATGGATTGGTTGGCGCAGTATCACGTTCTCTTGGACTGTGCTAACAAGACCGTAGTCTTTCCGGATTCAGGCGTTACGGATTACTTAAATTCGTACACCTTGAGAAAGTTTTTCACCAGCATTCATGAACTCTATCGTAGCTGAGGCGAAGAACGACGGTGACGTGCGCAACGTTTTGGTAGTGCAAGAATTTGTGGACGTGTTTCCAGAGGATGTGCCTGGGATAACGCCGGTGAGGGAGACGAAGTTCTCTATTGATATCATGCCCGGCACGGGGCCAATATCGATGGCGCCTTATCGGATGGCACCGGCAGAGTTGGCGGAATTAGCAAAGCAGTTGGAGGATCTCTCTTCCAAGGAATTTATCCGACCAAGTGTGTCGCCTTGGGGTGCACCAGTGTTGTTGGTGAATAAGAAGGATGGGAGGTCCAGACTTTGTGTGGACTATCGGCAACTCAACAAGGTGACAGTGAAGAATCGTTATCCGATGCCCAGGATAGATGACTTGATGGATCAACTTCGAGGTGCTGTTGTTTTATCGAAGATAGATCTGAAGTCAGGATATCACCAGATCTGTGTCAAGGAGGCGGATATTCAGAAAACTGCATTCAGAACTCGGTACGGGCATTATGAGTATCTTGTGATGCCGTTCGGAGTTACCAATGAACCCGTTGTATTCATGGATTATATGAACCGTGTGTTCAGATCATTCTTGGACAAGTTCGTGGTGGTGTTCATTGACGACATTCTAATTTACTCGAAAAATAAAGAGGAACACGAAGAGCATTTACGTCAAGTGTTGGGAGTATTGCGAGAGAAGGAGCTATATGCTAATGGCTCGAAGTGCGAATTCTGGATGGAAGAGGTGAGGTTCCTGGGTCACGTCATATCAAGTCAGGGTGTGGCTGTTGACCCTAGCAAGATTGAATCGATTTTGTCGTGGGTTCAACCTAAGACGGCAAGCGACATCAGAAGTTTTGTTGGGCTTGCTGGCTACTACAGACGCTTCGTGAAAGACTATGCAAAGTTGACTTCGCCGTTGACTCAATTGACGAAGAAGAATCAACCTTTTGCATGGACGGAGAAATGTGAAGAGAGTTTTTCAGGAGATGAAGAAGCGACTGACTACTGCACCAATACTAGCCTTACCTAAGGAGGGTGAACCATACGACGTTTACTGTGATGCTTCACATAATACGTTGGGTTGTGTCAAGATGCAGGAGAAGAAAGTGATTGCTTATGCCTCGTGACAGCTAAAGATTCATGAGAAGAATTATCCAACGCAAGATTTGGAGTTGCCTTCCATTGTGTATGCTCTCAAGATTTGGAGGCATTATCTGTATGGCAGTATGTTCACGATCTACAGTGATCACAAGAGTCTTAAGTACTTGTTTGATCAGAAGGATCTGAACATGAGACAGCAAAGGTGGATGGAATTTCTGCAGGACTATGAGTTTTCTCTACAGTATCATCCGGGGAAAATCAATGTGGTAGCTGACGCTCTTAGTCGAAAGGCTATACATGTATCCTCGTTGATGGTCAAAGATATATAACTACTTGAGGCATTCCGAGATCTGAGCTTGGATGTTAAGCTCACGCCAGGAAAGTTGTGTTTCGGAATGGTGACAGTGTCCAGTGGACTCTTGGACGAGATAAAGTCGAAGCAAGAGATCGATGAAGGACTGGTTGAGTGGCGCAAACTTGTTACTCAAGGAAAGGCACCGGAATTCACTATCGGCAACGATGGTCTTTTGCGTTGCAATGGACGAGTTTATGTACCCAGTGACGCAGCTATGAGGAGATTGATCTTGGATGAAGGCCACAAGAGCAGGTTGAGTATTCATCCGGGGATGAACAAGATGTATCAAGACTTGAAACTTCATTTCTAGTTGCCTGGGATGAAGAAACAAGTAGCTGAGTACGTGGCAACATGTCTGACTTGTCAGAAGGCGAAGGTGGAACATCAGAAGCCAGCAGGGAAACTTCAGTCGTTGGATGTTCTGGAGTGGAAATGGGACAGCATCTCTATGGACTTTGTGACGGCGTTACCACTAACACGAAGGAGGTTTGATGTGATATGGGTGGTAGTTGATCGATTGACGAAGACTGCTCACTTCGTGCCAATCAATCTGAACTACAAGGTGGAGAAGCTAGCAGAGATCTATATCGCTGAGATTGTACGTCTGCATGGTGTACCGTCTAGCATTGTGTCGGACAGAGACCCGAGGTTTACCTCACGTCTTTGGGAGCTTTGTAGCATGCTTTGGGAAACAAGTTGAGGTTGTGTTCCGCTTATCATCCACAGACGGATGAGCAAACCGAAAGGACTATTAAATCCTTGGAGGATTTTCTAAGGGCTTGCGTGCTAGACCATAAAGGAAGTTGGGATGAGTTGTTGCCGCTGATTGAGTTCACCTACAACAACAGCTTCCATGCGAGCATAGGGATGGCACCTTACGAAGCTTTGAATGGTCGGAGGTGTCGTACGCCCTTGTGCTGGCATCAAGATGGAGAGAACTTAGTCATTGGACCTGAAATGGTTCAACAGACCACGGAGGAGGTGAAGCGAATCCAGGAAAGAATGAGGATTTCGCAGATTCGTCAGAAAAGTTATGCCAACAATCGAAGAAAAGAGCTAGAATTTCAAGCTGGAGATCATGTCTTCTTGCGGGTTACCCCGATGACAGGTGTCGGAAGGGCGATCAAGTCGAGAAAGCTTACTCCAAAGTTTATTGGACCGTACCAAATTACGGAGCGAGTTGGACCAGTGGCATACAGGATTGCATTACCGCCATTCCTATCCAACATCCATGATGTGCTTCATGTGTCGCAACTACGGAAGTACATGGCTGATGACTCTCATGCGATTGAACCTGATGACATTCATCTGAAGGATGATCTTACGATGGTGATGCCACCCATCAAGATCGTCGATAAGAGCACGAAGCGCTTGAGAAACAAGGAGGTGCCCTTGGTGAAGGTTATGTGGAATCAAGCCACGAGCGACACTACATGGGAATTAGAAGATAAAATACGGGAGTCACATCCCGACTTGTTTGTAAACCCTTACGTTTCGAGCGCGAAACTATTTTAAGGGGGGTGGTATTGTAAGACCCTACCTTGATGAATAAAATTATTTATTTTAGAATAAATGATAAAGTGTGACTTGCTTGTGAATTGTGAATTTTCCTTGATGCATTGGAGTGTATAGTATTATTAATATTGAAGTGATAATACTTGGGGGTTAGGAAATAATTTTGTGTAAGGTCAAGGACTCCAAGATAAGTGATTTTGGGTTGCTTGAGGGCCAAGAATGAGGGCCATACTCGAGTATGTGAAGAGGAAAGGAAAGAAGACTTGTTTTTTAGTAGGATTGCATGAATTAAGGGGAAATTGTTTTTTAGTAGTATGTCTCCTAGTTAAGTGCTAATCAGTTTTGGGGCAAAAGAGTTATAGGCAAATGATGAGCCATAAATGCTTGGTCTCCTTTCAAATTGGTGAAAATTTTGAAGGCTCTCGCATGACATAGTGTGGCCGCGAGTTTGAGGGTAAAAGGGGAAGGATATTCAGCTTTTTGGAGAGACAAATAGGGGCTGAGTGAGAAACCCAAACACACACCCTCATTTTCCACACACTTCAGAAAAAGAAAGAAAGAAAGAAAGAGTGAGAGAGTGAGAGAGGGGCGGCGGCAAGGAGAGAAGAAGAGGAAGAAGAAGGAGAGGAAACAAGAGAGATCAAGAGAGAAAGGAGAGAATCAATCCAAGGCTGAAGGTGCAGCAAGGAGAAGGCTTCTCCATTCATCTTTTCCATAACATTTCTATCATCTCTTTCAAACCCAAAAGCCAAGGTAAGGGGTGGATCTAGTGGGTAGAGTCTAGGATCAAGATGATGAAGGTTGCATGATTTACATGACTATAGTTTGAGTTTTATGATGATGATGATGTATGAGGGTTGGGGGCTGATCATATGCTTTAGGAACTTGATATGTGCTGCCTTAAACATGATCAAAAGTTGATGCCATGATCACTTGCAATTGATGCCAAACTTGACAATTTTGCCATGATTTTGCCTAGAACGAATTCTGTGATGTATCATATGCTTAAGGATGATTATGTTGATGATTAACATGATGGGTTGCTTGCTGTATGTTGGCCTAGAGGATGGCCAAAATGATTTTACAAAAAAAAAAAAAAGAACCCTAGAGCATTGGTGCTCTCGGCAAAACCCAAAACAAGGGTTTTGGTGGATTTTTCTTTAGTCTTTTTGTGCTATTGATTATTTTTTAATACTATTGGAGTTTTACCAAATTGGTGATGCATGTATGATGATATAATTGAGATGTTGATGCATAACAAATGACTCTATGATCTTTTGTATGAAATCCATGATTATTTGCTAAATTTGACTAGATTTTCACATGAATTTAGCATGAAAGTTGATGTATGTTCAGTTCTGGATTTTGAGAGAAAATGCGTTATTGTTGTTGGCTGGACATTGGCTTGTGAAGTTGAAATGGAAGAAAGGAAAAGTTTTGAAAACCCTGGAGCCCTTTTAGGGTTCGGTCGAGCCACTTTTGTGGTCGTCGGCGAGTTTTCTTTCTTTCAATTTATCATGATTAAAGTTTTGACATGCAAGAGATTATGACTAAGCGTGTTGATATAGCATATATGTTGCCTGACTTGGATTTTGCCAAAAGGTCTCTCATCCAGCTGTAATTCCTTTTGGTGTTGTGATTATTTCTGCCGTTTATGTTTCATTATTCGATGTTATAATTGTTAAGACTCTAAGTTGACATATTAGAGCCATGAACAAAGAGAATTGAGAACTTAATCACTTGCAAGTAAAATGTGAATGTAAATGGAACATAGGTCTAGTTATGACTATGGACCATGAGAACGATGGTACCGTTAGAGAAAAACAGTTACTTGCACGCGAGGGTGTTTGTGGGTTGTACTGTGTGTCCCCACGTGATGAGGTTGACTTCGGTCTCCTCGAGATTTATGGGTTGTACTGAGTGTCCCCATCTGACTTGGGTTGTACTGAGTGTCCCCTTGTGATTGTTCATCTGCGGATGATCGTGATTTGGCCATGGTGTTGAGGTGGTTGTGTGAATGGTGAGGACGTTAGTCTAACTAAACTTAAGTGACTAACCGAGTTATAACTTAAAGATTTTCCTATTAAATCTTGTTATGTTTGAGAATTGTGAAAGTTTTTGTACGTCAGTAGTGCTACAATCACCGTGACTGACAGGGAAACATCATCGAGACTTAGAAGATGGAATGGGACAAGGTAAAGATGCCCTTTGCGCCTTGCCGTTTTCTGCACCCAGGTGATGAGAGCTCCGGCTCGAACTCTCCACAGTTGGCTGATGCAGAGAAGGATCCTTCCGAGCATGCGGAGGCTGCTGCCCCACCGTCTATTGCTGAAGATGTCATACCAGTGGAGGCAGAGACGAAGGGTAACTGTGCTGAACTAGAAGTCAAGGCCCCAGTGAAGAAGCGGTAGAGACTTTGTGGGTGGCTCGAGGAGTGATTGATGTTGTTTTGTTGGGGGTCGAGTGACATGTAGTTCTGAACTATCTTTTACTAGTTTTATTGTTCAGAGGTTATTGATGTATTATGATTTAGGGCCTAAGCCCGAGGTTTCAGTTTATGTACTGTTGAATTATTATTGCTTTTAATTAAAGAGTTGTTTTATTCAGAAATTTATGTTTTATTTATTCCGCAAGTTTAAGTCGTAAGGTTTTCAAGAGTTTCGCAATAATTGAACTTTCTCATTAATTGAAGATTAATAATTGAAACGACGAAAATTATTTACGAAAGTTGGTTACTTGGTTACTGTGTGACACTCGAGAAATCGGGGCGTTACATATCGTCTGAAGATTCCATGCAATCCGTGAAACACAAAAAGATCTTAGTCAAACTTGAAGAAGAAGTCTCAAGAGAAGAAGAGCACGTGATCTGACAAAAACTCAATGGCCAAAGCTCAAGTACAATGTTGTCACCATTAAGCCTTCATCTGTGCTTACCAATGGATATAAACAAGAGCCAAAGCTACCTACAACTTACATACTACTCTTTTGAACAAAGAGTCTCCATCAAATAGTGTCATGCATTTACTGTACCTAAGAAAGATACACTAAAGAATCGTTTGATCCAACGGCTACATTCTTCGTGAAGAACAAGCATCAATAGCTATATTCACTCTCGCAGAAGATCAAGGAGTATAAAAGGAGAACTTGAAGACTCCAGAAGACATAAAAAACAATCTGAAATTGAAATATCTTTTTCGATCCAATTTAACAAGTAGCCAAAAAATCAAGACAAGTTTAAGAGTCAAATCCTATCGTCTGTTACAGAGAGAAACACTTAATAGTAAACTCCTCTACCCAAACCGTCTCTAGAGTTGGAACACAAAGTACACCTCAGAATCAAATCTTATTCAAATACGTTGTAGTTTGTTGAGCTGTTAAAGTCTACAATCCCTCTTGTGAGAAGAGAACCCTGTAGAGTCAAACGATCTTGCAAAAGATCATAGGAGAAGTCTTGTAAAATACTAGTTGGGAGAATTCATGTCTAATACTTGTTAGGAGAAGTCCTGAAAATACTTAGGAGAAGTCGTGTAGAATACTTGTTGGGAGAAGTCCTGTCTAATACTTGTTAGGAGAAGTCTTGAACAATACTTAGGAGAAGTCTTGAACAATACTTAGGAGAAGTCTTGTAGAATACGTGTTGGGAGAAGTCCTGTCTAATACTTGTTAGGAGAAGTCCTGTAAAATACTTGTTGGGAGAAGTCCTGCCTAATACTTGTTAGGAGAAATCCTGGATAATACTTAGGGGAAGTCCTGAAGAATACTTGTTGGGAGAAGTCAAGTCTAATACTTGTTGTATGAGAAGTCTTTGATACTTGTTAGTGAAAACTTTGGTTAAGCTAAGGACTGAACGTAGCCTCATCCTTTGTGGGTGAACCAGGATATATCGCTTTGTGCTTATTATCTGTTCTTCACTACTTTTATATCCGCTGCATCAAACAATTGCTAAAAACACTCTATGAACTTTTAATTGTTTGAAACCTCAAGTTTTATTGAAATACAATTCAAACCCCCCTTTCTTATTGAAATTCTGGCAAGTATAACACGAATGTTCTACCAGATGTCTAAGACATCTCGTACAACATTACACACAACACAACAAATAATACAGCAAGATAAATAACTGAAAAGATAATGTGACACAGGAAATTATTAACTCAGTTCGGTGCAGAAGACTGCCTATCATACTTCTGTAAAGGCCTTGATCAACATCAGGACCACTATCTTTTTTTGTCAACTTGATATGAGTAGCTGCAGGAGTTTTCTTATGCGTTGAACCTTCAAGTCCAAACTTTTTGACTAACTCTTTGGCATACTTGCTCTTTGTAACACCCCGATTTCGGTGGCGTCACTTTAGTAACCAAAAGTAAACTTAATGCGGAAATACGTGAATATTTTTTTTTTCGATATAATAACTAAGACAAGACTGAATTAAATAAAACCCAAATGCGAAAAGCAATAAAACTATTATACAATATATATTTACAACCCCCGCTGTAAGTACCCAACCTCGTCACGAGTAACCTCCAGTGACGGAAAGTAGTAGAAAAGAACGCCCGTAGGCAAAAGGTATAATCCAAAAGAAAGGTTAGGTGTCTGCAACACTGTCCCTCAAAATAAGAATAAGTCAGCCCAGATGGCCTAAAACAAGACCTCTTAAGTCCAACCAACTCTCTGTGATTCCCGTAGAGGAACCACACAAAAAGCTATAGGTGGGAAACTACCCTGTCCCCAAAGAAAACAAATGATGTTCAGAGCTAAGACTCTACTCCTACACTAATCCCATCTCGAGGAGCTCACACCAGCACTAAAACCTACATGCTAGCATGATCATCGTCCGAATTCGAAATCCAGAACGACCTAGTCTATGTACACCATCCGTCCTCCGCTCGCTATCGCGATGCGCTCCTGTTCCAGCATCCCAACTCTAGTTTCCCCCGAAGGGTGAACCGTCGTGAACCAGTCCGCCAAAGACATCTGACAAAGGGCGTTTGTCCGCCAAAGCACACACAGAAGACGCGAGGGTCAACTCCAAAGAATTACATAAATAATAGCACCAATAGATATAGATAAGAGAATAGCCACTTAGGCTTATAGCTAGGGATAACATCCTAGGGTTGCATATTACATAATGAACTTAACAGCAATAATAACAATTAACATGTTCCAAATAGGATTAACAAATAACAATCACACTCGACAACTAAATCAGTATGCATGAATGCAGGATGATTAGTCAAACAACGTCTCCGACTCTCACTCGACACGTCGCCACGTGTTCTAGGTAAATTAAAGTCTCTAAAAGCTTACCGTAAGGTAAAGTCGATTCTGCGACAAAAGACACTTCTTCACATCAACATAGTAACTCATGATGATCTCCGGATCATCCGACTCATCTCAATCCGATGGTCACAACTGCTCAACAAGCAAAGAGTATCACATACTCGGAAACTACCGGTTTCCCGGACTTATCCCCAGGATAGCCCAACAATTAGGCATGTCAAGTCGATCCAACCCCTTGGGTTGAACATACGGACTCGCACACGCAACTCCCACAATTAGGCATGTCGAGTCGATCCAACCCATCGGGATGGACATACGGACTCGCACACGCAACAAATGACAACGCCAAGTCGATTCACTCAAAGGAGTCGAACATACGGACGTTGCGCGTGTCCAATGACTATCGCCGAATCGATCCAATCCATCGGATTGAACATACGGATCCGCGCGTGTCGAAATGTTGTCGCTGAATCGATCCAATCCCCCGGATTGAACATACGGATTCACGCGAGGTAAAATGGCAATCGTTGAATCGATCCAATCCCTCTGATTGAACATACGGACTCACGCGTGCCTGAGTGACTACCGCCGAATCGATCCAATCCATCGGATTGAATATACGGATTCGCGCGTGTCAACAATTATTGCCGAATCGGCCCAACCCGTCGGGTTTGGACATACGGATTCGCGCCGCAAAGTCGAAGATACACCCAACAACATAGCTACTCCAACAGCACAACAACAAACGCTGCTCCAACAGCACCACAACATCTACATACTCGAAGCCTCTCAACTTTCTCAATGCTGGGATCCGACGACACTTCTCGTTTTCCAAACTATGATTTGCATCCAAAGCTTCCTTCCGAGATTATTACCATTACTTAAAGATTTAGAGGTTGTTTAATGTCTTATGAGTTTTCTTTACAAAATAATTATCCTTTTAGTCTTATCGCAAATCCTATAAGTTCTCGGGATCTCCTAATCCCCAAATGACTCCAGAGAATGTCTCGATCCATAAACATCATAACAAGGCCCGAATCTCATTCGTCCTTTCAAGCTTCCTCAAAACTCTCAAAATAAAATCGGCATGACCTGCCCGCTTTTCTCACCGTTCAGAAACTCAGATTCCAGTACAGAGCATATTCAATTCATCACAATCAACAACATGTCATATATCGATAAATCGCATCATAAACACTTAGCACTTAGCATATAAAGCATGCACCACACATCCTAGATTACCCACATAACACATAGCATGTAAGTCAATCTCAAAAACATTCAGTAGATGAATCATCTACATTGTCAGCCGAAGCCTCAGAAAACATTTTCCAATCACACACAATTCCAGTGCATAAACAGTAAACAATGTCGAAACATCGACCCTAAGCATTAACTACAGATTCAGTGAGAAGCCCTCACCTGTAGATTCTCCAGGACGATCTCCTAACACTTGTTCACAATCAAAGGCTTGCTCCTCTGGGAATTCCTCAAAATCACCTTTAGAGCAAAACCACAGAAATACTATCAGAATCTATCGAAAACTAAGCTATCGATACTTACTAAGGTTACTCGAAGTAATCTATACTCTAAGGTACGATAATCTAGCGCGAAAAGACAAGTTTTCGGAAAAGGAAATTTTCCTCCTCCTCCCCTATAGGGCTCGGCCACTTTTGGTAATTGTGGGGCTCGATTTTTCTTCGATCAAACTTGGTTCCTATGCTATCATTAGCCGTAACTAAGGGTATTCTGAACTCGGAAAAATTATCGGATCAAAAACTGTCGCAGGGGTATTTTGGTCATGATTTTTAACTTAGGATTTTCAAAACTGAAATCCCAAAAACCAAATTTTGCAGGGACGTCACCAACGACGTTTATGACAACTAATCCTAGTAGCACTAAGCTAAGGCGATAGTTTTCAGCCTAAAGGTTGAAGCTTTACACCAAAAACTCCAAAAAATGGGTATTTTAGGTTCAAATTGATTCCGGCGGAATTCCGGCGACATAACGGAAAATCTAACCCGGCAGAAGTGATCTTGGGCGCATAAGGAAGAGGTTTAGAATCAGAAATGAAAGATTCAGGATAGTTTTGCAAAAACCCATAAACTATCCGCTCAGAAAACTCTACAGAAAAGCTATGGAAAAAGCGATCAGAGGTAAGGATTAGCGACTATACCTCGAAACCTTGAAGTAGCAACTGATTGATCGACGATCAAGCAAACGATGAAGAAAATCTTCTCTTCTCCCTCCCTTGTAGAACTCGCGGCCTTGATGAAGAAAATGGAGGAAAATTTGAGTTTTTCTTCCTTTCTTTGCTATATATAAAGGTTGGAAATTCGCGGGAAAATGAAAGTTTCGCGAATCTGATTTTTCCGGCGTCATTCTCCGTGAATTCTAAGATAGGTTTTGGCGAAAGAATTCAAAAAATAAAATGAGGTCTCCTTATATTTTTGGCAACTAAAGCATAGTCGGTGTAAAACTATTTTACCCGATAAGTTGCTTTTTGCATCGAATGTCGGAATGGAAAACTTCCTTCGGAAGAAAGATTGAAATCATCAAGAGAAATGGGTGTACGCGTGTGGAATATTCATTTGAAGCTCTGAATAGAAAAAGTCTTCATTGTCGAGAAATTCTAGGGTTTTGAAATACCAGGGATTCGGTTTCGGCAAACTTCCGATGATTGGAATCGAACGTTCGTAGATCCTAGAGTTTCGCCTCGAAACGATTGTGATATATGGAAAAAGAGAAGTTCTAACATTTCTCTGAAGATTTTTGGAATTAACTTCCGTCGTGCCTAAAAGTGAAAATTAGCTATATACTAGGGTTTCTGACCTAGGTTTAAGCGTAAAACGTTCGTGCTATAACTTTTATCGACTTCGATAAAATCCTTTGACTTTTCCTGAACTTTCTCCTTCATAAATCTATTTCATTTGACAAACTCTTGTTCAGGTTTCCTTTCACAATACATCAACCCTAATCGTGAATAAGATTTTATTCACTAAGCATAAGCTTAAAAACTTGGGTCTTACATTACTACCCTCCAAAAAGAAAGTTTCGACCTCGAAACTTAAGGGTCAGTAAAAAGTTCTGGATATTATTCCTTGATCTTTTCCTCTAATACCCATATAGCACCGTCCGTGTCTTTGTTCCAAATAACTTTCACTAAAGCACTCTGCTTTCCCTTCGATTGTTTCACTCTTCTAGTCCCAATGCTGACCGACGGCGTCTCAAAAGACATATCGTCTTCTAACTCTCTGTTATCCGGTTTGACCACTTGCGTCGGGTCTCCGTTGGAAATAGTATTTGTTGGCATTCGTGCAATCGCACAACCTTAACCACTTGCTCCTTTGCTTTTGTTCGTCCAAAATACTGATTAGAAACTCGGTACATCTCTATGCTCCGGAGTGAATGCTCAACTTGAGTCTTAATACCTCGGGCATCACAAGACTCATTCCCTTTAACATTAACTTATCAACAACTTATAAGCTAACCTTCATCTTAATATCTAACAATTCATTATTATCGTCTTCGTCCTCAAAACCTTCCTCACTCAAACCAACTCAAACTTACTGAAATCTCTAACGCTTTGCATAAATCGAGTCTTATCCTCTAGAAGATCAATTCATAACTGTACCTCAAAGGTCATAACTAGTCATTTTATCATCCGATCCTCCAACCTTCTGAGGTTTAACTATTATCGTAACTGCTATCACCACTACCTTCCTTACTCATACATGATTTTCAACTCCCCAAGTCAATCTTATTCATAGGATTCTTATTCAACTGAGCAAAATTCACTTGCTAACTCTAGCACGCATCACCGAAATCCATAACAAAGTTCCATTCACTATTAGACTCTGAGTAGCTTGTCCAAATATGATAACTTCAAGTATTCATCTCTTAAAACTACAACTCCTTCGCAAGGAAAACAAATACTTAATGAGAACTTTTTCCTCCCAAACCCAACTAATCTTCGATCAACACAAGTTAATCTTACCAATCCTTCTATCAAAGTCCATAGCCAGCTGTGATTCCGAATATCACCCCCTCAATATTAAGTTGATCAGGCCTAATACATCGAAGGTGGAAATCTAGAAAAACCTACTGGAACAGTCAATGAGTTCCTATCATCCAGTGGTCGCAAATACCCTGACGTTAAATCTTCAATGATGTCGCTACGGAACTACACACCCTCGACATCATACGTATACTATCCATAATGAATCTCTATGAAATTCATTCTTCAGCTTCTAGCTTCCTTTTAAACGCATCGGTAGAAGACTACTTTCTAGGCTTAGCGTGTCATTCTAAACCTCGTATAACTTCTATAGCTAAAATACGAGCTACAGTCAAATAAGGTATTAATAGGCATAATAACTATAAGGTCAAAGCTTAGACAGTATAAGTAAGTTAGGTGTGTTTGCACGCGCTACGAGAGTAATGAAACATATTATACTGGATTGAAAAAGAATGGTTAGAAGGTTACCATCGTTCTGGCGCTCTCCTCTGACAAACCCCTCAGCTCTCTCACCGTCCATGGTGTAAACTCTTGCTTTAGCAGCAGGACGCTTTCCACGAGCAGTGTTCACGGTTGACTCCGTCTTGGGTGCTCTGCACTGATTGGCAGTGTGCCCCATTTTGTTACAATTAAAGCACTTGGGCCTCTTGTCGGAACAAGCATTAACATAATGCCCCGGCTCCCCACATCTGAAACACGACACTTGTTTCCTTGCACCTCCAGCTATGGCAGGAAACTTGCCCTTCATCTTCTTGTCAGACGATCCCGCCTGAAACGTCTTACAGCTCACGGCCAGATGCCCTATCTGGTTACAATTGAAACATCGAGGCCCTTGGCCCAGACATGCTTTAGCATAATGCCCGTTCTTTCCACACTTGAAACATGTCACCTCTGGGTGTGCTGATTGGCTTCTTGCCCCTGGAGTGGCAGTAGTCGAAGACTTAAAAGATCTTGGGGTAAAACCCCTCCCCTTCGGATGCTGATATGGCCCCAACTGACGGTACTCCTGAGAACCTGACCTCACTGGTCCTCCAGTTCCAGCTCGGTCCAACCTATTTTGCTGATACTTGGACGCCTCGATTAGCGGTTGAGGTTGCTCACGTGTGGCCTCCTCCGCGTGTCTGTAAGCGTCCTCAGTAGCCTGGTTCATCATTGCTTCAATCATTGTAGCTATCGCCTTTGCCATACGATCAGGGCTTACCATCCTATGCTTAGTCAAACAAACAGTTAGTACTCATCACAAGATAGTCTCTGGCATAACTATACAATATGATTAAGCAATAACTTCAATCAATTTTTAAGCGAAAAATCGCTTGCAGACAATCAATTTTCACTCTTTGCAGAGTCACACAACCTAGCACAGAAGACCTATTCCCCAACAACTCCCGAAAGACTCGACCGTGCTCTGATACCACAATGTAACACCCCGATTTCGGTGGCGTCACTTTAGTAACCAAAAGTAAACTTAATGCGGAAATACGTGAATATTTTTTTTTCGATATAATAACTAAGACAAGACTGAATTAAATAAAACCCAAATGCGAAAAGCAATAAAACTATTATACAATATATATTTACAACCCCCGCTGTAAGTACCCAACCTCGTCACGAGTAACCTCCAGTGACGGAAAGTAGTAGAAAAGAACGCCCGTAGGCAAAAGGTATAATCCAAAAGAAAGGTTAGGTGTCTGCAACACTGTCCCTCAAAATAAGAATAAGTCAGCCCAGATGGCCTAAAACAAGACCTCTTAAGTCCAACCAACTCTCTGTGATTCCCGTAGAGGAACCACACAAAAAGCTATAGGTGGGAAACTACCCTGTCCCCAAAGAAAACAAATGATGTTCAGAGCTAAGACTCTACTCCTACACTAATCCCATCTCGAGGAGCTCACACCAGCACTAAAACCTACATGCTAGCATGATCATCGTCCGAATTCGAAATCCAGAACGACCTAGTCTATGTACACCATCCGTCCTCCGCTCGCTATCGCGATGCGCTCCTGTTCCAGCATCCCAACTCTAGTTTCCCCCGAAGGGTGAACCGTCGTGAACCAGTCTGCCAAAGACATCTGACAAAGGGCGTTTGTCCGCCAAAGCACACACAGAAGACGCGAGGGTCAACTCCAAAGAATTACATAAATAATAGCACCAATAGATATAGATAAGAGAATAGCCACTTAGGCTTATAGCTAGGGATAACATCCTAGGGTTGCATATTACATAATGAACTTAACAACAATAATAACAATTAACATGTTCCAAATAGGATTAACAAATAACAATCACACTCGACAACTAAATCAGTATGCATGAATGCAGGATGATTAGTCAAACAACGTCTCCGACTCTCACTCGACACGTCGCCACGTGTTCTAGGTAAATTAAAGTCTCTAAAAGCTTACCGTAAGGTAAAGTCGATTCTGCGACAAAAGACACTTCTTCACATCAACATAGTAACTCATGATGATCTCCGGATCATCCGACTCATCTCAATCCGATGGTCACAACTGCTCAACAAGCAAAGAGTATCACATACTCGGAAACTACCGGTTTCCCGGACTTATCCCCAGGATAGCCCAACAATTAGGCATGTCAAGTCGATCCAACCCCTTGGGTTGAACATACGGACTCGCACACGCAACTCCCACAATTAGGCATGTCGAGTCGATCCAACCCATCGGGATGGACATACGGACTCGCACACGCAACAAATGACAACGCCAAGTCGATTCACTCAAAGGAGTCGAACATACGGACGTTGCGCGTGTCCAATGACTATCGCCGAATCGATCCAATCCATCGGATTGAACATACGGATCCGCGCGTGTCGAAAAGTTGTCGCTGAATCGATCCAATCCCCCGGATTGAACATACGGATTCACGCGAGGTAAAATGGCAATCGTTGAATCGATCCAATCCCTCTGATTGAACATACGGACTCACGCGTGCCTGAGTGACTACCGCCGAATCGATCCAATCCATCGGATTGAATATACGGATTCGCGCGTGTCAACAATTATTGCCGAATCGGCCCAACCCGTCGGGTTTGGACATACGGATTCGCGCCGCAAAGTCGAAGATACACCCAACAACATAGCTACTCCAACAGCACAACAACAAACGCTGCTCCAACAGCACCACAACATCTACATACTCGAAGCCTCTCAACTTTCTCAATGCTGGGATCCGACTACACTTCTCGTTTTCCAAACTATGATTTGCATCCAAAGCTTCCTTCCGAGATTATTACCATTACTTAAAGATTTAGAGGTTGTTTAATGTCTTATGAGTTTTCTTTACAAAATAATTATCCTTTTAGTCTTATCGCAAATCCTATAAGTTCTCGGGATCTCCTAATCCCCAAATGACTCCAGAGAATGTCTCGATCCATAAACATCATAACAAGGCCCGAATCTCATTCGTCCTTTCAAGCTTCCTCAAAACTCTCAAAATAAAATCGGCATGACCTGCCCGCTTTTCTCACCGTTCAGAAACTCAGATTCCAGTACAGAGCATATTCAATTCATCACAATCAACAACATGTCATATATCGATAAATCGCATCATAAACACTTAGCACTTAGCATATAAAGCATGCACCACACATCCTAGATTACCCACATAACACATAGCATGTAAGTCAATCTCAAAAACATTCAGTAGATGAATCATCTACATTGTCAGCCGAAGCCTCAGAAAACATTTTCCAATCACACACAATTCCAGTGCATAAACAGTAAACAATGTCGAAACATCGACCCTAAGCATTAACTACAGATTCAGTGAGAAGCCCTCACCTGTAGATTCTCCAGGACGATCTCCTAACACTTGTTCACAATCAAAGGCTTGCTCCTCTGGGAATTCCTCAAAATCACCTTTAGAGCAAAACCACAGAAATACTATCAGAATCTATCGAAAACTAAGCTATCGATACTTACTAAGGTTACTCGAAGTAATCTATACTCTAAGGTACGATAATCTAGCGCGAAAAGACAAGTTTTCGGAAAAGGAAATTTTCCTCCTCCTCCCCTATAGGGCTCGGCCACTTTTGGTAATTGTGGGGCTCGATTTTTCTTCGATCAAACTTGGTTCCTATGCTATCATTAGCCGTAACTAAGGGTATTCTGAACTCGGAAAAATTATCGGATCAAAAACTGTCGCAGGGGTATTTTGGTCATGATTTTTAACTTAGGATTTTCAAAACTGAAATCCCAAAAACCAAATTTTGCAGGGACGTCACCAACGACGTTTATGACAACTAATCCTACTAGCACTAAGCTAAGGCGATAGTTTTCAGCCTAAAGGTTGAAGCTTTACACCAAAAACTCCAAAAAATGGGTATTTTAGGTTCAAATTGATTCCGGCGGAATTCCGGCGACATAACGGAAAATCTAACCCGGCAGAAGTGATCTTGGGCGCATAAGGAAGAGGTTTAGAATCAGAAATGAAAGATTCAGGATAGTTTTGCAAAAACCCATAAACTATCCGCTCAGAAAACTCTACAGAAAAGCTATGGAAAAAGCGATCAGAGGTAAGGATTAGCGACTATACCTCGAAACCTTGAAGTAGCAACTGATTGATCGACGATCAAGCAAACGATGAAGAAAATCTTCTCTTCTCCCTCCCTTGTAGAACTCGCGGCCTTGATGAAGAAAATGGAGGAAAATTTGAGTTTTTCTTCCTTTCTTTGCTATATATAAAGGTTGGAAATTCGCGGGAAAATGAAAGTTTCGCGAATCTGATTTTTCCGGCGTCATTCTCCGTGAATTCTAAGATAGGTTTTGGCGAAAGAATTCCAAAACTAAAATGAGGTCTCCTTATATTTTTGGCAACTAAAGCATAGTCGGTGTAAAACTATTTTACCCGATAAGTTGCTTTTTGCATCGAATGTCGGAATGGAAAACTTCCTTCGGAAGAAAGATTGAAATCATCAAGAGAAATGGGTGTACGCGTGTGGAATATTCATTTGAAGCTCTGAATAGAAAAAGTCTTCATTGTCGAGAAATTCTAGGGTTTTGAAATACCAGGGATTCGGTTTCGGCAAACTTCCGATGATTGGAATCGAACGTTCGTAGATCCTAGAGTTTCGCCTCGAAACGATTGTGATATATGGAAAAAGAGAAGTTCTAACATTTCTCTGAAGATTTTTGGAATTAACTTCCGTCGTGCCTAAAAGTGAAAATTAGCTATATACTAAGGTTTCTGACCTAGGTTTAAGCGTAAAACGATCGTGCTATAACTTTTATCGACTTCGATAAAATCCTTTGACTTTTCCTGAACTTTCTCCTTCATAAATCTATTTCATTTGACAAACTCTTGTTCAGGTTTCCTTTCACAATACATCAACCCTAATCGTGAATAAGATTTTATTCACTAAGCATAAGCTTAAAAACTTGGGTCTTACATTACTACCCTCCAAAAAGAAAGTTTCGACCTCGAAACTTAAGGGTCAGTAAAAAGTTCTGGATATTATTCCTTGATCTTTTCCTCTAATACCCATATAGCACCGTCCGTGTCTTTGTTCCAAATAACTTTCACTAAAGCACTCTGCTTTCCCTTCGATTGTTTCACTCTTCTAGTCTCAATGCTGACCGACGGCGTCTCAAAAGACATATCGTCTTCTAACTCTCTGTTATCCGGTTTGACCACTTGCGTCGGGTCTCCGTTGGAAATAGTATTTGTTGGCATTCGTGCAATCGCACAACCTTAACCACTTGCTCCTTTGCTTTTGTTCGTCCAAAATACTGATTAGAAACTCGGTACATCTCTATGCTCCGGAGTGAATGCTCAACTTGAGTCTTAATACCTCGGGCATCACAAGACTCATTCCCTTTAACATTAACTTATCAACAACTTATAAGCTAACCTTCATCTTAATATCTAACAATTCATTATTATCGTCTTCGTCCTCAAAACCTTCCTCACTCAAACCAACTCAAACTTACTGAAATCTCTAACGCTTTGCATAAATCGAGTCTTATCCTCTAGAAGATCAATTCATAACTGTACCTCAAAGGTCATAACTAGTCATTTTATCATCCGATCCTCCAACCTTCTGAGGTTTAACTATTATCGTAACTGCTATCACCACTACCTCCCTTACTCATACATGATTTTCAACTCCCCAAGTCAATCTTATTCATAGGATTCTTATTCAACTGAGCAAAATTCACTTGCTAACTCTAGCACGCATCACCGAAATCCATAACAAAGTTCCATTCACTATTAGACTCTGAGTAGCTTGTCCAAATATGATAACTTCAAGTATTCATCTCTTAAAACTACAACTCCTTCGCAAGGAAAACAAATACTTAATGAGAACTTTTTCCTCCCAAACCCAACTAATCTTCGATCAACACAAGTTAATCTTACCAATCCTTCTATCAAAGTCCATAGCCAGCTGTGATTCCGAATATCACCCCCTCAATATTAAGTTGATCAGGCCTAATACATCGAAGGTGGAAATCTAGAAAAACCTACTGGAACAGTCAATGAGTTCCTATCATCCAGTGGTCGCAAATACCCTGACGTTAAATCTTCAATGATGTCGCTACGGAACTACACACCCTCGACATCATACGTATACTATCCATAATGAATCTCTATGAAATTCATTCTTCAGCTTCTAGCTTCCTTTTAAACGCATCGGTAGAAGACTACTTTCTAGGCTTAGCGTGTCATTCTAAACCTCGTATAACTTCTATAGCTAAAATACGAGCTACAGTCAAATAAGGTATTAATAGGCATAATAACTATAAGGTCAAAGCTTAGACAGTATAAGTAAGTTAGGTGTGTTTGCACGCGCTACGAGAGTAATGAAACATATTATACTGGATTGAAAAAGAATGGTTAGAAGGTTACCATCGTTCTGGCGCTCTCCTCTGACAAACCCCTCAGCTCTCTCACCGTCCATGGTGTAAACTCTTGCTTTAGCAGCAGGACGCTTTCCACGAGCAGTGTTCACGGTTGACTCCGTCTTGGGTGCTCTGCACTGATTGGCAGTGTGCCCCATTTTGTTACAATTAAAGCACTTGGGCCTCTTGTCGGAACAAGCATTAACATAATGCCCCGGCTCCCCACATCTGAAACACGACACTTGTTTCCTTGCACCTCCAGCTATGGCAGGAAACTTGCCCTTCATCTTCTTGTCAGACGATCCCGCCTGAAACGTCTTACAGCTCACGGCCAGATGCCCTATCTGGTTACAATTGAAACATCGAGGCCCTTGGCCCAGACATGCTTTAGCATAATGCCCGTTCTTTCCACACTTGAAACATGTCACCTCTGGGTGTGCTGATTGGCTTCTTGCCCCTGGAGTGGCAGTAGTCGAAGACTTAAAAGATCTTGGGGTAAAACCCCTCCCCTTCGGATGCTGATATGGCCCCAACTGACGGTACTCCTGAGAACCTGACCTCACTGGTCCTCCAGTTCCAGCTCGGTCCAACCTATTTTGCTGATACTTGGACGCCTCGATTAGCGGTTGAGGTTGCTCACGTGTGGCCTCCTCCGCGTGTCTGTAAGCGTCCTCAGTAGCCTGGTTCATCATTGCTTCAATCATTGTAGCTATCGCCTTTGCCATACGATCAGGGCTTACCATCCTATGCTTAGTCAAACAAACAGTTAGTACTCATCACAAGATAGTCTCTGGCATAACTATACAATATGATTAAGCAATAACTTCAATCAATTTTTAAGCGAAAAATCGCTTGCAGACAATCAATTTTCACTCTTTGCAGAGTCACACAACCTAGCACAGAAGACCTATTCCCCAACAACTCCCGAAAGACTCGACCGTGCTCTGATACCACAATGTAACACCCCGATTTCGGTGGCGTCACTTTAGTAACCAAAAGTAAACTTAATGCGGAAATACGTGAATATTTTTTTTTCGATATAATAACTAAGACAAGACTGAATTAAATAAAACCCAAATGCGAAAAGCAATAAAACTATTATACAATATATATTTACAACCCCCGCTGTAAGTACCCAACCTCGTCACGAGTAACCTCCAGTGACGGAAAGTAGTAGAAAAGAACGCCCGTAGGCAAAAGGTATAATCCAAAAGAAAGGTTAGGTGTCTGCAACACTGTCCCTCAAAATAAGAATAAGTCAGCCCAGATGGCCTAAAACAAGACCTCTTAAGTCCAACCAACTCTCTGTGATTCCCGTAGAGGAACCACACAAAAAGCTATAGGTGGGAAACTACCCTGTCCCCAAAGAAAACAAATGATGTTCAGAGCTAAGACTCTACTCCTACACTAATCCCATCTCGAGGAGCTCACACCAGCACTAAAACCTACATGCTAGCATGATCATCGTCCGAATTCGAAATCCAGAACGACCTAGTCTATGTACACCATCCGTCCTCCGCTCGCTATCGCGATGCGCTCCTGTTCCAGCATCCCAACTCTAGTTTCCCCCGAAGGGTGAACCGTCGTGAACCAGTCCGCCAAAGACATCTGACAAAGGGCGTTTGTCCGCCAAAGCACACACAGAAGACGCGAGGGTCAACTCCAAAGAATTACATAAATAATAGCACCAATAGATATAGATAAGAGAATAGCCACTTAGGCTTATAGCTAGGGATAACATCCTAGGGTTGCATATTACATAATGAACTTAACAGCAATAATAACAATTAACATGTTCCAAATAGGATTAACAAATAACAATCACACTCGACAACTAAATCAGTATGCATGAATGCAGGATGATTAGTCAAACAACGTCTCCGACTCTCACTCGACACGTCGCCACGTGTTCTAGGTAAATTAAAGTCTCTAAAAGCTTACCGTAAGGTAAAGTCGATTCTGCGACAAAAGACACTTCTTCACATCAACATAGTAACTCATGATGATCTCCGGATCATCCGACTCATCTCAATCCGATGGTCACAACTGCTCAACAAGCAAAGAGTATCACATACTCGGAAACTACCGGTTTCCCGGACTTATCCCCAGGATAGCCCAACAATTAGGCATGTCAAGTCGATCCAACCCCTTGGGTTGAACATACGGACTCGCACACGCAACTCCCACAATTAGGCATGTCGAGTCGATCCAACCCATCGGGATGGACATACGGACTCGCACACGCAACAAATGACAACGCCAAGTCGATTCACTCAAAGGAGTCGAACATACGGACGTTGCGCGTGTCCAATGACTATCGCCGAATCGATCCAATCCATCGGATTGAACATACGGATCCGCGCGTGTCGAAAAGTTGTCGCTGAATCGATCCAATCCCCCGGATTGAACATACGGATTCACGCGAGGTAAAATGGCAATCGCTGAATCGATCCAATCCCTCTGATTGAACATACGGACTCACGCGTGCCTGAGTGACTACCGCCGAATCGATCCAATCCATCGGATTGAATATACGGATTCGCGCGTGTCAACAATTATTGCCGAATCGGCCCAACCCGTCGGGTTTGGACATACGGATTCGCGCCGCAAAGTCGAAGATACACCCAACAACATAGCTACTCCAACAGCACAACAACAAACGCTGCTCCAACAGCACCACAACATCTACATACTCGAAGCCTCTCAACTTTCTCAATGCTGGGATCCGACGACACTTCTCGTTTTCCAAACTATGATTTGCATCCAAAGCTTCCTTCCGAGATTATTACCATTACTTAAAGATTTAGAGGTTGTTTAATGTCTTATGAGTTTTCTTTACAAAATAATTATCCTTTTAGTCTTATCGCAAATCCTATAAGTTCTCGGGATCTCCTAATCCCCAAATGACTCCAGAGAATGTCTCGATCCATAAACATCATAACAAGGCCCGAATCTCATTCGTCCTTTCAAGCTTCCTCAAAACTCTCAAAATAAAATCGGCATGACCTGCCCGCTTTTCTCACCGTTCAGAAACTCAGATTCCAGTACAGAGCATATTCAATTCATCACAATCAACAACATGTCATATATCGATAAATCGCATCATAAACACTTAGCACTTAGCATATAAAGCATGCACCACACATCCTAGATTACCCACATAACACATAGCATGTAAGTCAATCTCAAAAACATTCAGTAGATGAATCATCTACATTGTCAGCCGAAGCCTCAGAAAACATTTTCCAATCACACACAATTCCAGTGCATAAACAGTAAACAATGTCGAAACATCGACCCTAAGCATTAACTACAGATTCAGTGAGAAGCCCTCACCTGTAGATTCTCCAGGACGATCTCCTAACACTTGTTCACAATCAAAGGCTTGCTCCTCTTGGAATTCCTCAAAATCACCTTTAGAGCAAAACCACAGAAATACTATCAGAATCTATCGGAAACTAAGCTATCGATACTTACTAAGGTTACTCGAAGTAATCTATACTCTAAGGTACGATAATCTAGCGCGAAAAGACAAGTTTTCGGAAAAGGAAATTTTCCTCCTCCTCCCCTATAGGGCTCGGCCACTTTTGGTAATTGTGGGGCTCGATTTTTCTTCGATCAAACTTGGTTCCTATGCTATCATTAGCCGTAACTAAGGGTATTCTGAACTCGGAAAAATTATCGGATCAAAAACTGTCGCAGGGGTATTTTGGTCATGATTTTTAACTTAGGATTTTCAAAACTGAAATCCCAAAAACCAAATTTTGCAGGGACGTCACCAACGACGTTTATGACAACTAATCCTACTAGCACTAAGCTAAGGCGATAGTTTTCAGCCTAAAGGTTGAAGCTTTACGCCAAAAACTCCAAAAAATGGGTATTTTAGGTTCAAATTGATTCCGGCGGAATTCCGGCGACATAACGGAAAATCTAACCCGGCAGAAGTGATCTTGGGCGCATAAGGAAGAGGTTTAGAATCAGAAATGAAAGAGTCAGGATAGTTTTGCAAAAACCCATAAACTATCCGCTCAGAAAACTCTACAGAAAAGCTATGGAAAAAGCGATCAGAGGTAAGGATTAGCGACTATACCTCGAAACCTTGAAGTAGCAACTGATTGATCGACGATCAAGCAAACGATGAAGAAAATCTTCTCTTCTCCCTCCCTTGTAGAACTCGCGGCCTTGATGAAGAAAATGGAGGAAAATTTGAGTTTTTCTTCCTTTCTTTGCTATATATAAAGGTTGGAAATTCGCGGGAAAATGAAAGTTTCGCGAATCTGATTTTTCCGGCGTCATTCTCCGTGAATTCTAAGATAGGTTTTGGCGAAAGAATTCCAAAACTAAAATGAGGTCTCCTTATATTTTTGGCAACTAAAGCATAGTCGGTGTAAAACTATTTTACCCGATAAGTTGCTTTTTGCATCGAATGTCGGAATGGAAAACTTCCTTCGGAAGAAAGATTGAAATCATCAAGAGAAATGGGTGTACGCGTGTGGAATATTCATTTGAAGCTCTGAATAGAAAAAGTCTTCATTGTCGAGAAATTCTAGGGTTTTGAAATACCAGGGATTCGGTTTCGGCAAACTTCCGATGATTGGAATCGAACGTTCGTAGATCCTAGAGTTTCGCCTCGAATAAAGAGAAGTTCTAACATTTCTCTGAAGATTTTTGGAATTAACTTCCGTCGTGCCTAAAAGTGAAAATTAGCTATATACTAGGGTTTCTGACCTAGGTTTAAGCGTAAAACGATCGTGCTATAACTTTTATCGACTTCGATAAAATCCTTTGACTTTTCCTGAACTTTCTCCTTCATAAATCTATTTCATTTGACAAACTCTTGTTCAGGTTTCCTTTCACAATACATCAACCCTAATCGTGAATAAGATTTTATTCACTAAGCATAAGCTTAAAAACTTGGGTCTTACATTACTACCCTCCAAAAAGAAAGTTTCGACCTCGAAACTTAAGGGTCAGTAAAAAGTTCTGGATATTATTCCTTGATCTTTTCCTCTAATACCCATATAGCACCGTCCGTGTCTTTGTTCCAAATAACTTTCACTAAAGCACTCTGCTTTCCCTTCGATTGTTTCACTCTTCTAGTCCCAATGCTGACCGACGGCGTCTCAAAAGACATATCGTCTTCTAACTCTCTGTTATCCGGTTTGACCACTTGCGTCGGGTCTCCGTTGGAAATAGTATTTGTTGGCATTCGTGCAATCGCACAACCTTAACCACTTGCTCCTTTGCTTTTGTTCGTCCAAAATACTGATTAGAAACTCGGTACATCTCTATGCTCCGGAGTGAATGCTCAACTTGAGTCTTAATACCTCGGGCATCACAAGACTCAATCCCTTTAACATTAACTTATCAACAACTTATAAGCTAACCTTCATCTTAATATCTAACAATTCATTATTATCGTCTTCGTCCTCAAAACCTTCCTCACTCAAACCAACTCAAACTTACTGAAATCTCTAACGCTTTGCATAAATCGAGTCTTATCCTCTAGAAGATCAATTCATAACTGTACCTCAAAGGTCATAACTAGTCATTTTATCATCCGATCCTCCAACCTTCTGAGGTTTAACTATTATCGTAACTGCTATCACCACTACCTCCCTTACTCATACATGATTTTCAACTCCCCAAGTCAATCTTTTTCATAGGATTCTTATTCAACTGAGCAAAATTCACTTGCTAACTCTAGCACGCATCACCGAAATCCATAACAAAGTTCCATTCACTATTAGACTCTGAGTAGCTTGTCCAAATATGATAACTTCAAGTATTCATCTCTTAAAACTACAACTCCTTCGCAAGGAAAACAAATACTTAATGAGAACTTTTTCCTCCCAAACCCAACTAATCTTCGATCAACACAAGTTAATCTTACCAATCCTTCTATCAAAGTCCATAGCCAGCTGTGATTCCGAATATCACCCCCTCAATATTAAGTTGATCAGGCCTAATACATCGAAGGTGGAAATCTAGAAAAACCTACTGGAACAGTCAATGAGTTCCTATCATCCAGTGGTCGCAAATACCCTGACGTTAAATCTTCAATGATGTCGCTACGGAACTACACACCCTCGACATCATACGTATACTATCCATAATGAATCTCTATGAAATTCATTCTTCAGCTTCTAGCTTCCTTTTAAACGCATCGGTAGAAGACTACTTTCTAGGCTTAGCGTGTCATTCTAAACCTCGTATAACTTCTATAGCTAAAATACGAGCTACAGTCAAATAAGGTATTAATAGGCATAATAACTATAAGGTCAAAGCTTAGACAGTATAAGTAAGTTAGGTGTGTTTGCACGCGCTACGAGAGTAATGAAACATATTATACTGGATTGAAAAAGAATGGTTAGAAGGTTACCATCGTTCTGGCGCTCTCCTCTGACAAACCCCTCAGCTCTCTCACCGTCCATGGTGTAAACTCTTGCTTTAGCAGCAGGACGCTTTCCACGAGCAGTGTTCACGGTTGACTCCGTCTTGGGTGCTCTGCACTGATTGGCAGTGTGCCCCATTTTGTTACAATTAAAGCACTTGGGCCTCTTGTCGGAACAAGCATTAACATAATGCCCCGGCTCCCCACATCTGAAACACGACACTTGTTTCCTTGCACCTCCAGCTATGGCAGGAAACTTGCCCTTCATCTTCTTGTCAGACGATCCCGCCTGAAACGTCTTACAGCTCACGGCCAGATGCCCTATCTGGTTACAATTGAAACATCGAGGCCCTTGGCCCAGACATGCTTTAGCATAATGCCCGTTCTTTCCACACTTGAAACATGTCACCTCTGGGTGTGCTGATTGGCTTCTTGCCCCTGGAGTGGCAGTAGTCGAAGACTTAAAAGATCTTGGGGTAAAACCCCTCCCCTTCGGATGCTGATATGGCCCCAACTGACGGTACTCCTGAGAACCTGACCTCACTGGTCCTCCAGTTCCAGCTCGGTCCAACCTATTTTGCTGATACTTGGACGCCTCGATTAGCGGTTGAGGTTGCTCACGTGTGGCCTCCTCCGCGTGTCTGTAAGCGTCCTCAGTAGCCTGGTTCATCATTGCTTCAATCATTGTAGCTATCGCCTTTGCCAAACGATCAGGGCTTACCATCCTATGCTTAGTCAAACAAACAGTTAGTACTCATCACAAGATAGTCTCTGGCATAACTATACAATATGATTAAGCAATAACTTCAATCAATTTTTAAGCGAAAAATCGCTTGCAGACAATCAATTTTCACTCTTTGCAGAGTCACACAACCTAGCACAGAAGACCTATTCCCCAACAACTCCCGAAAGACTCGACCGTGCTCTGATACCACAATGTAACACCCCGATTTCGGTGGCGTCACTTTAGTAACCAAAAGTAAACTTAATGCGGAAATACGTGAATATTTTTTTTTCGATATAATAACTAAGACAAGACTGAATTAAATAAAACCCAAATGCGAAAAGCAATAAAACTATTATACAATATATATTTACAACCCCCGCTGTAAGTACCCAACCTCGTCACGAGTAACCTCCAGTGACGGAAAGTAGTAGAAAAGAACGCCCGTAGGCAAAAGGTATAATCCAAAAGAAAGGTTAGGTGTCTGCAACACTGTCCCTCAAAATAAGAATAAGTCAGCCCAGATGGCCTAAAACAAGACCTCTTAAGTCCAACCAACTCTCTGTGATTCCCGTAGAGGAACCACACAAAAAGCTATAGGTGGGAAACTACCCTGTCCCCAAAGAAAACAAATGATGTTCAGAGCTAAGACTCTACTCCTACACTAATCCCATCTCGAGGAGCTCACACCAGCACTAAAACCTACATGCTAGCATGATCATCGTCCGAATTCGAAATCCAGAACGACCTAGTCTATGTACACCATCCGTCCTCCGCTCGCTATCGCGATGCGCTCCTGTTCCAGCATCCCAACTCTAGTTTCCCCCGAAGGGTGAACCGTCGTGAACCAGTCCGCCAAAGACATCTGACAAAGGGCGTTTGTCCGCCAAAGCACACACAGAAGACGCGAGGGTCAACTCCAAAGAATTACATAAATAATAGCACCAATAGATATAGATAAGAGAATAGCCACTTAGGCTTATAGCTAGGGATAACATCCTAGGGTTGCATATTACATAATGAACTTAACAGCAATAATAACAATTAACATGTTCCAAATAGGATTAACAAATAACAATCACACTCGACAACTAAATCAGTATGCATGAATGCAGGATGATTAGTCAAACAACATCTCCGACTCTCACTCGACACGTCGCCACGTGTTCTAGGTAAATTAAAGTCTCTAAAAGCTTACCGTAAGGTAAAGTCGATTCTGCGACAAAAGACACTTCTTCACATCAACATAGTAACTCATGATGATCTCCGGATCATCCGACTCATCTCAATCCGATGGTCACAACTGCTCAACAAGCAAAGAGTATCACATACTCGGAAACTACCGGTTTCCCGGACTTATCCCCAGGATAGCCCAACAATTAGGCATGTCAAGTCGATCCAACCCCTTGGGTTGAACATACGGACTCGCACACGCAACTCCCACAATTAGGCATGTCGAGTCGATCCAACCCATCGGGATGGACATACGGACTCGCACACGCAACAAATGACAACGCCAAGTCGATTCACTCAAAGGAGTCGAACATACGGACGTTGCGCGTGTCCAATGACTATCGCCGAATCGATCCAATCCATCGGATTGAACATACGGATCCGCGCGTGTCGAAAAGTTGTCGCTGAATCGATCCAATCCCCCGGATTGAACATACGGATTCACGCGAGGTAAAATGGCAATCGCTGAATCGATCCAATCCCTCTGATTGAACATACGGACTCACGCGTGCCTGAGTGACTACCGCCGAATCGATCCAATCCATCGGATTGAATATACGGATTCGCGCGTGTCAACAATTATTGCCGAATCGGCCCAACCCGTCGGGTTTGGACATACGGATTCGCGCCGCAAAGTCGAAGATACACCCAACAACATAGCTACTCCAACAGCACAACAACAAACGCTGCTCCAACAGCACCACAACATCTACATACTCGAAGCCTCTCAACTTTCTCAATGCTGGGATCCGACGACACTTCTCGTTTTCCAAACTATGATTTGCATCCAAAGCTTCCTTCCGAGATTATTACCATTACTTAAAGATTTAGAGGTTGTTTAATGTCTTATGAGTTTTCTTTACAAAATAATTATCCTTTTAGTCTTATCGCAAATCCTATAAGTTCTCGGGATCTCCTAATCCCCAAATGACTCCAGAGAATGTCTCGATCCATAAACATCATAACAAGGCCCGAATCTCATTCGTCCTTTCAAGCTTCCTCAAAACTCTCAAAATAAAATCGGCATGACCTGCCCGCTTTTCTCACCGTTCAGAAACTCAGATTCCAGTACAGAGCATATTCAATTCATCACAATCAACAACATGTCATATATCGATAAATCGCATCATAAACACTTAGCACTTAGCATATAAAGCATGCACCACACATCCTAGATTACCCACATAACACATAGCATGTAAGTCAATCTCAAAAACATTCAGTAGATGAATCATCTACATTGTCAGCCGAAGCCTCAGAAAACATTTTCCAATCACACACAATTCCAGTGCATAAACAGTAAACAATGTCGAAACATCGACCCTAAGCATTAACTACAGATTCAGTGAGAAGCCCTCACCTGTAGATTCTCCAGGACGATCTCCTAACACTTGTTCACAATCAAAGGCTTGCTCCTCTTGGAATTCCTCAAAATCACCTTTAGAGCAAAACCACAGAAATACTATCAGAATCTATCGGAAACTAAGCTATCGATACTTACTAAGGTTACTCGAAGTAATCTATACTCTAAGGTACGATAATCTAGCGCGAAAAGACAAGTTTTCGGAAAAGGAAATTTTCCTCCTCCTCCCCTATAGGGCTCGGCCACTTTTGGTAATTGTGGGGCTCGATTTTTCTTCGATCAAACTTGGTTCCTATGCTATCATTAGCTGTAACTAAGGGTATTCTGAACTCGGAAAAATTATCGGATCAAAAACTGTCGCAGGGGTATTTTGGTCATGATTTTTAACTTAGGATTTTCAAAACTGAAATCCCAAAAACCAAATTTTGCAGGGACGTCACCAACGACGTTTATGACAACTAATCCTACTAGCACTAAGCTAAGGCGATAGTTTTCAGCCTAAAGTTTGAAGCTTTACACCAAAAACTCCAAAAAATGGGTATTTTAGGTTCAAATTGATTCCGGCGGAATTCCGGCGACATAACGGAAAATCTAACCCGGCAGAAGTGATCTTGGGCGCATAAGGAAGAGGTTTAGAATCAGAAATGAAAGATTCAGGATAGTTTTGCAAAAACCCATAAACTATCCGCTCAGAAAACTCTACAGAAAAGCTATGGAAAAAGCGATCAGAGGTAAGGATTAGCGACTATACCTCGAAACCTTGAAGTAGCAACTGATTGATCGACGATCAAGCAAACGATGAAGAAAATCTTCTCTTCTCCCTCCCTTGTAGAACTCGCGGCCTTGATGAAGAAAATGGAGGAAAATTTGAGTTTTTCTTCCTTTCTTTGCTATATATAAAGGTTGGAAATTCGCGGGAAAATGAAAGTTTCGCGAATCTGATTTTTCCGGCGTCATTCTCCGTGAATTCTAAGATAGGTTTTGGCGAAAGAATTCCAAAACTAAAATGAGGTCTCCTTATATTTTTGGCAACTAAAGCATAGTCGGTGTAAAACTATTTTACCCGATAAGTTGCTTTTTGCATCGAATGTCGGAATGGAAAACTTCCTTCGGAAGAAAGATTGAAATCATCAAGAGAAATGGGAGTACGCGTGTGGAATATTCATTTGAAGCTCTGAATAGAAAAAGTCTTCATTGTCGAGAAATTCTAGGGTTTTGAAATACCAGGGATTCGGTTTCGGCAAACTTCTGATGATTGGAATCGAACGTTCGTAGATCCTAGAGTTTCGCCTCGAAACGATTGTGATATATGGAAAAAGAGAAGTTCTAACATTTCTCTGAAGATTTTTGGAATTAACTTCCGTCGTGCCTAAAAGTGAAAATTAGCTATATACTAGGGTTTCTGACCTAGGTTTAAGCGTAAAACGATCGTGCCATAACTTTTATCGACTTCGATAAAATCCTTTGACTTTTCCTGAACTTTCTCCTTCATAAATCTATTTCATTTGACAAACTCTTGTTCAGGTTTCCTTTCACAATACATCAACCCTAATCGTGAATAAGATTTTATTCTCTAAGCATAAGCTTAAAAACTTGGGTCTTACACTCTTTGAGATGAACATAGAGTCTTCCTTCTGTTTTACTTGCAATCCCAGGAAGTAATTTAATTCACCAATGTTGGTAAATCCGCAAGTGTACGGAATCCACCCGGTTTTAAATATCGAACCACAGGGATTGTGAGTGAATAGATTCGGTTCAAGCTTTGAGTTTGAAGGTTTGTTTTATTGAGGCAAACATATGACGAAGTAGTAATAAGGAAAAAGGAAATATAAATTCAGAAATGAAACAGAGAATGAAAAGAAAGAGTGATTTACTTTGGGTTCTTGCTCAACTAATCAATTCAAGCACATCATTCTAAGCACATGTTCTCATGGATCTCTCCTTGATGTTCTAGCCTAAGCAACTACCTATCGATGCCTCGCATAGATAATTCTTTCAAACCAAAAGATAAGCCCAATTCCTTGTGTACTTAAACATTTGTTTGAAGCATAAAGATTATAAAGTTCAGGCCAACAAACCCCAACCCTTCCTCTATTCCTAGTAGCAAGTATAGAAGAGGTAATCCCATAACAAGTCCCTAATCTATAACAAACTTCCGTTCTATTATAGAAAAGCATAAAGCTAGCACATGTTCTAACTTGAAACATAAAGCATGGATATGGGATTCAAGGAAAGAAGAAGAACATGTGGGAAAGAACTTAAGATTATAACTTAAAAGGAAAAGTCTTACAAGAAATCCAAAGTAAAAGAAGAGAGATTAGTGGCTAAGAACCTTGAACACAAGCTTGGAAGCCTTCTCTCACTCTCCTAGATGATTCTCTACCTCTCAATTTTACAAAGTATGAAAAAATTCCAAAAGAAAATGACTAAAATCCTATTTATAGGCAAAATTCCCGAGTTTGGGCTGTTCCGGGCGCTCAGGCGCCAATTCAGAGCGCCTGAGCGCCAATTGCATGCCCAAAACATGCTCTCTGGAGCTAATTGGCGCCTACCCAGCGCCTGCCAACGCCTAGGCGCTCCAGCTCGCTTGGAAAAGACTCTTTGGCTTCTGTAACTCCTCTTTCAATCCTCTTTAAGTCCTCCTTCAATTCCATGCTTCTTGGCCTTCTATTACCTTCAGTTTCTGCTCTCTAAACCTAACCAACAAGTCAAGGAAGAATCTAGAAGCTCCAAGAGCTCATTAGCACAAGAGGTCCTTCATAAAACACAACAAAACCATGCAAGTCCTAAACTTTACTTAAAATGCAAGAAAACTACCTATAAAACTACTAAATTACCAAAACAAAATAAAGACTAAAGAAAAGAATAAAAATGCATGAGAATGCATGAAACACTACATGAGACACAAGAAAAAGACTCAAAACCTACAAGAAAAACCATAAAAACATCATATAAACCCGGGTCATCAACCAACCAAACACATCTCAAACTCCGATTTCAAATGTTGAACAAAATGTTCTACCATGTGGTCTAGCATCCCTCCAAAGACAATGTCATCTACATATATCTGAGCTATCATAACATTTCCACCATCACTTTTCACAAACCATTGGTGCTTGCTTTCATCCATACTGTACCCCTCCAAAGACAAGGTCTTGTCTATTCCTCCCTTGCTGTACCCCTTACTTATCAGGAATTCAGTCAATCTTTCATACCAAGCCATTGGTGCTTGCTTTCATCCATACTGAGCCTTCCTCATTTGTAAACATGTTCTGGAAAGGTTGGATCTACAAAGCCCTTTGGTTGTTCTACATAGACTTCCTCATTCAGATATCTATTCAAGAAGGCACTCTTCACATCCATCTAGAACAGCTTGAATTTCAGAAGACCTGCTACTCCCAACAACAGTCTAATTGATTCCAGTCGAGCAACAGGTGCAAACGTCTCATCAAAATCAATTCCTTCAATCTGAGTATACCCTTGAGCAACTAATCTGGCCTTGTTTCTTGTCACAGTACCATTTTCATCTGACTTGTTTCTGAAAATCCACTTGGTACCAATCACATTCACACCTTCAGGTCTAGGAACAAGATCCCATACTTCATTCCTCTTGAATTGACTGAGTTCCTCTTGCATGGCATTGATCCAGTACTCATCAGTTAAGGCCTCCTTGATGTTCTTTGGCTCAATCTTGGAGATAAAACAAGCATTTACAATAATGTCTCTAGATCTAGTAATAAATCCTTCATTTAGATTCCCAATTTTGTTTTATTTAGGGTGATTCTTCTGAATTTCGATTGAAGGAACAACCTCCTTAGGTGAATCCTGCTCATTTTCTTCTTCTGGTTCTAAGTTAGACCGGATGTCAGTGACATTTGGTCTCTCATCAACTATATGAAGCACACTATCATCTCCATCTGTATTGACTTTATTCAGAATATTTACACTGTCATCCACAACCACATTTATGGACTCCATCACAGTCTCTGTTCGAGAATTGAAAACCCTGTAAGCCTTGCTATTTATTGAGTAACCCAGAAATATCCCTTCATCACTCTAGGGATCAAGTTTCCTTCTCTGTTCTCTATCAGTTAAAATGTATCATCTACTTCCAAAGACATGAAAGTACTTAACAGTAGGTTTCTTCCCCTTCCACAGCTCACATAAAATGGAATCAGTTCCTGAACGTATAGTTACCTTGTTGTGAATATAGCAAGCAGTGTTTATAGCCTCTGCCCAGAAGTGATAAGGAACTTTCTTCGCATGAAGCATCATGTAAGACCCTAAACTTATTATTGTATCACTTATGTGAAGTATTCAATAAAAATGAAGTTTGTAGTGAAGTTTGACTTTATTGCTAATCTGCCTGTGACCTTGTATGAATTTTTGAGAGGTCTTGACGACCTTTTCTGTAAGACCTGGATTTTCAGAACAAGCTAGTTTCCGACTCACGCGTAGAATCAGTGTAAGCGTGACAGGAGTTTGATATTTGAGAAAGATTAATGAAGAAGAAAGTTCAGGAATTGCTCGAGGAATGTTGCGTTGTTGCTTTCGGAGTTAGTGCGAGTCGTCTGCACACCTGCCTTATGGCGAGCGTGTCCAGAATAGGCTATTTCACTTTTAGAGCAACGTTTTAAGTGAGATTTCGAATCCTTGGAAAATTTAAAGATTCTCTTTATTTTTCCTTCGACCAGCGTTTCATTTCGGAACCCTGGACTGTACGCATGATAGTATTCACTTTTCGGAAGTCCGCCGACGCTAATTTCTTTGCTTCGAAACCCTAGATTCGAGCGATGGATGAAGACTTTTTCTATTCGGGACTTCTAACGAATTTTCCGTCCGCGTTGCCAGATTTGTTTCGACATTTCCAATCTTTTTCCGGTACAAAGTTTTGTCGTTTGAGCATCACAGCAAAAAGTAGTTTTTCGGGACAGATTAATTTACACCGCTTTTGAGATTTTAGATATCGTTTTTCCCAAATGTCAGAGATATGTTTTGAGTTCTGGAATTCTGACGCCAGAATCTCTCTTAGAATTCTTCGGTGAACGTGCTGCAAAAATCGGAATCGCGAAATTTTCATTTTCCCGCGATTTCACCTGCCTATAAATAGTCGAAAAAGCAAAAATATCTTCATTTTCTTCCATTTGGGGCCGCGGTTTGTGGAGAGAGAGGGAGAGGATATTTTCGCCGAAACTCGACCGATCTTCGCGCAGTTCGTTCCTACTTCTAGGTATTGAGGTAACTAGCATGATTCCTACCTCTGATTACTGTTTCTGTTGCGTTTCTGAAGTCGTTTCTGTGCTCACAGTTTTGAGCTTTTTCTAAAATTGTCCGATTTCTTCGATTTCTTGGTTGGGTTATGTTCTCTAGGTTCCCAAGAGCCTAAAACCTCTGTCAGTAATCGCCGATTGTGATCGAGCTGTCCAGGATCTGAAAAACTGTTTCAAAACCTTTTTGTCTCACATTTCGAAACTTTATTGTCGAAAAGTCATAATTTGACTTCGTGCCTTTACGATTTGTTGTCACGGATGTCGTTAGGATCATTGCTGTCAAATTTGTTTTCAGAACTGATAACTTTGAGGTTTTGAGCTTTTATTTTGGACCAAAACGCCCCTGAACGGCCGTATTTTGATCCGATTGTCCGAAAATTGTTCCGACAGTTTCTTTACCTTAGTTTTACCTTAAAACTATCTTGTGAATTGATTTGATCGAAGAAAAAGAGCCGGAGCTCTTTTTCCTTTGAGGCCGTGGGTTATTTCCTTTAGGGGGGAGTTTTTTCGTTTTCGAAAACTTGTCTTTTCGTACCCGGATGTCGTATTCTGAAGCTTTAATGCTTTGTCTATCGTTTATGTATTGTATTGCGATTGAACTAATCGATTTTGTGTGGATTCTGCTTTGTTTTTCCTCCGAGGTTCAGTTGAAGGAACTTTGGAAGTTTCAAGGCATTCCTGTGAAGGAGATTTGATTTGCGAAGCTGGATCAGCTCGAGGTTAGGGCAACTTACATATATTAGCTATGATTGCATGATAGGCGTCGATAAATTCGACTTATGCTTTATCTGATGTTGTTTATGATGATGATTTATTTGTTATGATTGTTTTCATAACTTATGATATTGATGATGTGATGAATTGGGCGTTCTGACGCAACTTCGGAGTGGAGATTCATTGATCTGGTGATCTTTGACATTTCGGGTTGGATGAGCAACCCTAGGCAAGTTCAAACGAGGGGTTTGAGACTTAGCCATTCGTTGGGATTCGTTTGGATACTTAGACTTTCCCCGGGAAACTTCTTTTGGGTGGTTGGTTTTCGGAAAACTTAGAATGATTAGAATTTTGAAAACTAGAGACTTTGGGAGACTTAGACTTTGAGAAATAAACTCATAACTTGACTAATCCAATTCGAACCGTTTTTACTAAATGAATAATCATAGGAGACCTAAAGGGGAAAATAATTGCTAAAGACGGGGAAAAGTCGACTTTTGTTGTGGGTTTTGGAGAGATTGGGGGAAAGCCACTGCGGTGAGCTAAAGTGACGATTGAAAGTCACCGAGTACCTTAGTACTCTTGTTATTCGAGTGGTGTTGTATTGACCGACGCCAACTCTGGGTTTTGGGTGTTGGAGCCGTGTTGTATTGACCGACACTTAGTGCTCTTGTTGATTGGGCTATGTCGTATTGACCGACACTAGACCCTTGTGTACTTTTGTGGGTGGAGTGGTGTTGTATTGACCGACACTTACTCCGAGTTGTGTTGTATTGACCGACACTAACTCACGGTTTGTTGAGATTGGGTTGTGAGCTAAACACTTTCGTGGTAAGGACGATTCGTTGTTTGGCTAACCATATTGCATCAATCGGGTGAATAACGGGAATGGTTCACCTGTGCATATCATGGTGAATAACGGGAATGGTTCACCTTGCATAAATGATGAATAACGGGAATGGTTCATCATATGGTGAATAACGGGAATGGTTCACCAAGGATGAATAACGGGAATGGTTCATCCAGGATGAATAACGGGAATGGTTCATCCATAGTGAAGAACGAGAATGCTTCACTTGTGGCGAACGGGAACGCGTCACAAATCCGGATTCATGATTGCATATCACGCATACATTCATTCTGACTTGAACTGTGTGCTGTTTGGTTATTGAAGCAATGTTAGAGCCATAACATGCTAGGATTGTTTATATATATATATATCAACATATATCTATACCCCCTATCACATGTTGAGTGTATATCTACGTATTTCTGTGAGTTGACCCTAGCGCCTTGGCTTTGGTTGCATGTTTGTGTTTGGGCGGTCGGCCTGCTGCCAGATGTCGACGGTGGACTGGGTTTCGATGGTCTCTCCCTCGGGGGGGATCAGGTTTGAGATGGAGGATTGGACTGACGAGCGTGGACGTCTGACGATAGGAGTTTTACGACGCATGGAGCTGAGCTTCAACTTGCCAACTTCAGTTCGCGGTGGACTTGGTACTGGAAGGGTAGGTTTAGGCAGGCGTCATATTTTGTGTAGAGCTCTGATTCGTTTTGCTTTTGGGACAGGGTAGGTTCCCGACGCATGACTTTTTGTGGGGTTCTCTTACTGAGGGATCACAGTGAGTCAGTCGGACCATAGGGGTCTTTGCTTAGGCCATTTGGAGGCCGACTTTCTCCTTGTGGGTTGTAATTACAAACTTTCTTACTCACACTTCTGGGTCTGTATATATTTGTCTGCGGGCACACTACTTTGGAGTCACTGCGAGTGCGCGTGACGTGGAAGTGCAGCTGAGGTTGTACATGTCTATATTTGAGGTACATTGGTTAGTTAGAGTTGGGTTATGCCTTTGCTTCCTATTGCTTTAGTTTGCGTAAAGTTTATTTTTGGTTTCTAAAGTGACACCTGGAAATCGGGGTGTTACATTTTATGGAGAATCTTCCTTTATGAGAATTGTAGCTCTCTGCGTTAGCTAAATTCTCCAATTGGTTTCGTGTCAATCCAATATCTGTAGCTCAAGCTAATTGAATTTTAGTGAGCAAATGTCTGGCTGTACAGTGCCAGCGATTTTTGTTGAAATGATAACTTTTTAATTTCGAATTTACCTTTGATTTTTAGAGAAAGGGGGAGGGTTTTAATTGGGTTTCAGGTCTGGTTACTTGGAACTTAGTGGGCCAAGAGAGCTGACTTGGATCGGGCTTGAAAGAAAAAGAAAAACCCTAGCCCACATGCTAGTGTGGCCGCGAGTTTGATAGGGGTAAGGGGGGGGGGAATCCTAATTTTCTCTTCATTCTGAATTAGAAGGTCCCATACACCACTCTTACGTGAAAAACTTCATAAGAAAGAAAGAGAGAAAGAGAGAAACCGAGACAGAAGAAAGAGGAACCACCGCCACTTTCAACCCTAGCGCCGGCCACCACCGTGCGTGCAAGAGAGAGCGTGCGAGCGAGAGGGAGGGAGGAGATCGAACGAGCAGAGAGGGACAGCAAGGGATAACTTCTTCCACACTTCATCTTTCATCTCTTTGCACCACCCAACTAGCAAGGTAAGGGCTGGTCTTAGGTTGGGTAGAATGATTAGGCTTTTGCTATAAGAATTTTAATGAGAATAGATGTGTTATTGATTGTCTTGCATGAGTTCTATGATCATAAATGTTGCTGGACCTTTATGCTTGAAAACCATGTTTATTAGAGATTCTTGGACTAGAGTTTGAATCAAGTAGGAACCCTAGACTTGAACATACGTAAAGTGTAACACCCCGATTTCGGTGGCGTCACTTTAGAAACAAAAAAAAAAGTTTAAGCGGAAAAACGTGAATATTTTTTTTTTATAATATAAGCAAGACTGAAAGAAATAAAACTCTAAAACGAAAGATAACAGAACTAATATACAATATAAATACAGCCCCCGCTGTAGTACCAAACCTCGTCACGAGTAACCTCCAGTGTCGGAAAGTAGTAGAAAGTAACGCCCGTAGGCAATATGTACAGACCAAAAGTAAAGGTTAAGTGTCCGCAACACAAACCTCAAAAATGAGAATGAGTTAGCCCAAACGGCCTAAAAGAAGACCTCCTAGCCCAACCAACTCTCTGTGATTCCCGTAGAGAAACCACACAAAAAGCTATAGGCGGGAAACTACCCTGTCCCCAAATAGAGAACATGACGGTCATAGCTAAGACTCTACTCCTACACTAATCCTGTCTCGAGGAGCTCACACTAACACTCAATCCTACATGCTAGCGTGATCGTCGTCCGAATCTGAATCCAGAACGACCAAGTCTATGTACACCATCCGTCCTCCTCTCGCTACCGCGATGCGCTCCTGTTCCAGCATCTCAAACCTAGTTCCCCCCGAAGGGTGAACCATCGTGAATCAGTCCGCCATGGACATCTGACAAAGGGCGTAGTCCGCCAAAGTACACACAGAAGACGCGAGGGTCAACTCTAAAGAATTAAGTAAGTAATAACTTCAATAGATACAGTTTAAGTGATAGCTACTTAGGCATATAAGTCAGAGATAACATCCTAGGGTTGTATATTTCACAATGAATAAAAAAGACGATAATGACAATTAGCATGCATCAAATAAGATTAACAATTATCAATCACACTCAGCAACTAAGTCAGTATGCATGTTGCATGAAATGCAATGCTGGTTGACAAAATGCATTCCGGAACGGATGGGCATCAACGAGTCAGCCCTAGCACCAGCAACGGTGGGACCATTTCCGCTCGCGTGTCTCTTACACCACACAAAGTGTAGTCAGATCAGCAGTGAACCCGAAGGTCTGCCATTTCTGTCTGCTACTAAGAATAACCGCAGTGTTCTTATATGGAAATCCAGGTCTTATGACCATTTTGGAATCCACCGAGGTCCGGAGTTCGTCCCGTGTTAATACCTCAAAATGAGTGCATGAATGCAAAGTGATTAGTCAAACAACGTCTCCGACCTCACTCGACACGTCGCCACGTGTTCTAGCTAACTTATTGTCTCTAAAGAGAATACCCTAAGGCAAAAGTCGATTCTGCGACAAAATACAATTAATCATAAAAAAGAGTGCAATCACTCACGATAACTCTTCGAGTCATCCATGCTCTCACGAAGTCTCACGCTTCAGTGGAGTCTTATACAATCACGAAGTCTCACGCTTCAGTGAAGTTTTATGCTTACACAAGGTCTCACGCCTCAGTGAATTTACACACTTGCACGAAGTCTCACACTTCATTGAAGTTCCATGCTGTTCACGAGGTCTCACGCCTCAGTGAAGATCCATGCTTTCCACGAGGTCTCACGCCTCAGTGAAGTTTCACGCTTTCACAAGGTCTCACGCCTCAGTGAAGCTTCTCGGCTCATCCCTTGGATGGCTAAACAAACTGCTCAAAGAGCGAAGGAGTATCAACATACTCAGGAACTTAAAGTTTCCCCAAAACATGGATTCGACGACAATTCTCCTTTTCCAAAACTAATATTCAATCCTAAGCTTGCATCCGAGATTGTTATCATTATTTAAAGGTTTAGAGGTTGTTTAATATCTTATGAATTTTCCTTGTAAAAATAGTTTCCTTTTAGTCTTATCGTATTTCCTATGAGTCTTCAAAGATCCCATAATCCCAAGTAATTCCCAGAGAATGTCTCGATCCACTAAATCAATAACAAGGCCCGAACTCTGTTCGTCCCGTCAAACTTCCTCAAAATCTCATAAAACTCGGCATGACCTGCCTGTTATTCTCACTCTCCAGTACCACAGATATAGGTGAAATGGCATCGTTAAATTAGCACAGTCAACAATCATGGCACATATATCAACACATCCTAGAATAACCACGTAGCACTTAGCATATAAAGCAGATATCACACATCCTAGATTAACCATATGGCATATAGCATGTAATTCAAACTCAAAAACAGTCAGTAGATGAATAATCATCATTGTCAGCCGAAGCCTCAGAAAACATTTTCCCATTCAAACACAAACAAGTGCATAAACAGTAAATCAAGTCGAATATGTCGACACCTAAAGCATTAGCTAATAGTTCAGTGAGAAGCCCTCACCTTAGCCAATTTCCATACTAAGGTGCAACTCCGATCCGATTACATCTTTATTTGCATACGTTGGCTCGATTCCTCCCATTGTATAGCTTCGATGCAAGGTGCTTCCGTTCATCGTACGAAAATCAAGTTTCTGAAAACTTGTCGGCGAAGAGTCGCTAGAGAAAGTTGCGACTCACGGGGTTGACGAAGGAACTGTCGCCGGAGACACAAAGGAAGGTTGTTCCTTCATCCTTTCGCGGCCAGAAACTCAACGGCGCTGTCCGTTTCCCCAAAGAGTGGACGGTTTGCCCAGAAAGTTCAGCCGAAGGTCGACGGTGGTTGTTTGGGTCGTCGAATAAAATGACCCAAATACGAAATTGAAGATAGGGTTTTGCTCTCCTCACGGCAAGGATCGTAGCAGTATCCTCTGTTTTTCCATCGGTCGCCGGAGTTGACCGGAAAGAGCTCCCGAAGGCGGCAGCGGCGGCGGTCGACGGCGACGGAATGACAATCCGGAATATGGGTTTTGTTGTGGACACCGCAAGGGTTCCAACGGTACTAATCTCGCTTTGAACGGATGTCCGAGTACACTGGAATCGAAGGTCGAAGTTTGCGATGTCGGCGACGTCGGCGCGTCGTTATGCTCTATTTTCACGTCTTGCTTCCTCTGTTCTTGTTCATGGAGCTCGCCATGGTGCTCTCAGTTGGTGGCTGTTTCTTGCGACCTTGAACCAGAGGAGGTGGTGGCTTGCGTGCAAGGAGGTACGTGGCGGTGGTGGCTTCGTGAGGAAGAAAGGAAGAGGAAGGGAAGGTGATGGTGGTTGATTGTGGTGCGTTAGGGAGAAGAGGAGGGACCGTGGTGGTGTTGCTGCCATGTTTGATAGAGGAAGAAGAAGCATGAACATGGTGTTGGTGTTGGTGTGGGTGCTGCAACTTGGGAGAAATAAGGAGGAGGAGAAAAGAAGAAGAAAATATTGGTGATGATGGGAGAAGAAATCGTGAGTCCGAGAGACAGAGAGCAGCGTGAGGATACATATTTTGTGAGGTGAATGGAGATAAAATTGATATATGTTGGTGGTGGGAAGAAAATAGAAAAAGTGAGTGTGCTGCAGCTTTTGGAAAATAAGCAGAAGAAGAAGTAGAAAGAAAAGGAGAAGGGGACATAATATATATAGAAGAAGAAGTAGGAAATGGGTCAAGGAAGAAAAATGAAGAAAAAGTGTAATGAGAGAGAGATGTCGACGGAGTGAGGATAGGAACGGATTGGTGGAGGGATAAGGATGGATAGATATTTATCAAAGATCGAATAAGGATGAATAGATATTTAACAAAGATATTTTGAGAAGATATTTTGTAAACCGGTACAGATTTGTTTAGATATCGGAGGATTTAACTCATAGAGTTAAGAAAAAAATATATGAGTGATTCCGATTTTTCCGGCTTCATTCTCCGTGAATTCTAAGATAGGTTTTGGCAACAGAATTCCAAAACTCAAAAGAGGTTTCCTTGTATTTTAGGTTACTAATGCAAAGTCGGTGTAAAACTATTTTACCCGATAAGTTACTTTTTGCAGTGGATGTCGGAAGAGAAAACTTCCTTCTGAAGAAAGATTGATAACATCAAGAGAAATGGGTGTACGCGTGTGGAATCTTCATTTGGAGCTCCGAATAGAAAAAGTCTTCATCGTCGGTTGATTTTAGGTTTCTTGAACTATCAGGGTTTTAGTTTCGGCAAACTTCCGAGGATTGGAATCGGACGTTCGTAGATTCTAGGGTTTCGCCTTGAAACGCTTGTTATATATGGATTAAGAGAAATTCTAACATTTCTCTGAAGATTTTTGGAATTAGTTTCCATCGTGCCTTTAAGTGTAAATCATCTATTTGCTAGTGTTTTTGCCCTAGGTTTAAGCGTATATTAGTCGTGCTATAACTTTTATCGACTTCGATACAACCCTAAAACTTTTCCTGAACTTTCTCCTTCGTAAATTTATTTCATCCAATAAGCTCTGGTTCAGGTTTTTCCTTCGCGATACGTCAAGCCTAATCGTAAATGGAAATCTCTTCCACTTATTCTAAGCTTAAAAACTTGGGTCTTACATAAAGAAATTTTGAGGCCGAAGGGACGCTGCCAGTTTTCTGTGCTGGACAGCAAACTTCGAGGTCCAATATCACTCGGTTTCGGCGTTCAAATGAAAATTCAGTGAACTAAGAAGTTGTAGTATTTTTAATCAGCTTTCCAGGCGTATAAAGGACGTAATTTTTGGTTCAGTATTGAGTCCTGGAGAACGTTTTTAGTAAGTGATGTACCTGCTGTTTTTCCTGCGCTGGACAGCAAACTTCGTGGTCCAATATCACCTAGTTCCGATTTTCAAACGAAAAAGTGGTCAGCTAGAAAGTTGTAGGATTTTATATTCGCTTCGCAGATATGTGTAGAACGTAACCATTGCTTGCGAAATGAGTTCTGTAAAACATTTTTAGTGACTGTGGTTTCTGCTGTATTTTTTTAGAAAACGACCATGATATTTAATTTTAGAAAAACTTGTATCCATCTGCTATTTAGTTAGTTGTCCTTTGAAATTCTGAACATTTTGCTCAATGGTACTGTTTAACGTAATTGCCTGACTGAGATTTATTTAAGAAGGTCGCTCATCCAGCTGTTATCCCTTCTGCTGTTGATTACATTTCTTGTTGTTTATGTTTTATCCGATGTTGAACTGTTAAGACTCTAGGATGACTTTAGAGCCGGTAACAAAGAGAATGTGATTAATAACTTGCAAGTGAAATGAGAATTAATGGAACATAGGTCTAGGTGAGACTATGTACCATGAGAACGATAGTGACGTTAGAGATAAACGATAGCTTGCACGCGAGGGAGATATTGTGGATCATTGCGGCTCCACGGGATTTGGTTGACTGCGGTCACCTTGAGACTTGTGTTTGTGGATCATTGCGAATCCACGTGATTGTACATCTGCGGATGTATTTGATTGGCCAAGGAGTTTTGGTGGGTTGTGTGATGTGAGCATGCGCTAGTCTAACTAACTAACTGTCATAAAACTTAAATTACACAAACGAATGAATATTTTACTTTTGATATGGTTTATGATTCTGTTATTTGAGACCTGACCCTTGCACTACTTGTTTATTTGTTTATTTGTGGTGGGGGGGGTAGATGGTCGTGAGAGTATCGGCGACGCCACATTCCTGGACGATGAAGTTCTATGATGAGAAGGTGGACTCGGCCTGGACGACCGACACGTCAGGGGTCCGTCGTGTGTATGTCGGTGACATCAGACTTATCGGAGAAGACAAAGAGGGCAACCCAGTGGAGGTTCAGACGATGACGGGAGAGATGTCGAACTTATTTATTTTCATTATATTGAGATTTCTAGTATACTTTAAATACTTTTATTTCAATTGTAACCAATTGAGGATTTGAAAATGTGGGTTTTCACACATGGGTGTGGCCACCGTACTATGCTTTAATTACAATGTTTAATTTTGGTTAAGTAGTTTATTCGTTTTATTCCGCCGTTAATTATTGGTATTTTCACATCTGAGGTTAAGAGGTTTCAATTAAAAAGAATCTTTGTCACTAATGAGGATTAATAATTGAATCGATGAAAATTCTTTACGAAAATACATGTGATTAGTTACTGTGTGACAGTCGAGAAATCGGGGCGTTACATTGTGGTATCAGAGCCGACCTCTCCCAGTACGATGTGGTTTGGGGACGCAGCAAGCGGAAGCTGGTGGGCCTGTGACACCCGGGGCCGACGAGGGCGGAGAGTGATCGCCGGTGCAGTGAGGCACGGACAAAGAGCGGCTCCTGAAAAGCTTCTAGGCGGAGGGGCACATAAATGAACCGATCTCACACCCGAACAAGAGGTATTCCGAGACTGTATAGGTTTGTGACTATACTGTTGAGGAGGGCATAAATGATTTGATTGGTACTACTCATAACAAGAAGATGCATCTTCTTTTCGGGAGCCCAACTCATAAAAACTCCATGGTTAAGTGTGCCTGCATTGGAGCAGTATTGGGATGGGTGACCTCCAGGGAAGTTTTCTCGGGAAGCGCGTAAGTGAGGACAAAGCGCGCTGAAAAGACTCGTGTTGATAGCATGAGACCAGTCGTCAGATCGGGATGTTACAAATGGTATCAGAGCCGACCTCTCCCAGTACGGTGTGGTTCGGGGACGAACCAAGCGGAAGCTGGTGGGCCTGTGACGCCGCGGGCCGACGAGGGCGGGGAGAGATCGCTGGTGCAGTGAGGCACGGACAAGGAGCGGCTTCTGGCAGGCTTCTAGGCGGAGGGGCACATGAATGAACCGATCTCAAACCCGAACAAGAGGTATTCCGAGACTGTATAGGGATGGACTATACAGTTGAGGAGGGCATAAATGATTTGATTGGTACTACTCATAACAACAAGATGCATCTTCTTTTCGGGAGCCCAACTCATAAAAACTCCATGGTTAAATAAGTTCGACATCTCTTCCCGTCATCGTCTGAACCTCCACTAGGTTGCACTCTTTGTCTTCTCCGATAAGTGTAATGTCGCCGACATACACACGGCGGACCCCTGACGTGTCGGTCGTCCAGGCCGAGTCCTCCTTCTCATCATAGTGCTTCATCAACCAGGAATGTGGCGTCGCTGATACTCTCACGACCATCTACCCCCCCCCCACCACAAATAAACAAGTAGTGCAAGGGTCAAGTCTCAAATAACAGAATCATAAACCATATCATAAAGTACAATTTTCATTCGTTTGTGTAATTTAAGTTTTATGATAGTTAGTCAGTTAGACTAGCGCATCCTCACATCACACTACCCACCAAAACTCCTTGGCCAATCACATACATCCGCAGATGTACAATCCCGTGGATTCGCAATGATCCACAAACACAAGTCTCACGGTGACCGCAGTCAACCCAATCACGTGGAGCCGCAATGATCCACAAAATCTCCCTCGCGTGCAAGCTACCGTTTGTCTCTAACGGCACCATCGTTCTCATGGTACATAGTCTCACCTAGACCAATGTTCCATTAATTCTCATTTCACTTGCAAGTTATTAATCACATTCTCTTGGTTACCGGCTCTGAAGTCATCCTAGAGTCTTAACAGTTCAACGTCGGATAAAACATAAACAACAAGAAATGTAATCAACAGCAGAAGGGATTACAGCTGGATGAGCGACCTTCTTAAATAAATCTCAGTCAGGCAATTACGTTAAACAGTACCATTGAGCAAAATTTTCAGAATTTCAAAGGACAACTAACTAAATAGCAGATGGATACAAGTTTTTCTAAAATTAAATATCATGGTCGTTTTCTAAAAAAATACAGCAGAAACCACAGTCACTAAAAATGTTTTACAGAACTCATTTCGCAAGCAATGGTTACGTTCTACACATATCTGGGAAGCAAATTTAAAATCCTACAACTTTCTAGTTGACCACTGTTTCGTTTGAATATCGAAACTAGATGATATTGGACCACGAAGTTTGCTGTCCAGCGCACGAAGAACAGCAGGTACATCAATTACTACAAACGTTCTATAGGACTCGTTACTAAACCAAAAATTATGTTCTTTATACGCCTGGAAAGCTGATTAAAATTCCTACACCTTCTTAGATCAATGAATTTTCATTTGAACGCCAGAACTGAGTGATATTGGACCTCGAAGTTTGCTGTCCTGCACAGAAAACTGGCAGCGTCCCTTCGGCCTCAAAGTTTTTTTACGTATGTTCAAGTCTAGGGTTCCTACTTGATTCAACCTGATTCAAACTCTAAGCCAAGAATCCCTAATAAACATGGTTTTCAAGCATAAAGGTCCAGCAACATTTATGATCATAGAACTCATGCAAGACAATCAATAACACATCTATTCTCATGAAAATTCTCATAGCAAAAACTACTCATTCTACCCAACCTAAGACCAGCCCTTACCTTGGCTTGAAATAAGGATGAAGATGAAGAGTAGAATTCTGGTTTTTCCCTTCCTCTCCCACACGTCTCCCTTCTTCTCTCTCTCGCTCGCATTTCCTTCTCTCTCTCGCACGTACGCGGCCGGCGGTGGCTAGAGTGCAAGCGGCAGCGGCAAGGGTGCAAGGAGGAGACTTCTCTCACTTTCTCTCTACTATTTTACGTGCTGCAGAGGTTCACAAGGTTTCTATCTTCATATTTGTGTGAAAAGAAAACCCTTCCCGCCCCCCCAAAACCCTCTTAACCCGCGGCCTCCCCCTCTTTATGGGCTAGGGTTTCTTTTTCTTTTCAAGCCCGATCCAAGTCAACTCTCTTGACCCACTAATTTCCAAGTAATCAGACCTGAAACTCAAATAAAACCCTTCCCCTTTCTCTAAAATCAAAGGTAAATTCGAAATTAAAAAGTTATTATTTCAACAAAAATCGCTGGCATTGTATAGCCAGACCTTCGCTCACAATAATTCAATTATCTTGGGCTACAAATATTGGATTGACACGAAACCAGTTGGAGAATTTAGCTAACTCATAGAGCTACAACGCTCATGAAGGAAGCTTCTCCAGAAAAAGTCGTTAATACCTCTCACAAATTCGTACAAGGTCACAGGCAGATTAGCAATAAAATCAAACTTCACTAGAAACTTCACTTTTATTCAATAAATCGCTTAAATAATACTTAAGTAAGGTTAGGGTCTTACATGAGGCCAGTCGTCAGATCGGGATGTTACAAATGGTATCAGAGCTCCGGTTGAGAAACCAGAGCACTAAGGGTTTTGGGCTTACGAGTTTCCGAACTCGTTGGTGTTTTGTTTTTTTTTTTTTTATAAAGGTGGTTTCAAAGTTTCCGCGGTGAGATTGGGTAGACTTGTTTGCTAAGATGTTTGCTTGGCTGTGAGAATGTCTGTGATTAGTATCATTGTCGTGATACTTGAGATTAAGTGTTTGACTCTATGTCAAGATATTTTGAGGAAGTTGATATGGATGAGGGTCATAAGAGTAGATTGATTATTCATCCGGGAATGACGAAGATGTATTAAGACTTAAAACTTCATTTCTGGTGGCCTGGGATGAAGAAACGAGTAGTCGAGTATGTATCAACGTGTTTGACGTGTCAAAAGGCGAAGGTAAAAGCTAAGGATGAATCTTAGTTGAATGACATATGAATTCCAGAGATGAGATGTCAAGGGTACATAATTTTTGAGGTTGAAGTATTAGAAATTGAATCGATTGGATAGGACCTCAATTTATGTGACTACTGGATGATAAGGACTCATTGACCTTTCCAGTGCATTTTTCTAAATTTCCATCTTCGACATATTAAGCCTAATTGACTTAATATTGAAGGAGGGTGATATTCAGAATTATAGATGGTGATGGACCATGATAGAAAGGTTGATAGGAATTGATAGATGTTGGTCAAATCTGAGAGATGAGTTTTGTTAGGTATTTGATCCCTTTGTGAAGAAGTCGTAGTGCTAAGAAATGAATATTCATCTAAAAAGTGTTGAAGAGTTAGAGGACATTACTGGTGCGAACTCGGTGAAGGTTTATATTTTAAGTCCATAAATTATTGTCCTAATTGTGTAGGACTTAAAGTTTGTTAGAATTGGATTGAGAGAATAAGAAGTTGATTGGTGCGATTGTGATCAAGTTAGAGAGAGAAAGTTTTAGCATAAGTTGAATACATGAGAGTGTTGATATGGATTTCAGAGAAATGTGCTAGGATTACTAAGTGAGATTTACTAAGCTGAATTAAAACCTTAGGGGTTAAGATTGTCCTTGAGAGTTGAGAGACAGGTATGAATAAGAGATTTAATGGTTTTAGTTGTGACGATAGCAGTTGAACCCTTGAAGATTAAAATCTAGGGAGTGAAAGTTGGGCTAAGTCCATTCATGCACAATATATGGTTTGATCTTGAAGGGAATGAATTCTGAGTTATGCAGAGATTTCAGACTTAAAAATAAGCTATAATTTGACTTGTGGATAATTGAAAGATTGATTTAAGGTCTGAATGAGGATAGTTCAGAAACAAGAGATGACGTATGGATTGTTAGGTATTAACATGATGATTAGCTTATAAACGGTTGATCAATTGGACTTGGATTTGGCGCCTAGTGGCCTAGTACGAGCGTGATATCTAGGTCTATCTGAAGATGATTGCTAGATATCTAAGGGTTGTCGCTTACCAAAGATTGAGGTTGGAATGAACCCTCCAAGTGGGACACGCCTGACCACATCGAGACTTTGGGTCAGACTTGGTAAAATAACTAATATTTGGTATTATTTCATTTTGTGAATGGGTTGTGATTTATGTATGTGATGTGATTTGGTGTGTTGAAGGCTCATTGTTGAGTCATAGAGGAGGGGGAGAACACTGACCGAGTCAATGTCTTCCTTACGTTTTTGTGGTGTTTTATGTGATTGTGTTACACTCTCGATTTTTCCTCACTTACCAAAGATGGTGGATGGAACCATTGGCTAAGAAAGGATGACGGATGGAGCCAGTGAACGGAGTGCGTCGATCGAGATGGTGGATGGAACCATCAAGGTCGATGAGATGGTGGATGGAACCATCAGTGAAGCAGGAATGGTGGATGGAACCATTGGTCAGACCGAGATGGTGGATGGAACCATCAGGAAAAACGGGATTGGTGGATGGAACCGGCGATCGTATATGGTGGATGGAACCATAGATCGGACAAACTAGATGGTGGATGGAACCGTCGAATGGACTAGGTGGTGGATGGAACTACCGAACGAGTGAATTGGTGGATGGAACCTTTGAGCTCGGTGTCCGGAAGGTTTGTTTTCTCGTGTCTGAGCTGTTGAGGTTGCATCTGGATCACCTGGACGGGACGCCGACCAGCGTGTACCAGCATGAGCATAACACCTGTTTGACTTAAAACTTTTGTTGTTTTGTCTGACTGCAATGAGGTAGTCCGAGTCGTGTTCTAACGGAAGAGTTCCGTAGGGTTCTACGACGAATGTCTAGGTTATAGACAGTGAAATGAGAGTGACTCGAACATTCTTACCAGTTATTTTTCTAGTTGCCATCTTTTAGATATTGAGCCTGATCAACTTGATATTGGAAAATGGTGATCAGAATGATAGTTGGTGTTGGACTATGACTGGAACGTTAAGGAGAGACGGTTTCCCTTTGTGGAAATGATGTGGAACCAGACCATTAGAGATGTCACGTGAAGACAAGGAAGATGAGACGAAGGACGATAACCTATGCGTCGAGACGACTGAGAAATTTGTGGAAAGTATCAGAGTCTGCAATGGAAGCGTGGTGTGTCCTCCTATAGTAGTTTCGAGGTCGAAACTATTTTAAGGAGGGTGGCATTGTAAGACCCTAAACTTATTATTGTATCACTTATGTGAAGTATTCAATAAAAATGAAGTTTGTAGTGAAGTTTGACTTTATTGCTAATCTGCCTGTGACCTTCTATGAATTTTTGAGAGGTCTTAACAACCTTTTTTGGAGAATCTTCCTTCATGCTCATTGTAGCCCTCTGAGTTAGCTAAATTCTCCAATTGGTTTCATTTCAATCCGATATCTATAGCTCAAGATAATTGAATTTTAGTGAGCGAAGGTCTTGCTGTACAGTTCCAGCGATTTTTGTTGATATGATAACTTTTTAATTTCGAATTTACCTTTGATTTTTAGAGAAAGGGGGAGGGTTTTAATTGGGTTTCAGGTCTGATTACTTGGAACTTGGTGGGCCAAGAGAGCTGACTTGGATCGGGCTTGAAAGAAAAGAAAAACCCTAGCCCACATGCAAGTGTGGTGGCCGCGAGTTTGATAGGGGTAAGGGGGGGGGGAAATCCTAATTTTCTCTTCATTCTGAATTAGAAGGTCCCATACACCACTCTTACGTGAAAAACTTCAGAAGAAAGAGAGAGAGAAAGAGAGAAACCGAGAGAGAAGAAAGAGGAACCACCGCCACTTTCAACCCTAGCGCCGGCCACCACCGTGCGTGCGAGAGAGAGCGTGCGGGCGAGAGGGGGGGAGGAGATCGAGCGAGCAGAGAGGGACAGCAAGGGATAGCTTCTTCCACACTTCATCTTTCATCTCTTTGCACCACCCAACTAGCAAGGTAAGGGCTGGTCTTAGGTTGGGTAGAATGATTAGGGTTTTGCTATGAGAATTTTCATGAGAATAGATGTGTTATTGATTGTCTTGCATGAGTTTTATGATCATAAATGTTGCTGGACCTTTATGCTTGAAAACCATGTTTATTAGGGATTCTTGGCTTAGAGTTTGAATCAAGATGAATCAAGAAGGAACCCTAGACTTGAACGATGGTGCCGTTAGAGACAAACGGTAGCTTGCACGCGAGGGAGATTTTGTGGATCATTGCGGCTCCACGTGATATGGTTTACTGTGGTCACCGTGAGACTTGTGTTTGTGGATCATTGCGAATCCACGTGATTGTACATCTGCGGATGTATGTGATTGGCCAAGGAGTTTTTGTGGGTTATGTGATGTGAGCATGCGCTAGTCTAACTGACTAACTGTCATAAAACTTAAATTACACAAACGAATGAATATTGTACTTTATGATATGGTTTATGATTCTGTTATTTGCAACCTGACCCTTGCACTACTTGTTTATTTGTTGATTTGTGGGGAGGGGGTAGATGGTCGTGTGAGTATCGGCGACGCCACATTCCTAGACGATGAAGCTCTATGATGAGAAGGAGGACTCAGCCTGGAGGACTGACACGTCAGGGGTCCGCCGTGTGTATGTCGGCTACATCAGACCTATCGGAGAAGACCAAGAGGGCAACCCAGTGGAAGTTCAGACGATGACGGGAGATATGTTGAACTTATTTATTTTCATTATATTGAGTTTTCTAGTATATTTTAAATACTTTTATTTCAAAATGTGGGTTTTCACACATGGGTGTGGCCACCGTACTATGCTTTAATTACAATGTTTAATTTTGGTTAAGTTGTTTATTCGTTTTATTCCGCTGTTAATTATTGGTATTTTCACATCCTAAGTTAAGAGGTTTCAATTAAAAAGAATCTTTGTCACTAATGAGGATTAATAATTGAATAGACGAAAATTCTTTACGAAAATACACGTGATTACTTACTTCGTGACACTCGAGAAATCGGGGCGTTACACATCACTCTAGCAGATTCTGTTCTTTCTTTCAACCACACCATTCTGTTGTGGAGTAATAGGAGCAGAGAACTCATGCTTGATTCCTTCATTTCCACAATATTCTAAGAATTTGTCATTCTCAAATTTCTTTCCATGATCACTTCTGATTCTCATTATTCCATAGCCCTTCTCTCTCTGGAGTTGCTGGCTTAGTTCTCTGAATACTTCAAAAGTTTCTGATTTTTCTACAAGAAAGCTCACTTGAAGACCCTATTTTAGTAGTGTTTTTAGGGTCATTTCTTTGAGTGTTTTGAGTCTTTTTCTTTGTCTCATGTAGTGTTTCATGCATTCTCATGCATTTTTATGTTTATTTGAGTTTAAGTTTAGTTTTAGTAATTTTATGGTTTTATGAGGGTCCTTTTTTCATTTTTATAGAGTTTAGGACTTGCATGTGTTTTGCCATGGTTTTGTGAGGACTAAGGTGGTTGAAAACCCCTTGAATTTCTTGATTGTATAACTTTTCTGGGTCCTTTAGTGCTTCAGCAAGTTACTCTTGAAGAAAGAAGGCCAAAAGGGTGAAGAATTGATGAGATCATTCAAGGGGGGGTGTAACACCCCGATTCCAGGTGTCACCTTAGTAACCAAAAATAAACTTTACGCGGAAAACAGGTAATTTTTTTTTTCGTTTGATTCCTTTTAATTAAAGCGATAGAAAATAAAGACATAACCCAGCAACTAAACTAACCGATGTACAAACATATATACATGTACAACCTCAGCTGCACGTCACCGTCACGCGCACTCGCTGTGACCTCAAAGTAGTGTGCCCGTAGGCAAATATGTACAGAACCAGTAGTGTAAGTAAGAAAGATCATAAGTACAGTCATCCAAGAGAAAGTCGGCTCCAAAAATGGCCTCAACAAAAGACCCCTATAATCCGACAGACTCTCTGTGATTCCCCATCAAGAGAACCACACAAAAAGCCATGTATCGGGAACCTACCCTGTCCCAAAAGTAAGACGAATCAGAGCTCTACACAAAATATGACGCTGCCTAACCTACCCTCCCAGTACTGCTCATACCTCCTCCTCCTCTCCCTCGTCGCTCGGCGAGTAACTGTCCCCACTACTATCGGAGTCCGAGTCGGAATCCATCGTGATCATCTCGGTGTCCAAGTCCACGACCTCCCTCCTAACTGTCCTGCGCACCGTCCTAGTCAAGCCCGTCTCAACATCCACCTCTCAAGTAAGAACATCCTCCTCCACCACCCGAACCAGAGGATCCACACGGTAGCCGCGCGGTGGAGTAAAAGGAAAACAACGTGAGGCAGATGGAACAACAGACTCCCTCTTAGGCTGCACGAGCCTTGAGGACGACGCCACGTCGGTAGGATCGATAACAGTAGCAGGAGGTGGCGCAACAGGTGTGGCAACAGCAACCTCGATCTCGGCTGGGTCCTCGTCATCGAAAGAAGATGAAGTCGGAGGTGGTGCAGGTGGTCCTCGACCAGTACCTGGTCCACAGCGAACTGAAGGCGGCAAGTCAAAGCTCAGCTCCATGCGTCGTAGCACTCCCCTCGTCAAACGTCCACGCTCGTCTGTCCGGTCCTTCATGACCCTTCCCCGGTACGTCGCTCGGTGACCTGCAACATCGATCACCCAAGCGGTGGGGGCATGACGGTTCACCAACTCATACCTGATCCCCCCCGAGGGAGAGACCATCGAAACCAGTCCGCCATCGACATCTTGCAGCAGGCCGACCGCCCAAACACAAACATGAAATCAAAGCCAAAGTGCTAGGGTCAACTCACGGAAATAAGTAATTATACACTCAGCATGTGATTGGGGTATAGATATATATGTTTATATATATATAGATTAATAAACCTAGCATGTTATTGTCTCTAACAATGCTTCAATAATTCAAATAGCATACAATTCCAGTCAGAGTGAATGTATGCGTGAAATGCAATTCAATATGATCCGGATAGTTGTTTGGGATGGGCACCACGAGACCGCACGACACAGGCCTAGTGTCGCCAACTCTGCTCGGATGTCGCTTACAAACCCATGCATAGTCGGATCAGCCCCAACCATCAATGGTCGTGCCACTCTGCCCGCTATGTCGAAGATACACCCAGGTGTTCTTCGATGAAGGCAATTCCCCAACCTTCGCGAAGCATTCCCGTTCTTCACCATTCGTGAAGCATTCCCGTTCTTCACTGTGGCTCAATCTTTCGATTGTACAAACCCCGAATGATGCATGATGCAATATGGTTAGCCAAACATCGAATCGTCCTCCCAACGCAAGTGTTTAGATCAAAACCCAATCTCGAAACCCAAGAGTTTAGTGTCGGTCAATACAACACAACTCCAACAACAAGAGTACTAAAGTACTCGGTGACTTTCAGTCATCACCGTGGCTCACCCCCGTGATGTCCACCAATTCTCAAGAACCCATAACAAAAGTCGACTTTTCCCCGTCTTTCGCAGTTATATTCCCCTTTAGTTTCCCTATGTTTTATTCGTTAATAAAAACGTTTCGAATTGAATTAGTCAAGTTATGAGTTTATTTCTCGAAGTCTAAGTTTCCCAAAGTCTCTAGTTTTCAAAATTCTATTTCCTTTCTAAGTTTTCCAAAAACCCACCAAAAGCAATTCCCGGGGAAAGTCTAAGTATACCAACGAATGGCTAAGTCTCAAACCCCCTGTTTGAACTTGCCTAGGGTTGTTTCCCCAACCCGAAATATCAAATATAACCAGTTCAGTGGTTCCCCCTCTCCGAAGTTGCGTCAAAACGCACAATTCAATAACATCTCAATATCATAAGTTATGGAAAACATCATAACATTAATTCATCATCATAATCAATATCAAAGTAAAGCATAAGTCGAATTTATCGACGCCTATCATGCAGTCTTAGCTAATAGGTAAGTTGCCCTAACCTCGAGTTGCTCCAGCCTCGTGGTCTAGGTTTCCTTCACACAAATGCTCCGTAAAACCCAAAGTTTCTTCAACTGAACCTCGGAGAAAACAAAGTAGAAATCCAAACAAAATCGATTAGCTCGATCACAATACAACTCATTGACGATAGATAAAGCATTGAAGCTTCAGAATACAACAATCGAGTACGAAAAGACAAGTTTTCGAAAACGAAAAACTCCCCCCCCCTCACTAACATGCTCTCGGCCAAAAGAGGAAAAGAGCTCCGGCTTTTTTTCTTCGATCTAATCTGATTACAAGGTAGTTTTAGGGTAAAACTAAGGCAAAGAAACTGTCGGAAAAATTTTCGGACGATCGGATCGAAATACGGCTATTCAGGGGCGTTTTGGTCCAAAATAAAAGCTCAAAACCTCAAAGTTAAAACTTCGGAAAACAAATTTGACAGCGATGTTCCTAACGACATTTGTAACAACTAATCCTAAAGGCACGAAGTCGGATTGCGACTTTTCGACATTAAAGTTTCGAAATGTGCGCAAAAAGGGTTTTGAATCAGTTTTTCAGATCCTTGACAACTCGATCAAAATCGGCGAATATCGGCGAGTGTTCTAGGCTCTTGGGCAAGTACAGAAGATATCCCAAGCGAAAAATCAAGAAAAACGGATAGTTTTACGAAAAGCTCGAAACTTTGAGCACAGAAAGAGATGTAGAAACGCAGTAGAAACAATGATCAGAGGTAAGAATCAAGCTAGTTACCTCGATACCTTCAAGTAGGGACAAACTGTGCGAAGATCGGTCAAGTTTCGGAGAAAATCTTTCTCTCCTCTTTTCTCTCCTTGCTCGCGGCCTCTTAGGAAGAAAATGTGAAGATATTTTGATTTTTCAACTATTTATAGGAAGGTGAAATCGCGGGAAAATGAAAATTTCGCGATTCCAATTTTTGCAGCACGTTCATCGGTGAATTCTAAGAGAGATTCTGGCGACAGAATTCCAGAACTCAAAACAAATCTCTATAATTAGGGAAAAACGATCTCTAAAATCCCAAAAGCGGTGTAAGTTAATCTGTCCCGAAAAACTACTTTTTGCTGTGAAGGTAAGACGACAAAACTTCGTTCTGAAGAAAGATTGGAAACATCGAAACAAATCTGGCAACGCGGACAGAAACTTCTTCATTCAGTGATTGAATTTAGGGTTTTGAAGCAAAGAAATAAGCGTCGTCGGACTTCCGAGAATTGAAACCTATCGTGCGTACTGTCCAGGGTTCCGAAATGAAACACTGGTCGAAGGAAAAATAAAGAGAACTTTTTATTTTACCAAGGATTTGAAATCTCACTTAAACGTTGCTTTAAGAGCGAAATTAGCCTATTCTGTACACTCTCGCCATAAAGCAGGTGTGCAGACGACTCGCACTAACTCCTAAAACGACTATGAAACAATCCTCAAGCAATTCCTGAACTTTCTTCTTCATTAATCTTTCTCGAACGGCGAACTCCTGTCACGCTTACACTGATCCTACGCGTGAGTCGGAAAAGTAACTTGTTCTGCAAATCCAGGTCTTACAAAGGGGGGGTTACAAAAGTGGAAAAGTCCCCAAATCCGTGTGTCTGGCGCCCAAGCGCCCTAGCCTGGCGCCTGAGCGCCAGCTTGCCAGAAGGGGAAGTTTAGCTTCTGCTTCATGGGCGCTCAAGCGCCCCAGCTCAGCGCTTGAGCGCCCTGGCTCGACCAGAATGCCTATAAATAAGGCTTTAGGCCATTTTGTTCATAACTTCTGATTTTTTTCTTAGAATTTTACCAAGTATTGACGCTTAGGAAGTGCTTTTGGGTCTTGTGAGAGGCTTCCACTTTGTATTTTCCAGGTTTCTTTTACATTTCTTGTATGGATTTCCTAGCCATGAGTGGCTAGTACTCTTTTTTGCTTTGGGTTCAATGTAATTTCATGAATTTCTAGTTTTAATTCCTATCCCTATGTTCTTGTTCTTGAATCTACCTTGTATTACAATTCTATAATGCATGATTAGCTTGGGTGCACTCTTGCTAAAGGCTGAATTATAATCATATCGGAAGATTGTTACTTTTTAGGGACTATGGTTGAAATTGATCTCTCTATGCTTGCTTCTAGGAATAGAGTGGGGGATTGGTTTTGTTGGCCTGAAATTGCTTGTTAATAACCCTCATATAATTGACTAAGTACACAAGGAATTGGGCTTAACTATTAGTATGGGAGAATTGCTCATGTGAGGAATCAATGAGTGAGTATCTAGGCTATAACAACAAGGGATTGATTCAAGGTTTCAATTGCATAGGGTAGGTTGATTAGGGAGGATCGGATGAACATTAACCCAGTGCATCTTTATCAATTGATATTTTCATCTCTTTACTATTGCTATTTTTGCAAACTCTTTGTTACAAACAATCAAACCAAAATCTGAATTTTACTTGCTTTCAAAACTCACAAGCTTCAAGCTTAAACCATAATTCTCACTCACGGTCCTTGTAATTTCGATATTTAAAACCCGGAGATATTTGTGCACTTGCAGATTGACCAACAAGTTTTTGGCGCCGTTGCCGGGGACTGTTTGTGGTTTTCGGTTTAAGTTACGAGTTTGTAGTTTTTACATTGCATTGAACAGGTGTTACTAACCTTTTCTCTAGTTTTGTATTTCAGTTTATGCAAGGTAGGCTTGGCATGGATCCATCGGTGTTTGATGTGGAGCCTAAACGTACTCTTCACCGTCGTCGAGCTCAACAAAGGCTTGAAGCCATGGCTGCTCAAATGACGGAGGAAGAGATGCAAGCGCACATAGACGCAAGGGTGCAAGAGGCCCTCGCTCAAAGACTTGTAGAGCAAGAGGCAGAAAATGCCAATCGCTCTTTGAGAGACCTCACCATGGTTGCCATGAGCTACGACTATCCCGGCAGCATTGTTTTCCCTGAAGGCATGGAAAACTTTGAGCTGAGACCGGCATTTATCAATTTGGTGAGCCAAAATCAGTATGGTGGAGGTGCTCTCGAGGATCCTCATGCACACATGGAGCGGTTCATCCGCAATTGCAACACCTACAGAGTACAAAATGTCTCAGCGGACACAATCCGCTTGAGCTTGTTTCCATTCTCATTGAGGGACACAGCTGAAGAGTGGTTGAACTCACAGCCCCAAGGTAGCATTACCTCTTGGGAGGATCTTGCCGAGAAGTTCACCACTAGATTTGTTCCAAGAGCCCTTTTGAGAAAGTTGAAGAATGACATAATGACGTTTGCTCAAGCTGCCGATGAAAATCTCTATGAAGCTTGGGAGTGTTTCAAAAAGCTTTTGAGGAAGTGTCCACAACACAACCTCACCCAAGCAGAGAAAGTGGCTAAGTTCTATGATGGTCTCCAATATTCTTCAAGGTTTGGCTTAGATGCAGCTTCCAACGGAGAGTTCGATGCCCTTCTTCCACAAGTTGGGTATGAGTTGATTGAAAAGATGGCTTTGAGAGCCATGAACTCTAGTAATGACCGCCGAGCCCGAAGAGGAGTCCTTGAAGTTGAGGCTTATGATCAACTTATTGCCTCCAACAAGCAACTCTCCAAGCAAATGGCCGAGATTCAAAGTCAAATGAAAATCACCAAGATTGGTGGTAGAATTGCCAAAGTGGAGTGTGTGACTTGCGGAGGACAGCTGTTGGTCAATCCGCAAGTGTACGGAATTCACCCGGTTTTAATTTATCGAACCACAGGGAATTGGTGTGGCAATTCAGTTTAAGCCTCGAGTTCACGGTAGGGGAGCGAGTAAAATTCAGTTTTAAAGGTTGATTGATTGTTGTGATACTTAATTAGAAAGCTAGCAAAGATAATCCTCTATCCACAAATGCCTTGGGTTCTTGCTTGACTAATTCAGTTCTAATCAACCTATTCTATCCACAAAACTCCGAGTCTCTCCTTGATGTTCTAGCCTAATCAATCATTTATCGGTGCCTCGCATAGACAATCCTCTCAAGCCAAAAGATAAGCACAATTCCTTGGTAACCTAAACATTTGCTAAAGGCATTAAGCATGCAATTCAGGCCAACAAACCCCAACCATTCCTCTATTCCTAGTAGCAAGCATAGAAGAGGTAACCCCACAACAAGTCCCTAATCTATAACAAACTTCCGTTCTATTATAGAAAAGTATAAAGCTAGCACATGTTCTAACTTGAAACATAAAGCATGGATATGGGATTCAAGGGTTTACTCAGAGGATTCATGAATAGAAATAGGAATTAAGATTAAAACATCATAAGTCTTACAAAGAACCCAAAGCAAAGGGATTTAGCCAAACATGGCTATGAAATCCATACAAGAAAAGAAAGACAAAACCTGGATCACAGGACTTGGAGGAAGCTCCTCGAGCTCTAGAACCCAAACCCTCTCTTCTAACTTATTGAAATATGAGAAAATGACAAAAGATCCCAAGAGAAATGACTAAAATCCTATTTATAGGTAAAATGGACGAGATTTCTGGTGTGCCGGGCGCTCAAGCGCCAGACTGATTTTTCCAGCATTTTGGCTTCTGCCATCCTGGCGCTCAGGCGCCATTGTGGGGCGCTTGAGCGCCCCAGCTCGCCTAAAAAACCTTAAATCTTCATTTTAAGTCCTCTTTAATGCCTCCTTCAAGTCTTTAAACCCCTTGGCCTTCTTCCGTCAGCTGTTACAACTTGGTTACTTGCAAAGAAAGACTAGGAACAAAAGTAAGAAACTTAAAGGTTAAATTGCACCAAAGTATAAAATGAACTAGGAATTAAACAAGACCCCTAAACTCTACTAAAATACCAATAAAGACCTTATAAAACCATGAAATTACCAAAGCAATGCAAAAGGACTAATAAAGATAAAAATGCATGAGAATGCATGAAACACTACATGAGACTCAACAAAAAGACTCAAAACCCACAACGAAATGACCCTAAAAACACTACTAAACTAGGGTCATCAACAGCATGATAGTGAAAACTGTACCGAGACTAGGCCGAAAGAGGAAGTCAAGGCCATGGGTCAAGCTCGTAATGACCCCTTCTCCAATACTTACAATCCTGGATGGAGGAATCACCCCAATTTCTCTTGGAGGCAAAGCAATAATGTCCAAGGAGGTATGTATCAAAGGCAATTCCCCAATCAAGTAGTTCAAGGTCAATCCTCAAGGCAGCCACAAGAGAGAGGAGAAGGTGAAGGTGGTGTTAGCAAGAAGAGTTTGGAGGAGTTGGTTGATACTTTCATCAACCGAACTGAGAACAATTACAAGAACCAAGAGGCGTCGATTAAAAACTTAGAGAATCAATTTGGCCAGCTGGCCAAGCAAATAGCCGAGAGACCTCAAGGTAAATTTCCTTCCGATACTATTCCTAATCCTAAACAGGAGAATGCCTCTGTAGTGACTACTAGAAGTAGTAGGGTGATGAGCGAACCAAAGAAAAAAACAGAGGGAGAAAAAAATGAGGAGATAGTTGAGGGAGAGGTTGTGGTACCCATCAAGACTAAGGAGGTTATAGACCTTATTCCTAAGGTTAGCAAGGTTCCTTTTCCTAAGGCCTTGTCTAAGTAAAACATAGACAAGAAGTTCTCAAAGTTGTGGAAGTTTTCAAGAAACTCCACATCAATATTTCTTTTGCCGACGCTTTGGAGCAAATGCTCATATGTGCTAGGTTCATGAAGGATATCTTGTCTAATAGGAGGAGTTTGAAGGGGGTTGATGAGACGGTAGTATTGAAAGAAGAATGTAGTGCCATCTTGTAGCGGAAGATGCCAATGAAAAGAAGAGACCCCGAAAGTTTCACTATTCCGGTGGAGGTTGAAGGGATGGCAGAAGTAGAAGCACTTTGTGATTTGGGGGCGAGCATCAACTTGATGCCGCTTACCATGTTTGAAAGATTGAAACTAGGAGACGTTACACCAACAATGCTCTCTTTGCAAATGGCAGATCGATCCCTTAAGACACCATACGGGATTGTGGAGGATGTAATGGTGAGGGTGGACAAGTATGTGTTCCCCATGGATTTTGTTGTGCTTGACATGGAAGAAGATGAGAAGATTCTGCTCATTCTTGGCCGACCTTTCTTAGCTACTGGTAGGGCTAAGATTGATGTCGACAACGGTCATCTCATTCTTCGGGTTAGTAAGGAAAAGGTAAGGTTTTCTGTTTTCAATCCCATGTTAGAGACTAACCATGTTGATGACTTTGTCTGTGATGCAATCAAAAGTGTTCCAAAGGTTCAAGAAGAGACACCAAAGGTGGGAAGGAAAGGAAAGATGATGAGCTTCCTCCGACTCTCCTCAAGCTTGTTAGTATGGGGGGTCAAAGTACGAGAATCTCCATGCTCATATGGTGAAATTTTCCCTTGCAAGTGCTCTTGGCAAAAAGGATGGGGTGAGTGATGATGATTTGAAAATCAAACTTTTCCCTCATTCCTTGAAAAAGGGAGCAAGAGCATGGTGTGATGAGAAGAAAGACATAACTGTAAGATCAAGTTTTGATCATGTAGTACAACTCTATGTTTTAATGATTACAAGTTAACTATTAAGTATGAACAATTATGGTACTCTAACGTGTTTGTTGAGTGTTTACTTGACAGGCACTGACTTTGATCTAATTACACATAAATCAGAAGCACTTTACTCACAGAGTAACCTACGCAACGCTTTCGCACTCTCTATGTTCAATATGAACAGTAGAAAAGCTTTAGAAGATCTGAAGATAGTTAAGCTCTGATGTGGATTTAGATCACTTGAAGTTCTAAAGACCAGAAGTTCTGAAGATCCAGACGCTCTGAAGATCCAGACGCTCTGAAGGTTCAGAAGCTCTGAAGGTCCAGAGGCTCTGAAGGTCTAGAAGCTCTGAAGGTCCAGAAGCTGAGAAGTGAAGACTCTGAAGTCCAAGAGTAAGCTGGCTCTGAAGACCAAGTACTTCTCCTCTGAGTTCAGAATCAGAAGTTACAAAGGTCAGAGGATCCATGCTTCCCTCTGACTCTGATCAACAAGCTTCACAAGTTCCTACACGAAGTATCGCTCTGATCAGAAGTCAACTAGGATAAAGGTCATGTCACTATCCAAAGTACAAAAGCAATTGTACTATCCTGACGACCTTACCGAACATGCTCAGCAACAGCAGAACCTGGAAATCTCAGATCTGCCCTCCAACGGTAGCATCTCCATGCAACGTCCAAACCCTAATCCTTGGAGTATATAAAGAGGCTGAAGATTGAAAGATGCCGCCTAAGAAACTTGTTCATGCGCAAGCAATATTAAAATATTCTCTTAGCAATCTTTCTTCAAACCGAACTTAGTGTGTTTAGCTTTCTAAGAAGCATTTCTTTGTAAACCCAAACCTTCAAACAATTGTTTGATTTTACTTTAGGAGACCAAGGTTGGTCGGATCCTAGAGAAGACTAAGACAGTGAATCTTGAAGGTATGAAAAACGGTAGAAAGGGGGGGGGGTTTGAATAGCGTTTTCAGAATAAAACTTCCACCTTAAAGATTTTAACAAATCTTTCGAGATGCAAGTAAAGTGCTTAAGATAAGAGATAAGAAAAGCACACCAGAATTTTATCCTGGTTCACTTGATGAATCACTCAAGCTAGTCCAGTCCACCCGTGAAGGTGATTTCTTCCTTCTTAGAATGAAGGCAATCCACTAATAAGATAATTGTTACAACTGCACTTGAAACCTACAAGTGACTAACAATACACTGACTTAGCTCACACTAAGATTCACTCTCTTTGTCTTCTCTAGGATCCGATCAACCTTGATCTCCTAAAGGTAAACTAAACAACTGTTTAAGAAATATTGTTTACAAAGAGATTGCTTCTAAAAAGCTTGTAGTAAACACAATGAATTCAATGAAGAAAGAATGCTAAGAAGATTTGGATATAGCTTGCGCGTATGAGTTTCTTCCAACCGCATCTTTCAGTCTTCAACCTCTATTTATACTCCAAGGATTAGGGTTTGAACGTTGCATGGGAATGCTACCGTTGGAGGGCAGTTTTGCTGTGGCTGAGAATGTTAGGTTAGGTCGTCAGGATAGTACAATTGCTTTTTTACTTTGGATAGTGACTTGACCTTTAACCTCGTTTGACTTCTGATCAGAGGAGCGCTTCGTGTTGGAACTTGTGAAGCTTGTTGATCAGAGTCAGAGGGAAGCATGGATCCTCTGACCGTTGTACCTTCTGATTCTGAACTCAGAGGATAAGTACTTGGTCTTCAGAGCCAGTTTGCTTCTGGACTTCAGAGTCTTCACTCTTCAGCTTCTGGATCTTCAGAGTCTTCTACACCATCAGAACTTCTGAGCCTTCAGAGTGTCTGGGTTGTCAGAACGTCTGGATCTTCAGAACTTCAAGTGAGCTGAGTCCTTATGAGAGCTTGATTAACTTCAGATCTTCTGAAGCTTTTCTACTGTTCAGATTGGACATAGAGATTGCGAAAGCGTTGCTAGGGTCACTCTTTAAGCACAATCCTTCTGATTAGTGTGAGATCGTGTCAAGGTCAGAGCCTGTTAAGAGCACACTCAGAATCCACGTTAGAGTACCATAATTGTTCATACTAAGATCTTAACTTGTAATCATCAAATCATAGAGTTGTACTACTAGATCAAAACTTGATCTTACAAATCTTAGTGATAGCTAAGTCATTGTATTGTTAGTCACTTTGCAGGTAGCAAGTGCAGTTGTAACAAACTCTTATTAGTGGATTGCCTTCATTCTAAGAAGGAAGAAATCACCTTAACGGGTGGACTTGATTAGCTTGAGGGATTTATCAAGTGAACCAGGATAAAATCATTTGTGTGCTTTTCTTAACTCTTATCTTAGTACTTTTATCCTTGGTGGTTGAAGAGATTTTCTTTAAATCTGAAGTGGGTCGAGTTTTAGTTTTAAAACGCTATACAAACCCCCCCTTTCTATCGTTTTTCATACCTTCAATTGGCATCAGAGTGCAAGTTCTGATTACCACACCTAACAGTGTTCAGGGATCCGGGCCGGTGTGAAAAACTAAAATGGCTGCCACCATTGAAGCGCAAAAAGATGTCTACAGTGCAAAGCCTCCTATGTTTGATGGGCAAAGATTTGAGTACTGGAAAGACAGGATTCAAAGCTTTTTTCTGGGCTTTGATGCAGATCTCTGGGATATTATAGTGGATGACTATGAGCGTCCAGTTGATGGCGATGGAAAGAAGATCTCCAGATCAGAGATGTCTGCAGAACAAAAGAAGCTTTACTCACTGCATCACAAAGCTAGAACTATTCTTCTAAGTGCCATTTCTGATGAAGAAAACCAAAAGATAACAGATCGTGAGTATGCTAAGGGTATCTTTGATTCCTTGAAGATGACCCAAGAAGGAAACAAGAATGTGAAAGAGTCAAAGGCATTGTCTTTGATTAGGAAGTATGAATCTTTTCAAATGGAATCCAGTGAGTCCATTGAAGACATGTTTTCCAGATTTTAGCTGCTCATTGCTGGAATAAGACCCCTCAACAAAAGTTATACCACTGCTGATCATGTGATGAGGATTCTTAGAGGTCTTCCTGAGAGTTGGATGCCCTTGATAACCTTCTTGGAGCTGACTAGAAATGTTGAGCAGATGAGTTTGGAAGAACTCATAAGCATACTAAAGTGTCATGAACTGAAGCGTGCTGAACATCAAGATCAGAAGAAGAAGTCTATTGCCTTGATATCCAAATCTGAAAAGGCTAAGGCTCTCCAAGCAGAAGCAGAAGAATCTGAAGAAGGCTCTAAAGATTCTGATGAGGATGAGCTGACTCTGATCTCCAGAAGGCTTAACTGCATCTGGAAGCACAGGCAGAGCAAGTACTAAGGCTCTAGAAAGGCTAAAGGAAAGCATGAATCCTCATATGGTCAGAAGAAGTCTTCATCGAAGGAAGTCACATTCTTTGAATGCAAGGAACCAAGGCACTACAAGAGTGATTGTCCAAAGTTGAAGAAGGACAAGAAGCCAAAGAAGCATTTCAAGGCTAAGAATGGTCTCATGGTGACTTTTGATGAATCGGAGTCAGAGGATGTTGACTCTGACGAAGAAGTTGTTGAAGGACTCATGGCTATTGTCAAGGACAAGCAAGCAGAGTCAAAAGAAGCAACTAACTATGAACCTGCATCAGAGGAAGATACAAACTCTGATGATGAAAATAAGGTATTCGCTTCCTTCTCAACCTCTGAACTTAAATGTGCTTTGTCTGATATCATGGATAAATATAACTCTCTCTTGACAAAGCATAAAAGGTTGAAAAAGGATTTCTCTGCTGTTTCTAAAACTTCTACTGAACATGAGAAAATTATTTCTGAGCTGAAAGAAAATAATCATGCTTTAGTTAACTCTAACTCTGTGCTCAAAAACCAGATTATTAAGTTAGAAGAAGCTGTTGCTTGTGATTCCTCTGATATAAAGAATAAATCTAAGTATGAAAAATCCTTTCAAAGATTCCTAGCTAAAAGTGTAGATAGAAGCTTGATGGCTTCAATGATCTATGGCGTAAGCAGAAATGGAATGTGTGGCATTGGATATTCTAGACCCAGTAGAAATGAGCCTCCTATGCCTAAGGCTAAACCTCTTGATGACCCTGTTTTAGTAGTGTTTTTAGGGTCATTTCTTTGTTTGTTTTGAGTCTTTTTGTTGAGTCTCATGTAGTGTTTCATGCATTCTCATGCATTTTTATTCTTTTCCTTAGTCTTTATTTTGTTTTGGTAATTTAGTAGTTTTATAGGTAGTTTTCTTGCATTTTAAGTAAAGTTTAGGACTTGCATGGTTTTGTTGTGTTTTATGAAGGACCTCTTGTGCTAATGAGCTCTTGGAGCTTCTAGAATCTTCCTTGTCTTGTTGGTTAGGTTTGGAGTGCAGAAACTGAAGGAGAAAGAAGGCCAAGAAGCATGGAATTGATGAAGAACTTAAAGAGGATTGAAAAGAGGAGTTTCAGAAGCCAAAAAGTCCTTTTCAGGCGAGCTTAAGCGCCTAGGCGCTGGGAGTGGGCGCCTAGGCGCCAATAGGGTCCAGAGGCATGTTTTTCAACATGCAATTGGCGCTCAGGCGCTCTGAATTGGCGCCTGAGCGCCCAGCTTCGTGTAATTTGCCTATAAATAAGGCTTAGGCCAATTTCTTTGATACATTTTGACATTTTACTCATTTTTGATCAAGTTTGAGAGCTGAGGAGAACTTTGGGGCCAAGGGAGGCTTCCAACTTGTACTTTTTCTCAGGTTTTATTTACATTTTCTTCATGAATTCACTAGCCATAAGTGGCTAGTTCTCTTTTTGCTTTGGGTTAAGAGATTCTATGAAATTTTAATTTGTTAAATCCTATCTCTATGCATGAGTCTTGATTCAATCTTGTATTGCATGTTTAGTTTTGGTGCACCTTTGCTATAGGCTAGATTATAATCAAATGGAAATTTGTTATGATTTAGGGACATGAATTGGAATAGGTCCTTCTATACTTGCTTCTAGGAATAGAGTGAGGGTAGGGTTTTGTTGGCCTGAATATACATGATATTATACCTCTTATGAATGTTTAAGTACACAAGGAATTGGGCTTAACTTTCAATTTGAGAGAATTACTTTTGTGAGGAATCAACTAGTAAGTACATAGGCTTTTACAACAAGAGTTGAATCAGGGTTTCACATGCATAGGATAGGTGGACTAAAATGGATTAGATGATCAAAAACCCAAGGCAATTTTCCATCATTTGTTTTTCACAACTTATTCATCATTGCTCTTTTGCAAAACTTTTGTCATAATCAACCAAAACCAATCTTTGAAATTTACTGCTTTAAGAACTTGCAAACTTTAGGCTTAAATCAACAATTCTCACTCACAATCCCTGTGGTTCGATATTTTAAAACCCGGAGGTATTCGTACACTTGCGAATCGACCAACAAGTTTTTGGTGCCGTTGCCGGGGATTGTTTGTGGTTTTCGATTTAAGTTAAAGAGTTTGTTTGTTTGTGTTACTAAGCATTGCATTGAATAGGTGTTACTAACCCTTTCTCTGTTTTGTGATTTCAGTTTATGCACGGTAGTCTTGGCACGGATCCACTGCTGTTTGATCCGGAGCCAGAACGCACCCTCATTGAGCTGCTGAGTTAGCCGCCATGGCTGCCCATATGACGGAGGAGGAGATGCAAGCCCACATTGAAGAAAGAGTGAATGAGGCTCTTGCTCAAAGACTTCAAGAGCAAGAATTGGAGAATGCTAATCGTTCTCTTAGAGACCTCACCTCGGCTGCTATGAGCTACGATTATCCGGGCAGCATAGTTTCCCCCGATGGCACGGGAAACTTTGAGCTGAGGCCGGCATTCATCAACTTGGTGAGCCAAAATCAGTATGGTGGAGGTGCTCTTGAAGATCCTCATGCACACATGGAGCGGTTTATCCGCAATTGCAACACCTACAGAGTTCAGAATGTTTCAGCGGACACCATCCGCTTGAGTTTATTCCCTTTTTCATTGAGGGATACTGCTGAAGAGTGGTTGAATTCACAGCCCCAAGGTAGCATTACATCTTGGGAAGACTTGGCTGAGAAGTTCACCACAAGGTTTGTTCCGAGAGCCCTCTTGAGGAAGCTCAATAATGACATCATGACTTTTGCTCAATCCACCGATGAGAATCTCTATGAAGCTTGGGAGAGGTTCAAGAAGCTCTTGAGGAGGTGTCCTCAACATAACCTTACTCAAGCTGAACAAGTAGCAAAGTTCTATGATGGTCTCCAATATTCTTCGAGGTTTGGTTTGGATGCGGCTTCAAGTGGAGATTTCGATGCCTTACTTCCACAAGTGGGGTATGAGTTGATTGAAAAAATGGCTATAAGAGCCATGAACTCTAGTAATGATCGCAAAGCCCGAAGAGGAGTCCTTGAGGTTGAAGCTTATGATCAACTTATGGCCTCCAACAAGCAACTTTCCAAGCAAATGAATGAGATTCAAAATCAAATGAAGACTACCAAGATTGGTGGTCGAGTTGCCAAAGTGGAGTGTGTGACTTGTGGAGGGCCACATGACAGCGAAGAATGCACAGAGACTAGACCGGAGGAGGAAGTGAAGGCTATGGGTCAAGCTCGAAATGACCCATTTTCAAATACTTACAATCCAGGATGGAGGAATCACCCTAATTTTTCTTGGAGGCAAGGTGGTAGTGGGCAAGGAAATGGTTTTCAAAGACAATTTCCTAGCCAAGGATTCCAAGGCCAAAGCTCAAGACAACCTCAAGAGCGAGGAGAAGGTGAAGGTAGTGGTTCCAAGAAGAGCTTAGAAGAGTTGGTGGAAACTTTCATCAACCGGACAGAGAATAATTACAAGAATCAAGAGGCGGCTATCAAGAATCTTGAGAATCAATTTGGCCAGCTGGCCAAGCAAATAGCCGAGAGACCTCAAGGTAAATTTCCTTCCGACACTATCCCCAATCCTAAGCAAGAAAATGCCTCTGTTGTAGCCACTAGAAGTGGGAGAGTGATGAATGAATTGAAGAAAAAAACAGAGGGAGAAAAGAGAGAGGATAGAGTGGAAGGAGAAGTAGTTGTGCCTATTAAGGTGAGAGAGGAAGTTGATCTTACTCCTGAAACTAGCAAGGTTCCGTTCCCTAAAGCATTGGCTAAGAAGAGCTTAGATAAAAAGTTTTCAAAATTTGTTGAAGTTTTCAAAAAGCTCCATATTAGTATACCTTTTGCCGATGCTTTGGAACAAATGCCTATATATGCTAAGTTTATGAAGGATATTCTGCATAAGAGAAGAAGATTGAAGGGAGTAGATGAGACGGTGTTGATGACGGAGGAATGTAGTGCCATTTTGCAGCTGAAGATGCCAAAGAAGAGAAGGGACCCCGGAAGTTTCACTATTCCGGTGGAAATTGAAGGCATGGCTGATGTGGAGGCCTTGTGTGATCTTGGAGCGAGCATCAATTTGATGCCGCTCACCATGTAAGGCCCTAAGTTCAATTTGGAACAATTTTATGGAAGTTCGAATAAAATTGAAGTTTTAGTTAATGTTTGATAGCTGGCAGATTAGAACTGTCAACTTGTGCGAATTTGTAGAGGGTCTTAACGACTTCATTTGGGAAAACTTCCTTCATGAGAGTTGTAGCCCTTTAAGTCTAGAAAATTCTCCAAGTGGTTTCGTGTCGATCCGATATCTGTAGCTCCAGATATCCCCGTTTTAGTGAACGTAGTTCCGGCTGTACAGTGCCAGCGGGATTATTACATTGTTTTTCTTCTAAGTCCGAATTTAATTATGAATTTACCTTTGAGGGCTTAGGTTTTAGTAAGTTTCAGGTCTGATTAGGTAATTAGACTGGTGGGTTAAGGTTGGACTTGGGTCGGGCTTGTGGAAAACAAAACCCTAGCCCACTTGTGGGTTGCATGGGATTTTAGCCAAGGGGGGAAACCCTATTCTTCCACAATCAGAAAATAGAGATACACTACAGCACCTCCACGTGAAAAACAAAGAGAGAGCAGAAGAGAGAAAAGAGAGAACGTGTGAGAGAAGAGAAGGGAGCCGCCGCCCAAGCCACCACCATTGTCGCCGGTCACGCACGCGAGCAAGGGAGAGAACGCGAGTAGAGAGGGATTCGCGAGGGAGAGGAAATAGAGAACGAGGACAGCAGCTTTTGAACCTTCTTTCCATCTCCAAACTTCTGTTTTTCCATCACCAAACAAGGTAAGGGCTGGTCTTAGGATCTTTTGGGTAGAATAGGGGTTATATCATGAGTTTTCTTGGAAAAATTATGATTCTTGCCATGCTTTGACATGATTTTATGTATGAACTTGATTGATGTGCTTGAGGTTTTGAATATGCGATGTGTGCTGGACTTTTCCAGGTCATATTGGGTTACACTGTGAACATGTTACTATATTTGATGCTGGTAGATGACTTAGAACCCTTAGAATAGAATGGCTTAAACGAAATTGATGGCAAATGCATTCTCTGTCAGATTTCTGTGCTGGACAGTAAACTTCAGGTCCTATTTTCACTTGTTTCTGGTCGTCAAATAAAGAAATGATTAAAATACAAATTGTAGATCTTCGAAAGAGCTTTCCAGGCATATAAAGATCATAAATTTTGGTCTAGTATTGTGTGTTGTAGGTCGTTTTGGGTAACTGTCATACTTGCTGTTTTTCCCTGTGTCGGACAGAAACTTTAAGGAGTAATATCACCTAATTCTGGGGCTCAAATGAAAATGATTTTAACTAGAGAGTTGTAGATATTTAAAATAGCTTTCTAGAAAGGTATCATACGTGATTTTTGGTTGAAAGATGCATTCTGTGGCTCTATTTTTGTGAAAGTTGTTTCTGCTGTCAATATGTTGAAGTTGCGATGATATATTATGCATGAGTGAATGTTCTTGCGTTCCTTTACGTGGATTATATTTATTTTCTGAGTTAATGGTTCAAGGGTCGCTCACCTAGCCGAAATTCCCTTGTAACCCGTGAATGTTGTGTTGTGAAGGTTGTTGTATAAAGAGTATGATAAGACTCTAGGATTGATTTTAGAGACTTAACAAAGAGAAAAGTGTAATAAACTCGCTTGCAAGTAAATGTGAATAATTGGACATAGGTCTGGTGAGGACTATGGACCATGAGAACGATGGTACCTTGCACGCGAGGGTGTTTTGTGGGTTGTACGGTGAGTCCCCACGTGATTGGCTGACTGCGGTCGCCTTGTGATTCTGTGGACGGACGGTGAGTCTGGCGGACGGTGAGTCCCCCCACATGATTGAGGGTTGTACGGTGAGTCCCCTCCGAGATTTGTTCATCTGCGGATGATCGTGATTATGGCCATGGAAGTTTTGGTGGGTTGTGTGAAGTGAGATTCCGTTAGTAACTGACTCTTTCCCATAAAAGACATATAATGTACTTATATTATATATGTTGTTGTTGATTTTGTCATTATCATTCTTTTGTTGGACCTGACCCTGCTTGTTTGCTATGTGTTTGTTTGGGGGGGGTAGATGGTCGTGAAGATAATGGCGATGACTCATTCTTGGGAGTTGATGCTACGTGACGTGCCAATACTGGAGGACGACTACACTTTAGAGGAAGAGGAAGAGGCTAAGGAATAGGGTTTGGGTTGAGAGTCTTTTGTTTTCTGTTGGGGTTGAGAGTTTCCGAAGTGTTGGTATCGAACAATTTTATTGCTTAAATTCGAATGAACAAGTTTTGATGTAATCTTTATTTTCATTCAGGCCTTTGTTTCGTACTCTTTACAGTTGGTTATTTAAAAAGTTTTACGAAGTTGGTTACTTCCGCGTGTTTTTGGAAAGGTTATGTTTCAAGAGTTTTTGTAAAATGAAAGGTTTGTCATTAATTGAAGATTAATAAGTGAATCGACGAAAACTCTTTACGAAAATTGGTTAATTAGTTACTGTGTAACACTCGAGAAATCGGGGCGTTACACACCATGTTTGAGAGGCTTAACCTAGGAGAGGTTACCCCAACCATGCTCTCCTTGCAAATGGCGGATCGATCCCTTAAGACTCCATATGGGATTGTGGAGGATGTAATGGTGCGGGTGGACAAGTATGTGTTCCCCGTAGACTTTGTTGTGCTGGATATGGAGGAGGATGAGAAGATTCTTCTCATTCTTGGTCGACCTTTCTTAGCTACTGGGAGAGCTAAGATTGATGTTGACAAGGGTCACCTCATTCTCCGTGTTGGTAAGGAAAAGGTACGGTTTTCTGTTTTTAATCCTATGATTGAGACTAACCATGACGATGACTTTGTCTGTGATGTGATTAGAAGCAGGTCGAAGGTTTCGGAAGAGATCCCCAAAGTTAATGCCCAAATTGATGAGTTCCATCCGGCTCTCATCAAGCTTGTTAATGGTAACAAGTATGGGGGGTCCAAGTACGAGAACTTGCATGCTCATATGGTGAAGTTTACCCAAGCTAGCACTCTTGCTAAGATTGAGGGTGTTACAAGTGATGAAGTGAAGATTAAACTCTTCCCTCATTCTTTGACGAGGGAGGCTAGAGCTTGGTTTGATGAGCAAGAGGACATAGCCTCATGGGAGGATTTGCTCCAGAGGTTTTGTGCAAGGTTTCTTCCTTGCACTTGTGGTAAGTTAATCAATGGAAAGGAATTTCCTTCCTAACACCATCGGAAGGAGAGTCCACCTAGGACTATAACCTAGGGCTAAATGGGAGACAACCCATTCTTTTTATTTTATTATTTTCTATCTTTTAATTTTGTAGCATTTTAGTATTTAATTTCAAAAAAAAAAAAAAAAAAGAGAAAAATTTTTGTGGAAAAAACTGGGTTGAGCGCCTAGGCGCCAATTAGTGGCAGAGGCACTACCTCTGTATCTGGCATGAGCGCCTGAGCGTTCCCTATGAGCGCTCGAGCGCTCTTATACGTTTTTTCTGCCAGATTTTGGGTTTTAAAACCCCAACCTTTCATTTTCCCACTCTTAACTCTCATTTCTCTCATAAAAACGCACCCCACTCTCTTCATACCCCATTGCTACTTCTCATTTCTCACTTGCACACACATTAGCTCTTCCTTTTGCTTCAAAGTTCTGCATTGCATCAAGTCTATTCCACTTGCACCCACTCACTCTCAAGTCAAGGTAAGTTCCATTTTCCACTTTCCTTCATTTTGGTTCATTAGTTTTGCAATGCATGCTTCTTTTGGGTAAGGGTGAGTGAATTTGTGTTAGTGCAAGTTGGGTTTGGGTTATATTTGTTCCTTATGGGTTGGTTTTGTGCTTAATTAGAAGGGGGTGTGAATTTGTGAGGAATGGGTAGTTAGGATTTTGTGGATTAGTTTAGTTTAGATTTTGCTTATAAGGTGTTTGATAGAATGCCTCAATGGGTTCTCTTAGTCGATTTCTGGCAAGTGCTTGTGGTAGTTTTTCTCTCTTTGCCAAAATCACTAAGAAACTTGTTGGGTGCTCTTAGGTTGTTCTATTTTTGTTTTTGTACAAAGTTTCTTCTTTCTTTTCTTTTTATTTTCGAACTAACATTTCTAACATTTGTGGCTTGTGTATGGGCTAACAATTTTGCAGATGCCTGTAAAAAGAGCAAGAACCAACACAAGAGTTGCAGCTTCTTCCTCCACCTCCCGGAGTTTTGACCGCTTCCGCTTCCTATCAGCGATTAAGGAGGAGTTTTACCGAGCTCACCTAGCACACAAGGAGTGTGTGAAGGAGCGGGGAGTTTTGTATCGGGAGGGAAGGAGAGACCTCTTGGGCATGCAGGAAGCCATGGAAATTAGGAGGTGGAAGAATTGGGTTAACCCCATTCCGTTTGCTTGTGAGGTCATGGTTAGGGAGTTCTACGCGAACACCTACTGTGACAATCAAGAGGACAGGTCCAGGCCACCGGTGAACTCATCTTGGTTCAGGGGAGATGTGATTGATTACAATCCAGCAGTCATTCGCAGGCATCTTGGTCTCCTCACGGAGGACCAAGAGAAGGAGCTTTTCCCTGAGAAGGCCACTTATCATGAGCTCTTAGAGGAGAAGTCACCGGAGATCTTGGAAGACATGAAGGCAGTGATTGTTAGGCCTGGGCGGGACTGGGAAGCAGTTGAAGATGAGATCATTTTTGTGAGAAGGAAGGATATGACACCGCTGGCTAGAGTTTGGGCTGAATTTTTGCAGGATTCCCTCATTCCTAGCTCTAACAAATCTGAAGTTAGAGAGGTTACATTGGTTGCCATCTACTGCATCGTGAGAGGTCATCCTATGGACGTGGCCACCATCATTGCTGGTCGGATTTATTCCCTCTACAACAGGAGTAAAGACAAGCATCGACCCATCTTTCCTCACTTGATTTGCTCTTTGATTCATGCGGTGAGGGACAGAGCTAGGAGGCCAGTCCATGTTATTGAGAAGAGGTTGCCAGTGGCACCTCTGCTCAGTAAGGAGAGGATCGCTCAGCTTTATAAAGAATGGACGGTGAGGATGCCTCAAGAGGATGAAGAGGAAGAGGATCCTGAGGAGCCAGCGGAAGAAGATGAAGAAGAAGAAGAAGAAGAGGAGGAAGAAGAAAATGTTGAGGTGGTGAATGAGGTGGTTACTCCACCACGTGCTGACCCTTCTCCTGCTTGGATGGAGGCCGCTTTCGGGCGGATGTTTTTGAGGCAAGATCGCCTGCACAGGGATCTTGAACTCCATTGGAGGGGAGGTAGCACATCAGACCTGTTGGTCAATCTGCAAGTGTACAGAATCTACCCGGTTTTAATTTATCGAACCACAGGGAATTGGTATGAGAATTCAGTTTAAGCCTCGAGTTCACGGTAGTAAAGCGAGTAAAATTCAGTTTTAAAGATTGATTGTTTTGGTGATTAATTAACAAGCAATTGGAATATAAGTGTGTGAAGAACAATGGTGAAAATGCCTTGGGTTCTTGCTTGACTAATTCAGTTCTAATCAACCTATTCTATCCACAAAACTCTGAGTCTCTCCTTGATGTTCTAGCCTAATCAATCATCTATCGATGCCTCGCATAGACAATCCTCTCAAGCCAAAAGATAGGCACAATTCCTTGATAACCTAAACATTTGCTAAAGGCAATAAGCATGCAATTCAGGCCAACAAACCCCAACCCTTCCTCTATTCCTAGTAGCAAGTATAGAAGAGGTAATCCCACAACAAGTCCCTAATCTATAACAAACTTCCGTTCTATTATAGAAAAGCATAAAGCTAGCACATGTTCTAACTTGAAACATAAAGCATGGATATGGGATTCAAGGGTTTACTCAGAGGAATCATGAATAGAAATAGGAATTAAGTTTAAAACATCATAAGTCTTACAAAGAACCTAAAGAAAAATGGATTTAGCCAAGCATGGCTATGAAACTCATACAAGAAGATAAAGATGAAACCTTAAACATAGGGCTTAGAGAAAGCTCCTCATGCTCCAGAACTCAAACCCTATCTTCTAACTTATGAAAATATGATAAAATGACAAAAGTTACAAAAGAAATGACAAAAATCCTATTTATAGGCAAACAGGTCGAGTCTGGGCGCTCAGGCGCCAATTCAGAGCGCCTGAGCGCCAATTCCAAGTGGAAAAAGCAGCTTCTGGAGGTAATTGGCGCTCAGGCGCTCAACCAGGAGCGCTTAGGCGCCCATTCCTTTCTAGCATCATGTAAACAACGAATCAATTGGCGCTCAAGCGCACAACACGAGCGCCTGAGCGCTCTCTACATGCTAGAAAGCCTCTTGACCTTCTTCTTAACTCCCCTTTAAGCCTCCCTTCAATTTTCCAAGCCTTTTGACCTTCTTTCTTCATCAGTTTTCAGACCTAGCTGCTTGGGAACAAAGCAAGGAAAATATCTAGGATTTCCAAGAGTTTATTAGCACAAAAGACCCTCAATTCAAGTAGAAAAGATATGCAAGTCTTAAACTTACGTAAAATGCATGAAAGGTCCCTATAAAACTATGAAATTACCAAAACAAAGTAGAAACACAAATAAAGATAAAAATGCATGAGAATGCATAAAACACTACATGAGACTCAACAAAAAGACTCAAAACAAACTAAGAAATGACCCTAAAAACACTACTAAACTAGGGTCATCACACCACTATACTCAACGACAGCTCGCCCTCGAGCGTAAAAAACACTCGCTTGCCCTCGAGCGCAAGAAATGCATCCAAACAAGTGCTCAACAAGGAATACTTGACACCAAACCGGGGGATTTAGCAACTACAGCTGGTTCCAAAAGAAAGACACAACAATCCACTTCATGCAACTTTTAGACAAAGGAGAGTGTAGAGTCCATCATGAGAAGCATATAGATCTAAAGTTCCTAGGATGAGATATATATTTAGTGCACTGAGCACACAAGTAGTTCATAGGTTCTGGATATCATTCACTCAAGAGCAACCAAGATTAAACATGCACAAATTCATTGAGACTTCAAAGGGTTGAAATGTTGGCTTGGTGAAGTACAAGGTGGTTGGTCCCTAAGGAAGTCTAAAGCTTCAAGCATCTTGAGTGTGGTCCTATTAGTAACCCCGGAGCTTTAACAACAAACTTTTTAAGCACAAGTCTCTTGACCCCTTTTTCAACTTTCTTTTCTTCTATTTTTTCTTTTTTTCAACTCCAACTTGATTAGGAGTCTTTTTTTCTCTTTTTCTTTTTCTTCTTTTTTTTACATTTGGGGCAAGAGACATTCCCAACTTTAATTACTAGCTCCAACAAAATGCAGGGACCAACACTCCCCAAAATCCAACCTATCATCCATCCCAATCATTTAGCTAACAAAGAAATCTTCAATTGGCTCAAAAGGGACAACTAGGGACAAATGTTCAAGCCAACAAACTCTGAGGCTAAAAAACCTACAAGTCTCAAGAATTGTACAAGTATCACAAAGCATGCAAAGAGTGAAATCAATACAGAACCAAGAAGTACAAGTGAGTCAGGATCCTCCAGAGAAAATTTATGGTGAAGGGCCTAAGATGGGCCCTTATGGACTCACACCAACTCTATCCTTAAGAAACACTCGGAAGACCGAAGTCTCCTCCTCTCTTCCCCAAAGCATGCAATCACTCATCCCCAAAAGAAACACAAGTATTCATAAAAACATTTTCAAAACCAGCACAAGTAGGAGAGCATAACTACGTGCAAAAACATGTGAGTATAGGGAAGTAAAGACCCAAAAACGACTCTAACAAAACAATGCATGAATAAAAGAAAAATAAAAGCTACAAAAGAAAAATATGCAAAAATGCATGAGCTAAACTAAGGGAAATAGTTTACCTCCTTTACCAATTACCATGGAGGTCTTAGATACACCTCCTTCTCCAGAATTCAGGCTCTCATTCCCTGCAAAATGCACAAACAAACAAGAAAAATAAAACAAGACTTGGGTTGTCTCCCAAGCAGCCCTAAGTTATAGTCCTAGGTGGACTGTCCTTCCTTTGGTGTTAGGAAGGAAATTCCTTACCGTCAATCTTGTTACCACATGGGCAAGGTAGGAACCTTGCACAAAACCTTTGAAACAATTCCTCCCAAGAGAGGGTATCATCTAAACCATCATACCAAATCCTTGCTCCCCCCTTCAAGGAGTGAGGGAAGAGCTTAATCTTGAGCTCATCACTAGTCACACCTTCCATCTTTACAAGGTGACTAGCTTGAGTGAATCGGGCCGTGTGGGCTTGGAAATTCTCATCTTTAGACCCCCCATACTTGTTTTCACTAACAAGCTTGATGAGAGCTTTATTAAGCTCAACATCTTTTTCACTTACCTTGGGGGTCTCCCTTGAAGACCTGGACAAGCTTTTGATCATATCACAAACAAAACCATCATTAATGTTAGTTTGCAAATTAGAATTGAAAACCGAAAATCTTACCTTGTCCTCACCAACTCTGAGAATGAGCTGACCCTTATCAACATCAATTTTAGCCCTGCCAGTGGCTAAGAAGGGTCGGCCAAGAATGAGAGGAATCTTCGCATCCTCCTCCATGTCCAGCACCACAAAATCAACTAGGAACACGTACTTATCAACCTTAACCATCACATCTTCAATGATCCCATAAGGTGTTTTTAGGGATCGGTCCGCCATTTGTAAGGAGAGTATGGTCGGGGTGACCTCTCCTAAGTTCATCCTTCTAAACATGCTAAGCGGCATCAAGTTGATGATCGCTCCCAAATCACACAAGGCTTCAACCACTGTCAACCCCTCAATCTCCACTGGGATAGTAAAACTCCCAGGATCCCTTCTCTTCTTAGGCATTTTCTTTTGCAAAATGGCACTACACTCCTCGGTCATCATGATAGTTTCATCAACCTCACTCAACTTCCTTCTCTTATTTAAAATGTCCTTCATGAACTTAGCATAGATAGGCATTTGTTCCAAAGCATCGGAAAAAGGGATATCAATATGGAGTTTCTTAAAAACATCCATAAATTTTGAAAACTTTTTATCCAAATTCTTTTTAGCCAATGCTTTAGGAAATGGAACTTTGCTAAGCTCAGGAATAGGATCATTCATCAATCTAGTTTTAATAGGAGCACTCCTTTCCTTCTCAACTATCTTCTCACTTTTTTCTCCCTCTACTTTCTTCTTTAACTCATGTAACACTCTCCCACTCCTAGTGGTAGCAACAGCAGAATTTTCTTGTTCGGGATTGGGGATAGTATCGGAAGGAAATTTACCTTGAGGCCTTTCGGCAATTTGCTTGGCTAGCTGGCCAAGTTGGTGTTCCAAGTTCTTGATAGCCGCCTCTTGGTTCTTATGGTTGTTGTTCATGCGGTTGATGCAACTCTCCAATAGCTCCTCTAAACTCCTCTTGCAATTCACCTTTCCAACAACTTGTGTTTGGATAAGAGGTTCATGATTTGAGGATGGAACTATGCTTCCTTGAGCTATAGCTTTGGCTTCATTGCTCTCAGCATTGACAGTACACAAGTTACTAACATGAGGTCCACCACAAGACTTGCACTCCACACAAGTCATTCTTGCACCAATAGCCTTGGTCTCCTTAATATGCATTCGAATCTCCGCCACTTGTTCGGTGAGTTGCTTGTTGGAGGCCAAGAGCTTGTCATAAGCTTCCACTTCAAACTTACTCCTTCGGGTTTGGCGATCATTTTCAGAGTTCATGCCTCTCGCTGCCATCTTTTCTATTAAGTCATACCCCGCTTGTGGGGGAAGAGCATCGAACTCGCCATTTGAAGCCGCATCTAGGCCAAACCTCCAAGAGTACTGTAGACCATCATAAAATGTTGCAACCAATTCAGCTTGGGTGAGATTGTGCTGAGGACATTTCCTCAAGAGCTTCTTGAAGCGCTCCCAAGCTTCATAGAGACTTTCTTCAGTGGGTTGCACAAAATTCATAATGTCTTTTTTCAGCTTCCTCAAAAGAGCTCTTGGGAAGAACCTTGTTGTGAATTTTTCTGCTAGGTCTTCCCAAGTAGTGATACTCCCTTGAGGTTGTGAATTCAGCCATTCCTCCGCTGCATCCTTCAAAGAAAATGGAAACAAGTTCAACCGAATTGAATCCGTCGGAACATTGTTCACACGGTAAGTGTTGCAATTCCGGATGAACCTCTCCATGTGAGCATGTGGATCTTCCAAAGTACCTCCACCATATTGGTTTTGGCTAACCAAATTGATGAATGTTGGTCTCAACTTAAAGTTTCCCACTCCCTCGGGAAAGACAATGCTCCCGGGATAGTCAAAACTCATGGTAGCCGCCGAAGAGACCGGTTGGCATTCTCAACTTCTTGTTCACATAATCGGAGGGTGATCCCCTCTTGGATTCTTGCCTCGATATGGGCTTGCATCTCCTCCTCCGTCATATGGCCACCCATGACGGTGTCTCTCTCGAGAGCAACCTGAAAGTGTGACACTCAAACAGAGAAAGATTAGTAGCACCAATTCTAGACAAAGATAAAAACAAAACAAAAATTAAAACCACAAACTAAAAGCTTAAACCAAAAACCACAAACAATTCCCCGGCAACGGCGCCAAAAACTTGTTGGTCAATCTGCAAGTGTACAGAATCTACCCGATTTTAATTTATCGAACCACAGGGAATTGGTATGAGAATTCAGTTTAAGCCTCGAGTTCACGGTAGTAAAGCGAGTAAAATTCAGTTTTAAAGGTTGATTGTTTTGGTGATTAATTAACAAGCAATTGGAATATAAGTGTGTGAAGAACAATGGTGAAAATGCCTTGGGTTCTTGCTTGATTAATTCAGTTCTAATCAACCTATTCTATCCACAAAACTCTGAGTCTCTCCTTGATGTTCTAGCCTAATCAATCATCTATCGATGCCTCGCATAGAAAATCCTCTCAAGCCAAAAGATAGGCACAATTCCTTGATAACCTAAACATTTGCTAAAGGCATTAAGCATGCAATTCAGGCCAACAAACCCCAACCCTTCCTCTATTCCTAGTAGCAAGTATAGAAGAGGTAATCCCACAACAAGTCCCTAATCTATAACAAACTTCCGTTCTATTATAGAAAAGCATAAAGCTAGCACATGTTCTAACTTGAAACATAAAGCATGGATATGGGATTCAAGGGTTTACTCAGAGGAATCATGAATAGAAATAGGAATTAAGTTTAAAACATCATAAGTCTTACAAAGAACCTAAAGCAAAATGGATTTAGCCAAGCATGGCTATGAAACCCATACAAGAAGATAAAGATGAAACCTGAAACATAGGGCTTAGAGAAAGCTCCTCAAGCTCCAGAACTCAAACCCTATCTTCTAACTTATGAAAATATGATAAAATGACAAAAGTTACAAAAGAAATGACAAAAAGCCTTTTTATAGGCAAACAGGTCGAGTCTGGGCGCTCAGGCGCCAATTCAGAGCGCCTGAGCGCCAATTCCAAGTGGAAAAAGCAGCTTCTGGAGGTAATTGGCGCTCAACCAGGAGCGCTCAGGCGCCAATTCCTTTCTAGCATCATGTAAACAACGAATCAATTGGCGCTCAAGCGCTCAACACGAGCGCCTGAGCGCTCTCTACATGCTAGAAAGCCTCTTGACCTTCTTCTTAACTCCCCTTTAAGCCTCCCTTCAATTTTCCAAGCCTTTTGACCTTCTTTCTTCATCAGTTTTCAGACCTAGCTGCTTGGGAACAAAGCAAGGAAAATATCTAGGATTTCCAAGAGTTTATTAGCACAAAAGACCCTCAATTCAAGTAGAAAAGATATGCAAGTCTTAAACTTAGGATGAAGATCTAAAACCTACATGCTAGCATGATCGTCGTCCAAATTCGAAATCCAGAACGACCTAGTCTATGTACACCATCCGTCCTCCTCTCGCTACTGCGATGCGCTCCTGTTCCAGCATCTCAACCTTAGTTCCCCCAGAAGGGTGAACCGTCGTGAACCAGCCCGCCAAGGACATCTGACAAAGGGCGTAGTCCGCCAAAGCACACACAGAAGACGCGAGGGTCAACTCCAAAGAATTATGTAAATAATAGCACCGATAGATACAGGTAATAGAATAGCCACTTAGGCTTATAGCTAGGGATAACATCCTAGGGTTGCATATTCCACAATAAATGTAACGACAGTAATTGTAAGATCAAGTTTTGATCTAGTAGTACAACTCTATGTTTTGATGATTACAAGTTAACCTTTTGATATGAACAATTGTGGTACTCTAACGTGTTTTTCTGAGTGTGCTATTTGCAGGTTCTGACCTCAACTCAATCTCACACAAATCAGAAGCACTGTGTATAAAGAGTGACCCAAGCAACGCTTTCGCATTCACCATGTTCAGTATGAACAGTGGAAAAGCTTCAGAAGTTCTGAAGTTATACAAACTCTGATGTGGACTCAGTCACTAGAAGTTCTGAAGATCCAGAAAGTCTGATAACCAAGAAACACTGAAGGCTCAGATGTCCTGATGGTGTAGAAGACTCTGAAGATCCAGAAGCTGAATAGTGGAAACTCTGATGTCCAGAAGCAAGAAACTCTGAAGGCCATGTTCTTCCCTCTGAGTTCAGAATCAGAAGATACAATGTTCAGAGGATCTGTGCTTTCCCTCTGACTCTGATCAACCGGCTTCACAAGTTCCAATATGAAGCATTCCCCTGATCAGAAGTCTCCTAGGTTTAAAGGTCGCGTCGCTATCCAAGTACAAAAGCTACTGTACCTTCCTGACGACCTACCTAACGTTCTCAGCCACAGCAGAAGCTGGATTTTCCAGAACTGCCCTCCAACGGTAGCATTTCCCATGCATCGCTCAACCCTAATCCTTGGAGTATATAAAGAGGCTGAAGACTGAAAGAAACGGCTAGAAGAAGCATTCACATACGCAAGACATATTCAAAATCTTCTAAGTTTTCTTTCATCTGAAATTCATTGAGTTTACTATTAGCTTTTTAGAAGCAAATCTCTTGTAAACAATTCTTTGATAAACAGTTTGTTTAGTTCCTTTAGGAGATCAAGGTTGATCGGATCCTAGAGAAGACTAAGAGAGTGAATCTTAGTGTGAGCTAAGTCAGTGTAATTGTTAGTCACTTGTAGGTTTCAAGTGCAGTTGTAACTCTTACCTGATTAGTGGATTGCCTTCATTCTAAGAAGGAAGAAATCACCTTAACGGGTGGACTGGAGTAGCTTGAGTGATTTATCAAGTGAACCAGGATAAAATCCTTGTGTGCTTTTCTATCTCTTATCTTTAGCACTTAAGTTCTCGAAAGATTTGTCAAAATCTTTATGGTGGAAGTTTTATACTGAAAACGTTATTCAAACCCCCCCTTTCTACCGTTTTTCATACCTTCAATTGGTATCAGAGCGCAAGTTCTGATTACCACACCTAACAGTGTTCAGTGATCCGGGCCGGTGTGAAAAACAATGGCTGCCACCACCAGTGAAACTCAAAGAGATGGTTACAATGCAAAGCCTCCTATGTTCGACGGTCAAAGGTTCTCTGGGATATTATTGTGGATGGCTACGAGCGTCCAGTTGATGCAGATGGCAAGAAGATCCCAAGGTCAGAGATGACTGCAGATCAAAAGAAGCTGTACTCACAACATCACAAAGCAAGAGCAATTCTTCTAAGTGCTATTTCCTATGAAGAGTACCAGAAGATTACAGATCGTGAGTTTGCAAAAGGCATTTTCGAATCTCTGAAGATGTCTCATGAAGGAAACAAGAAAGTCAAAGAATCAAAGGCATTGTCTTTGATCCAAAAGTATGAATCCTTCATCATGGAGCCAAATGAGTCCATTGAAGAAATGTTCTCCAGATTTCAGCTGCTTGTAGCTGGCATACGACCTCTCAACAAGAGCTACACAACAAAAGATCATGTCATAAGGGTCATCAGGTGTCTTCCTGAAAGTTGGATGCCTCTAGTGACTTCAATAGAGCTCACGAGAGACGTTGAGAATATGAGTTTAGAAGAACTCATCAGCATTTTCAAATGCCATGAGCTGAAGCGCTCAGAGATGCAAGATCTGAGGAAAAAGTCCATAGCCTTGAAATCCAAATCTGAAAAGGCTAAGGTTGAGAAGTCAAAAGCTCTTCAAGCTGAAGAAGAGGAATCTGAAGAAGCGCCAGAAGATTCTGATGAAGATGAGCTGACTCTGATCTCCAAGAGACTCAACCGCATCTGGAAGCACAGGCAGAGCAAGTACAAAGGCTCTGGGAAGGCAAAAGGAAAGTATGAGTCCTCAGGCCAGAAGAAGTCATCAATCAAGGAAGTCACATGTTTTGAGTGCAAAGAATCAGGGCACTACAAAAGTGACTGTCCAAAGTTGAAGAAGGACAAGAAGCCAAAGAAGCACTTCAAGACAAAGAAGAGTCTGATGGTGACATTTGATGAATCAGAGTCAGAGGATGTTGACTCTGATGGTGAAGTCCAAGGACTCATGGCTATTGTCAAAGACAAAGGAGCAGAGTCAAAGGAAGCTGTTGACTCTGACTAAGAATCAGAAGGAGATCCTAACTCAGACGATGAAAATGAGGTATTCGCTTCTTTCTCTACCTCTGAACTGAAACATGCATTGTCTGATATTATGGATAAGTATAACTCCTTATTGTCTAAGCATAAGAAGCTGAAAAAGAACTTATCTGCTGTTTCCAAAACTCCTTCTGAACATGAGAAAATTATTTCTGATTTGAAAAATGATAATCATGCCTTGATCAATTCTAACTCTGTGCTTAAGAACCAAATTGCTAAGTTAGAAGAAATTGTTGCATGTGATGCCTCTGATTGTAGAAATGAATCCAAGTATGAAAAGTCTTTTCAAAGATTCCTAGCTAAAAGCGTGGATAGAAGCTTAATGGCTTCAATGATCTATGGCGTAAGCAGAAATGGAATGCATGGCATTGGCTATTCTAAACCAATTAGAAATGAGCCCTCTGTGTCTAAAGCTAAATCCTTATATGAATGCTTTGTTCCCTCTGGTACCATATTGCCTGATCCTGTACCTGCTAAAGTTGCTAAAAACCCTCTTAAAAAGGGATCTTTCTCTATGACTAAATATCATGCAAACATTCCTTTAAAATATCATGTTGAGACACCCAAGGTGATCAGAACCTCTGGGGTAACTAACAAGAGAGGACCCAGAAAGTGGGTACCTAAGGACAAGATTATCTATGTTGCAGATATCCTTGATAGCTCCACTGAAACACCAATCATGGTATCTGGACAGTGGATGCTCGCGTCACATGACGGGAGAAAGGCGTATGTTCCGAGAGCTGAAACTTAAGCCTGGAGGCGAAGTTGGCTTTGGAGGAAATGAAAAGGGTAAAATTGTTGGTACTGGTACTATTTGTGTAGATAGTAGTCCATGCATTGATAATGTGTTATTGGTAGACGGCTTAACACATAACTTATTGTCTATAAGTCAATTAGCTGACAAGGGTTATGATGTTATATTCAATCAAAAGTCCTGCCGGGCTGTAAGTCAGATCGATGGCTCTGTTCTGTTTAACAGCAAGAGGAAGAACAACATCTATAAGATCAGATTATCTGAGTTGGAGGCTCAGAATGTGAAGTGCCTTCTGTCTGTTAATAAAGAGCAGTGGGTATGGCATAGACGGTTAGGGCATGCCAGTATGAGAAAGATTTCTCAGCTGAGCAAGCTAAACCTTGTCAGGGGCTTACCCAACTTGAAGTTCGCTTCAGACGCTCTTTGTGAAGCATGTCAGAAAGGCAAATTCACAAAAGTCCCTTTCAAGGCAAAGAATGTTGTCTCAACCTCAAGGCCGTTGGAACTTCTGCATATCGACCTTTTTGGACCAGTGAAAACTGAGTCTATAGGTGGCAAGAGATATGGGATGGTTATCGTTGATGATTATAGCCGCTGGACATGGGTAAAGTTTCTAACCCGCAAGGATGAGTCTCATGCTGTGTTCTCTACCTTCATTGCTCAAGTGCAAAACGAGAAGGCTTGTAGGATTGTGCGTGTCAGAAGTGACCATGGTGGAGAGTTTGAGAATGACAAGTTTGAGAGTCTGTTTGATTCCTATGGAATTGCACATGATTTCTCTTGTCCCAGAACTCCTCAACAAAATGGTGTTGTTGAGAGGAAGAACAGAACTCTTCAGGAGATGGCTAGAACCATGCTCCAAGAAACTGGCATGGCTAAGCACTTTTGGGCAGAGGCAGTAAATACAGCATGTTACATTCATAACAGAATCTCTGTGAGACCAATTCTGAATAAGACTCCTTATGAATTGTGGAAGAACATAAAACCCAACATTTCTTATTTTCATCCTTTTGGCTGTGTTTGTTATGTTCTCAATACTAAGGATAGATTGCATAAATTTGATGCTAAGTCTTCTAAGAGTCTATTACTCGGTTACTCTGAGAGATCTAAAGGCTTTAGATTTTATAATACTGATGCTAAGACTATTGAAGAATCTATTCATGTTAGATTTGACGATAAGCTTGACTCTGACCAGTCAAAGCTAGTTGAAAAGTTTGCAGATTTAAGCATTAATGTTTCTGACAAAGGCAAAGCTCCAGAGGAAGCTGAGCCAGAGGAAGATGAACCAGAGGAAGAAGCTGGTCCCTCTAACTCACAAACTCTGAAGAAGAGCAGAATCACTGCAGCTCACCCTAAGGAATTGATTCTGGGCAACAAAGACGAACCAGTCAGAACCAGATCTGCCTTCAGACCCTCTGAAGAGACCTTGCTCAGTCTGAAAGGATTGGTGTCCTTAATTGAACCCAAGTCCATAGATGAAGCTCTTCAGGACAAGGATTGGATTCTGGCCATGGAAGAAGAACTGAATCAATTCTCCAAGAACGATGTTTGGAGCTTAGTGAAGAAGCCTGAGAGTGTCCATGTTATTGGAACGAAAGTGGGTATTCAGAAACAAGCTGAATGAGAAAGGAGATGTAGTAAAAAACAAGGCAAGGCTAGTTGCTCAAGGCTACAGCCAGCAGGAAGGAATAGACTACACTGAAACATTTGCTCCAGTAGCAAGACTGGAGGCAATCAGACTGTTGATCTCTTTCTCAGTAAATCACAACATAGTTCTACATCAGATGGACGTGAAGAGTGCCTTCCTAAATGGTTATATCTCAGAGGAAGTCTATGTTCATCAACCCCCAGGTTTTGAAGATGAGAAGAAACCAGACCATGTGTTCAAATTGAAGAAATCACTCTACGGTCTGAAGCAAGCTCCCAGAGCATGGTATGAGAGACTTAGCTCTTGTAAGGGGTAAAGTAGATACAACTCTTTTTTGCAAGACTTATAAAGATGATATCTTAATTGTGCAAATTTATGTTGATGATATTATATTTGGTTCTGCTAATCAATCTCTATGCAAAGAATTTTCTGAGATGATGCAGGCTGAATTTGAGATGAGTATGATGGGTGAATTAAAGTACTTTCTGGGAATACAAGTTGATCAAACACCAGAAGGAACATATATCCATCAGAGCAAGTACACTAAAGAACTTCTGAAGAAGTTCAATATGCTGGAATCTACAGTGGCCAAGACTCCAATGCTTCCTACATGCATTCTGGAGAAAGAAGATAAAAGTGGTAAAGTATGTCAGAAGCTCTATCGTGGCATGATAGGTTCACTTCTATACTTAACTGCATCTAGGCCAGACATACTATTTAGTGTTCATTTATGTGCTCGTTTCCAATCAGATCCAAGGGAAACCCACTTAACTGCTGTTAAGAGGATCCTAAGGTATCTGAAAGGCACCACTAACCTTGGCTTGATGTATAAGAAAACATCAGAGTATAAGCTTTCAGGTTACTGTGATGCTGATTATGCTGGAGATAGAACAGAGAGAAAAAGTACTTCTGGAAATTGTCAATTTCTGGGAAGCAATCTAGTCTCATGGGCAATCAACCATTGCACTATCAACTGCAGAGGCAGAATATATCTCAGCAGCAATATGCAGCACTCAGATGCTCTGGATGAAACATCAGCTGGAGGATTATCAGATCCTTGAGAGCAATATCCCAATCTATTGTGATAACACTGCTGCAATCTCATTGAGTAAGAATCCTATCCTGCATTCAAGGGCAAAGCACATTGAGGTAAAGTATCACTTTATTAGAGATTATGTACAGAAGGGCGTACTTCTTCTGAAGTTTGTTGATACTGACCATCAATGGGCAGATATCTTTACAAAGCCCTTAGCAGAGGATAGATTTAATTTTATTCTGAAAAATCTAAACATGGACTTTTGTCCAGAGTGAAGATGGATCAGAACCTCAGACTACGATACTTCTTGATCAGAAGATGTCTAGTCCAGAAGGTAACTCAATCAGAGTGTGTGTACCCACTGGTACTGACTCTGAAGCTGAGACAACAACACTTGTGTCAGTATTTCTGATGCATAGTTCCTTGTGCCCGTGTGACAGTCTGTTATGATTGCGTGTAGATATGCTTCTCTCCTGTGTGTGATTTGTGTATTTTACTGTTACTATCTATCTTTAATTTTCAACCGTTGATCTTAAAGTGCTTTTTGAATCAACAACGGTTATTTGTTAAAACCCACTATACACACACGATCTCTTTCACTTCCGGTTTTCACTCTCGCTCTCTCTGCTTTTTCAAAACCGCTTATTCTCGATTTCTCTCTCGATCTCTCTTCATCTTCCAACCTTCATCTTCTACCTCAAACCTTCAACCACTTCAAAAATGGTGAGACAAACCAGAAGAGCTACTGCAGATGCACCCCAGTTCCCTCACATGGTAGTTGGTCTAGCAACGGGTCAAAGGGGCCCTGAGAATCCGACACAAGATCAAGGTCAGGCTCAAGAGCAGATTGTTCCAATTGCAGAACGGGGCTGTGCCGTTCACTACGTATATCCTCCTGAGGAACTCCAAGTCCTGGCAGAATGGAGATTCAACCTCGACAACCTGGCTACAAATGGGTATGATCTTCGTCCTGAAGTCCAAGCTCAAGGTTGGGGAAATTACTTCAACAGACTTCGAGGACCGGTGTATGAGAAACTGGTAAAGGAATTCTGGAAGCACGCCGACTGCGATGATACTCAGGTGGTATCTTACATTCTCGGAAGAAAGATCATCATCACCGAGAGGTCTTTCGTGAATTTGCTGGGTGAAGACACTGCTTATGGGTATCGTTTCCAACTCACGGAATCGAAGCTGAAACCCAGCACCAAGGATACAATCAACCAGGCCCTGTACACCACTTTCAAACCGGGCAAGACGACTTACAAGGTGATGGACCTTCACCCCAAACTCAGGATCTGGCACAAGATCCTGCTCCACTGCATAAACCAGAGACCGAAGGGCAGTTCTCCAGACTACATCAACTTCAACCAGAAGGTGATATTGTTCTTCATCCAAGACCAGAAGAAGATCTGCCTTCCCTACTTCCTGTTCTCCTACTTGAAGGAATGCATCCGGAAGTCTCGCACCACTGCCTCCATCAAGTCAGCCATCAAATATATCCCCTTTGGGAGACTGCTCTCAGACTTTCTCATTGAAAGCAACCTGGTGCAAGATCTGGTCAATGCTGGATGTGTAGAGGATCTGAGCACCATTGTCAGTAATGTCTTCACTGCAAATTCTCTGAAGAAGATGGGTTTGGTCCAGAAGAAGATTGCTCCTGCTCATGAAGACACATCTTCTGAGATCAGAAGCATAAGGATGCCTCTCACTGACTACCCTCTGTGGACACAGGCAGACAATCCTGACGCCATCAGGTGCTATGTTGAAGACCTCAGGGCTCAAGGATTCGAAATTGATCTTGATGATTTCGTCAGCAGACTACCGCCAGCTCCAGAGTTTCCTTCTCCTCCCAAGAAGAAAGCTCAGAGGAAGATGGTTCTGGAAGAATCCTCTGAGGAATCAGATGTCCCTCTGATCAAAACGAAGAAGAGAAAGCCTGATGATGGTGATGATAGTGACAATGAGGATGGTCCTCCTAAGAAGAAGAAGAAGAAGCAGGTCAGAATCGTGGTGAAGCCTACTCGGGTGGAACCAGCTGCTGAAGTGGTCAGAAGGACTGAACCTCCTGCCAGAGTGACTAGATCATCAGCACATTCAAGTAAGCCTGCACTTGCTTCTGATGATGATTTGAATTTATTTGATGCACTCCCTATTTCTGCCATGCTCAAACACTCCTCAAATCCCCTCACTCCTATTCCTGAATCCCAACCAGCTGCACAAACCACCTCTCCACCACATTCCCCAAGATCTTCATTCTTTCAACCTTCCCCTACTGAAGCACCTCTCTGGAATTTGCTTCAGAACCAACCCTCTAGGTCAGAAGAACCAACCTCTCTCATTACCATCTCGTACGACCCATTATCTTCTGAACCCATCATCCATGGACAACCAGAGCCCAACCAAACAGAACCACAACCCAGAACGTCTGATCACTCTGTTCCCAGAGCATCAGCACGTCCTGCTGCCAGAACCACGGATACAGACTCTTCCACAGCCTTTACACCTGTATCCTTCCCAACCCATGTTGCTGATTCTTCTCCCTCCAATAACTCTGAATCCATTAGAAAATTCATGGAGGTCAGAAAAGAAAAGGTGTCTACCTTAGAGGAATATTACCTCACTTGTCCAAGCCCTAGGAGATATCCTGGCCCTAGACCTGAACGTCTAGTTGACCCAGATGAACCTATCTTGGCCAATCCTTTACAAGAGGCAGACCCTTTGGCTCAACAAGCTCACCCTGTCCCTGATCAACAAGAGCCTATTCAACCAGAACCTGAACCCGAACATTCAGTGTCTAACCAATCCTCGGTTAGATCACCCCATCCTCTGGTTGAAACTTCAGACCCTCACCTTGGAACCTCTGAACCCAATGCTCAAATGATTAACATTGGTTCTCCACAAGGTGCCTCTGAAGCTCATAGCAGCAATCACCCAGCCTCTCCTGAAACCAACCTCTCCATAATTCCCTATACTCACCTCCAACCCACATCTCTCTCTGAGTGCATCAATATCTTCTATCATGAAGCCTCTTTGAGGCTCCGCAATGTGCACGGTCAGACTGACCTCAGTGAGAATGCTGCACGTGTGGCTGATGAGTGGAACAATCTGGGCACTTGGCTGGTGGCTCAAGTTCCAATTATGATGCAGCTCCTGCATACAGAGGGAAGTCAGAGGATTGAGGCTGCCAAGCAAAGGTTTGCTCGAAGGGTGGCTCTTCATGAACAAGAACAGAGACACAAGCTTCTTGAAGCTATTGAAGAAGCCAAGAGAAAGAAAGCTCAAGCAGAAGAAGCTGCACGTCTAGCAGCAGCTCAAGCTGAACAAGCCAGACTAGAGGCAGAACGACTTGAAGCTGAGGCTGAAGCTCTTAGATGCCAAGCACTTGCACCAGTAGTGTTTACTCCTGATGCTTCTGCTTCCATTCCAGATCCTCAAGCTGCTCAGAATGTTCCTTCCAGTTCTACTCAGTCAAGCTCATCCAGACTCGACATCATGGAACAGCGTCTTGACACTCATGAATCCATGCTGATTGAGATGAAGCACATGATGATGGAACTTCTGCGACGCACTGATAAACCTTAGTTTTTAGGATCTCTTCGTTTTTCCTTTTCTTTAACTTTGTTTTATTTTTTTGTTAAACTCTGTTTCTTCTTATTTATTTATTCTACTTTGTTCGTTTGTGATTATATATGCATATCTATATATATTTATGTCACATATGTTTGCAAAAATCCTTTTATTCATAATATTTTTATGTTTACATCATACATTCCTTCCCTAAAAGTCTAGAATGGAGGATCTCTCCTCATTCTTCTGCACTCCTGGCGATGCTCTGACCTATTCTTCTCCAGACGCTCCAGTACATGCTGGATGTTGCTGAGCCTGTCCTTTAGCTCATCCCTCTCCAGAATCTCTTCTGCAGTCTTGAGCTTCTCTTCCAAACTTTCTTTTTCTTCCAGCAGCTTGAGTTCAAGCCGGCTGAGTTCTTGCACCTCCTCAACGAAGGCAAGAAATTCCTTCAGGTCTCTCTCCAACTCTGGACGCAGGTCCTCTTCCAGCAGTGTCCGTGTCAGCTCCGCGATGGTCGTTGTACCTTCTGGATGCCTGATGTTCAGGAACAAGTCCTCCTCAAAGGCCTTCTTCCTCAGCTCTTCTAGTGCTCCGATGTATGATGCCATTTTTTTCCTTACTAAAAATTGTTCGAGGTGTGAAGCTTACCTTCTCTCCAACGCTTTATATAGGCTTCACTTTCTCTCTGAAAGTTAATGCTCCTACGGTTTCTCGAGGTTAAGTTCTTGGTAACTGACCCTTCTCTTTACTCACTTGACCGGTGGTAAACGTTCTTCTCTTGCATTAACTCTTCTATTTATTTCGCCTAACTCTGATTCTTGCATCGTTTTCATTTCCTTTAAACTTAGACCTTCTCTAAGGGGGAGTACCTTGTACTTCAAGCTAAGTTTTTCACACCCCAAGCTTTTTGCTTATGACAAAAAGGGGGAGTAAACCCAGTTTTTGATGTGTAAGATGTGTTAGTGTGATTTATTTTTCTTTTGGAGATTTTAAGAGTTCCACCTTCATGACCATAGATGTGTCACTGGGCAAATACAAGGAATACATTTCACTTCTTCTGAAGTGATTATAAGTTGACTCTGATACCCAAGACTCTGATACCTTGTCCATGACTCTGATTACTTATGCGCTCTGATTACTCGATTTTCATCTATGTCATAAGTTTTTCACTCTGAACTCTTATATTATTTAGCTCAGAATCTAGACTTTACTAACGTTTTCATCAAGTATTAGATTCAGGGGGAGCTAAGCTCAGAATCAAGCAGTGACTTGAATTCAGAATGAGCAAGATAAACTATTCACATCAGGATAAGTCTTATTCTATATCTCTAAACTCTGAGTGAATTCAGTTTAATGTTTAAGAATTGTTCATCAAAAATCTTAGTTTTGTCATCATCAAAAAGGGGGAGATTGTAAGATCAAGTTTTGATCTAGTAGTACAACTCTATGTTTTGATGATTACAAGTTAACCTTTTGATATGAACAATTGTGGTACTCTAACGTGTTTTTCTGAGTGTGCTATTTGCAGGTTCTGACCTCAACCCAATCTCACACAAATCAGAAGCACTGTCTATAAAGAGTGACCCAAGCAACGCTTTCGCATTCACCATGTTCAGTATGAACAGTGGAAAAGCTTCAGAAGTTCTGAAGTTATACAAACTCTGATGTGGACTCAGTCACTAGAAGTTCTGAAGATCCAGAAAGTCTGATAACCAAGAAACACTGAAGGCTCAGATGTTCTGATGGTGTAGAAGACTCTGAAGATCCAGAAGCTGAATAGTGGAAACTCTGATGTCCAGAAGCAAGAAACTCTGAAGGCCATGTTCTTCCCTCTGAGTTCAGAATCAGAAGATACAATGTTCAGAGGATCTGTGCTTTCCCTCTGACTCTGATCAACCGGCTTCACAAGTTCCAATATGAAGCAATCCCCTGATCAGAAGTCTCCTAGGTTTAAAGGTCGCGTCGCTATCCAAGTACAAAAGCTATTGTACCTTCCTGACGACCTACCTAACGTTCTCAGCCACAGCAGAAGCTGGATTTTCCAGAACTGCCCTCCAACGATAGCATTTCCCATGCATCGCTCAACCCTAATCCTTGGAGTATATAAAGAGGCTGAAGACTGAAAGAAACGGCTAGAAGAAGCATTCACATACGCAAGACATATTCAAAATCTTCTAAGTTTTCTTTCATCTGAAATTCATTGAGTTTACTATTAGCTTTTTAGAAGCAAATCTCTTGTAAACAATTCTTTGATAAACAGTTTGTTTAGTTCCTTTAGGAGATCAAGGTTGATCGGATCCTAGAGAAGACTAAGAGAGTGAATCTTAGTGTGAGCTAAGTCAGTGTAATTGTTAGTCACTTGTAGGTTTCAAGTGCAGTTGTAACTCTTACCTGATTAGTGGATTGCCTTCATTCTAAGAAGGAAGAAATCACCTTAACGGGTGGACTGGAGTAGCTTGAGTGATTTATCAAGTGAACCAGGATAAAATCCTTGTGTGCTTTTCTATCTCTTATCTTTAGCACTTAAGTTCTCGAAAGATTTGTAAAAATCTTTATGGTGGAAGTTTTATACTGAAAACGTTATTCAAACCCCCCCTTTCTACCGTTTTTCATACCTTCAGTAATAACAAATAGCATGCATCAAATAGGATTATCAATTATCAATCACACTCAGCAACTAAGTCAGTATGCATGTTGCATGAAATGATATGACGGTTAACCCAGTTAACCAAATGCATTCCGGAACGGATGGGCATCAAACGGATCAATCCTAGCACCAGCAACGGTGGGACCATTTCTGCCCGCGTGCCTCTTACTCCAACAACAACGGTAGTCAGATCAGCAGTAAACCCGAAGGTCTGCCATTTCGGTCTGCTACAAGAGTCGTCTACAAACGCTCTTACACGGAAATCCGGGTCTTATGACCATTTTGGAATCCGACGACATTTTGGAATTCACCGAGGTCCGGTATCACGCCGTGTATTAACCTCCTATGTATGCATGAATGCAATGTGATTAGCCAAACAACGTCTCCAACCTCACTCGACACGTCGCCACGTGTTCTAGCTAAATTAATGTCTCTAAAAGCTTACCCTAAGGTAAAAGTCGGTTCTGCGACAAAATACAATTACTCGTAAAATGAGTGCAACCACTCACGATAACTCTTCGAGTCATCAATGCTCTCACGAAGTCTCACGCTTCAGTGGAGTCTCACACATTCACAAAGTCTCACGCTTCAGTGAAGTTTTATGCTTTCACGGGGTCTCACGCCCCAGTGAATTTACACACTTGCACAAAGTCTCACGCTTCAGTGAAGTTTCACGCATTCACAAGGTCTCACGCCTCAGTGAAGCTTCATGCTGTTCACGAGGTCTCACGCCTCAGTGAAGATCCATGCTTTCCACAAGGTCTCACGCCTCAGTGGAGTATCCCGCATTCACAAGGTCTCACGCCTCAGTGAAGCTCCTCGGCTCATCCCTTGGATAGCCTATCAACACAACTGCTCCCAGAGCACAAGAGTATCAACATACTCAGAACTTACCATCTCCTCAACACTTGGATCCGACGACACTTCTCATTTTCCAAAACTAAGATTTGCATCCTAAGCTTCCTTTCGAGTTTATTATCCTTATTTGAAGATTTAGAGGTTGTTTAATGTCTTATGAATTTTCTTTACAAAATAATATCCTTTTAATCTTATCACAATACTTATAAGTTCTCGGGATCTCTTAATCCCCAAATGACTCCAGAGAATGTCTCGATCCATGAAAAATCATAACAAGGCCCAAATCTCATTCGTCCTATCAAACTTTCTCAAAACTCTCAAAATAAAATCGGCATGACCTGCCCGCTATTCTCACTCCTCAGAATCACAGATATCAGCGAAAGACATAATTAAATCATCACAGTCATCAAACATGTCATATAACAATACATCTCAGAATAAACACGTAGCACTTAGCATATAAAGCATGCACCACACATCCTAGATTACCCACATAGCACATAGCATGTAAGTCAATCTCAAAAACATAGTAGTAGATGAATCATCTACATTGTCAGCCGAAGCCTCAGAAAACATTTTTCCAATCAAACACAAACAAGTGCGTAAACAGTAAATCAATGTCGAAAGTATCGACCCTAAGCATTAACTAAAGATTCAGTGAGTAGCCCTCACCTGAAGATCCTCCAGGGTTCTCCTCGAATGCTCCCTCACAATGCCTTGCTCTTCAGGAAAATCCTCAAAAACACCTTTAGAGCAAAACCACAGAAATCAATCACAATGAGTCAGAAACTCAACAACCAAGACTCACTAAGGTTACACGAAGTAGTATATACTCCGAGGTACGATAATCTAGCGCGAAAGGACAAGTTTTCGAAAAAGGAATTTTCCTCCCTCCCCCTTAGGGTGCTCGGCCACTATGGGTAATTGTGGGGTTCGATTTTTCTTCGATCAAACTTGGTTCCTATACTATCATTAGCCGTAACTAAGGGTATTCTAAACTCGGAAAAATTATCGGATCAAAAACTGTCGCAGGGGTATTTTGGTCAATATTTTTAGCTCAGAAATTCAAAACTGAAATTTCGAAAAGCAAATTGGATGGGGACGTCACCAACGACGTTTACGACAACTAATCCTACTAGCACTAAGCTAAGGCGATAGTTTTCAGCCCAAAGGACGAAGCTTTACCCCAAAATGGGTATTTGATGCAAAAATTGATTCCGGCGGAATTTCGGCGACATTACGGAAAAACTAATCCGGCAGAAGTGCTCTTGGGCACGTAGGGAAGATGTTTAGACAGAGAAATCAAGCTATTTGGACAATTTTCCAAAAACCTCAAAACTTTGAACTCAGAAAAGTCTAGAGAAAAGCTATGGAAAAGACGATCAGAGGTAAGGATTAGCGACTATACCTCGAAACCTTCAAGCAGCAATTGTTGAATCAACGATCAAGCAAGAAATGAAGAAAATCTCTTCTCCTCCTCCCCTTGTGAAACTCGCGGCCTTCTTGGATGAAAATGGGTAAGTTTTGTGATATTTTCTCATTTCTTGGCTATATATAGAGGTTGGCAAAACGCGGGAAAATGAAAGTTTCGCGAATCTGATTTTTCCGGCGTCATTCTCCGTGAATTCTAAGATAGGTTTTGGCGAAAGAATTCCAAAACTAAAAAGAGGTTTCCTTGTATTTTTGGTAACTAATGCAAAGTCGGTGTAAAACTATTTTACCCGATAAGTTGCTTTTTGCATCGAATGTCGGAATAGAAAACTTCCTTCTGAAGAAAGATTGAAATCATCAAGAGAAATGGGTGTACGCGTGTAGAATCTTCATTTGAAGCTCTGAATATAAAAAGTCTTCATTGTCGGTTGATTCTAGGGTTTTTGAAGTATCAGGGTTTTGGTTTCGGCAAACTTCCGATGATTGGAATCGGACGTTCGTAGATCCTAGAGTTTCGCCTTGAAACGCTTGTTATATATGGAAAAAGAGAAGTTCTACCATTTCTCTGAAGATTTTTGGAATTAGCTTCCATCGTGACTTTAAGTGAAAACTAGCTATTTACTAGGGTTTCTGACCTAGGTTTAAACGTATGTCGATCGTGCGATACCTTTTATCGATTTTGGTACAATCCTTAGACTTTTCGTGAACTTTCTCCTTCATAAATTTATTTCATTTAGTAAACTCTTGTTCAGGTTTCCTTTCACGATACATCAACCCTAATCGTGAATAAGATTTTATTCACTTAGCATAAGCTTAAAAACTTGGGTCTTACATACACGGTGGGATGCCGGACCTCGTTTGATTCCAAAAATGGTCATAAGACCCGGATTTCCATGTAAGAACACTGTGGTGATTCTTGGTAGCAGACGGAAATGGCAGACCTACGGGTTCACAACTGATCTGACTACATTTTGTTTGGTATAAGAGACGCCCGAGCAGAAATGGTCCCACCGTCGTGTTAGGGCTGACTCGTTGGTACCCATCCCTCCGGAATGCATCTTGTTCCTTTGCATATGCATCTCATGCACCATTCATGCTGAGTTAGTTGCTGGATGTGTTTGCTACTTGTTATCCTTGTTTGAGAAATGTTAACTGCCTGCAACTGTTATTTACTTATTTGACAGGATATATAATTTATAATGTTGTCATTCATATTTAAGCCTATGTGGCTACTATTTAAACTTTGCCTATTGGATGTACTATTATGTAATTCTTTGAGTTGACCCTTGCGCGTGCTACCTGTGTATGGGGGCTAGGTATGCCCTTTTTGTCAGATGTCCATGGCCGATTGGTTCGAGATGGTCGTCCCTTCGGGGGGGACCAGGTTTGAGCTGTTAGATACAGACACCCCGGGCTCTTGGGTGGTCGACCCCGCCGGTCACCGAGCTATTTACACGGGGCGAATAATGGAGGACCACGTCGACCGAATGGGGAACCTGACACACGGAGTCTTGAGACGTCACACCGTCAGCTTCAACCTACCACCGGGCGTGCACTGTGGCCCTGGAGTCGTAGTACCACCATCGTCGCCTAAGGACGAGGAGGACCCTTCGGAGGAGTTGCCTGTAAGAGGGGCTTCATTTGAGTCCAGCTCACCCACTGTCGCGGCTGCTGCTGTCTTGGGATCGGGTACAGTACCCGTAGGACCCACTGTGAGGACTGATGCAGCCATTGATCTGATCGTCTTGGATTCAGATTCAGACGATGATCATGGTGATGCGTAGTTGGGAGTGGTGTGTAGTACTCCTCTAGTCAGGATTAGGGTAGGAGTAGCGTGGAGACTCTGATCTTCAGTTTTTCTCATTTTGGGGCAGGGTAGGTCCCCGACCTTTAGCTTTTTGTGTGGTTCTCTTTACGGGAGTCACAGGGAGTTGTCGGATTAGGAGGTCTTCGGGCTGTTTTGAGCTGACCTACTTTCATTTGGAGGACTGTATTTCGAATACTGACCTTATATTTTGTCTGTACATATTTGCCGTCAGACACTACTTTTCCGTCACTGGAGGTTACTCGTGACGTAGTTGAAGGTATGAAAAACGGTAGAAAGGGGGGGGGGTTTGAATAACGTTTTCAAGATAAAATTTCCACCTTAAAGATTTTGGCAAATCTTTCGAAACAAAGTATGTGCTAAAGATAAGAGATAGAAAAGCACACAAGGATTTTATCCTGGTTCACTTGATAAATCACTCAAGCTAATCCAGTCCACCCGTTAAGGTGATTTCTTCCTTCTTAGAATGAAGGCAATCCACTAATCAGGTATGTGTTACAACTGCACTTGAAACCTACAAGTGACTAACAATACACTGACTTAGCTCACACTAAGATTCACTCTCTTAGTCTTCTCTAGGATCCGATCAACCTTGATCTCCTAAAGGCAAACTATACAACTGTATATGAAGTTCTTGTTTACAAAGAAAGTGCTTCTAAAAAGCTTATAGTAAACACAATGAAATTCAAGATGAAAGAAAGCTTAGAAGGATTTGAATATTTCTTGCGCGTGTGTGAATGCTTCTAGCCTCTTCTTTCAATCTTCAACCTCTATTTATACTCCAAGGATTAGGGTTGAACGTTGCATGGAAATGCTACCGTTGGAGGACAGTTCTGGAAATTCCAGCTTCTGCTGTGGCTGAGGATGTTAGGTAGGTCGTCAGGATAGTACACTTTGCTTTTGTACTTTGGATAGTGACTTGACCTTAACCTCGTAGACTTCTGATCAGAGGAGCGCTTCGTGTTGGAACTTGTGAAGCTGATTGATCAAAGTCAGAGGGAAGCTTGGATCCTCTGACCGTTGTACCTTCTGATCTTCACTTCAGAGGATCAGTACATGGTCTTCAGAGCCAGTTGCTTCTGGACTTCGGAGTCTTCACTCTTCAGAGTCTGGATCGTCAGAGTCTTCTACACCTTCAGAGCCTCTGAGCCTTTAGAGTCTCTTGGTTGTCAGATCTTCTGGATCATCAGAGCTTCAAGTGAGCTGAGTCCTTATCAGAGCTAGATTTACTTCAGATCTTCTGAAGCTTTTCCACTGTTCAGACTGAACATGGAGATTGCGAAAGCGTTGCTTGGGTCACTCTTTAAGCACAGTGCTTCTGATTTGTGTGAGATGGAATAGAGGTCAGAGCCTGTAAATAACACACTCAGAAAAACACGTTAGAGTACCACAATTGTTCATATCAAAAGGTTAACTTGTAATCCTCAAAACATAGAGTTGTACTACTAGATCAAAACTTGATCTTACAATCTCCCCCTTTTTGATGATGACAAAACTAAGATTTTTGATGAACAATTCTTAAACAATAAACTGGATTCACTCAGAGTTTAGGGATATAGAATAAGACTTATCCTGATGTGAATAGTTTATCTTGCTCATTCTGAATTCAAGTCACTGCTTGATTCTGAGCTTAGCTCCCCCTGAATCTAATACTTGATGAAATCGTTAGAAAAGTCTAGATTCTGAGCTAAATAATATAAGAGTTCAGAGTGAAAAACTTATGACATAGATGAATTGGAATAATCAGAGCGCATAAGTATTCAGAGTCAACGGACAAGGTATCAGAGTCTTGGGTATCAGAGTCAAACTAAAATCACTTCAGAAGAAGGGAAATGTATTTCTTGTATTTGCCCAGTGACACATCTATGGTCATAAAGGTGGAACTCTTAAATTCTCCAAAATAAAAATAAATCACACTAACACAACTTACACATCAAAAACTGGTTGTACTCCCCCTTTTTGTCATAAGCAAAAAGCTTGGGGTGTGAAAAACTTAGTTTGAAGTACAAGGTACTCCCCCTTAGAGAAGGTCTAAGTTTAAAATAAACAAAACAATGCATGAATCAGAGTTAGGCGAATTAAAGAGAAGAGTTAATGCAAAAGAAGAACGTTTACCACCGGCCAAGGGAGTAAAGAGAAGCTTCAGTTACCAAGAACTGAACCTCGAGAAACTGTAGGAGCATTAACTGTCAGAGAGAAAGTGAAGCCTATATAAAGCGATGAAGAAAAGGGTAAGCTTCACAACTTGATCAATACCATAATCAGACATGGCTTCATACATGGTTGCACTAGAAGAGCTCAGAAGGAAGGCCTTCGAGGAAGACATGTTCCTGAACATTCGACACCCGGATGGTACACGAACAATACACGAGCTGACAACGACACTGCTTGAAGAGGACCTTTGTCCAGAGCTGGAAAAGGAACTGAAGGAATTCCTTTCCTTCGTGGAGGAAATCCAGGAGCTCAGCCAGCTAGAGCTGAATTTGCTGGAAGAGAAGGAAGCTATGGAAAAGATAGTGAAGACGACAGAAGATAGTCTGGAGAGGGAGGAGCTTAACATCAGACTCAACAACATCCAGTATTCATTGGATCGTCTGGAGAAGGAGAGGGTAGAGCAGCGCCAAGAGTGCAGAAGAATGAGGAAGGATCCTCCATTCTAGATTTAGGGACAAATGTATGATGTAATAACATAAATTATATGAATAAAGAAAAACATTTGCAAGCACAATGTCATTTATATATATATATGTAATGATAAACCAGAGTAAGTAATGCAAATGAAATAAAAATAAAGATAAAGTTTAGAAAAACGAAAGAAATCCTAAAACTAAGGCTTGTCAGAGCGACGCAGGAGTTCCTGAAGAATTTGCTTCATGTCTGTCAGCAGAGTCTCATGAGTGTTGAGACGTTGTTCCAAGATGTCAAGTCTGGAAGAACTTGGCTGTGTAGAGCTTGAAGGAACATTCTGAGCAGATTGATGATCTGGAATGGAATCAGAAGCAGCAGGAGTGAACACCACTAGTGCAAGAGCCTGACATCTAAGAGCTTCAGCTTCAGCTTCAAGTCTCTCAGCTTCTAGTCTTGCATTTTCAGCTTGTATGGCTGCTTGACGTGCGGCTTCTTCTGCTTGCTCTTTCTTTCTTCTGGCCTCTTCAACAGCTTCAAGTAACTTAGTTCTTTGATGTTGTTCATGCAGAGCCACTATTCTTGCAAACCTCTGCTTAGCAGCTACTATCCTTTGATCCCTTTCTTCAATCAGATGCCTCATCATAATAGGAACCTGAGCTACTAACCAAGTACTCAGATTATTCCAATCCTCAGCAACAGATTCAGTATTCTCACTTAGGTCAGTGTGACCTTGCACATTGCGGAGCATCAATGAAGCTTCATGATTAAAAACATTAATGCACTCAGAGAGAGAGGTTGGTCTGAGGTGAGTGTAGGGAACTATGGAGAGGTTGGTTTCAGGAGAGGTTGGGTGATTGCTACTGTTTGCCTCAGAAACACCTTGAGGAGAACCAATGTTAAAGGTTTGAGCATTTGGTTCAGAGGCTCCAAGGTTTGGGTCAGAAGTTTCAACCAGAGGATGTGGTGATCTAACCGAAGAGTGGTTAGACACAGAGTGTTCTCGTTCTGGTTGAATTGGCTCTTGATGGACAGGGTCAGATTGAGCTTGTTGAGCTAAAGGGTCTGCCTCATGTAAAGGGTCAGCCAGGATAGGTTCATCTGGGTCAACTAGACGTTCAGGTCTAGGTCCAGGGTATCTCCTAGGGCTTGGGACCGTGAGGTAATATTCTGGGATGGCAGACACTTTTTCTTTTCTGACCTCCATGAATTTATGATGTGACTCAGAGTTGTTTGAAGGTGAGGAGTCAGCAACGTTGATTGGGAATGATACAGGAGTATAGGCACTGGAAGAATCTGTATCAGTGGTTCTGGCAACCGGACGTTCTGATGCTCTGGGGACAGAGTGATCAGACGTTATGAATTCAGGTTCTGGTTGGACAGGAATTGTGAGTTCAGGTTCAGAGGGTTCAAGAATAATGGGTTCAGAGGTTAATGGATTGTATTGAATGGTAATGGGTGAGGTTGGATCAGAGGTTCCGGTAGGTTGGTTCTGAAGCATGTTCCAAAGAGGTGCTTCGTTTGGAGAAGGTTGGAAAAATGAAGACCTTGGGGAATTGGGTGGAGAGGTGGTTTGAGTGGCTGGTTGGGACTCCGGGATAGGAGTGAGTTGGGTGGCGGTGCGGTTAAGAAGTGTAGAGATGGGGAGTGCATCAATGGAATTTAAATCATCATCAGATTCAATGACAACTGACTTACTTGATGAACGCACAGCAGATCGAGTCACTCTGGCAGAAGACTCTCTTCTGATAACTACAGCAGCAGGTTCCACCCTGGTAGGCTTCACCACAATTCTAACTTGTTTCTTCTTCTTCTTTGGAGGAGAAGGACCATCTTCATTATTACCATCATCACCATCATCTGGCTTGGTGGTTTCAGCATGTTTCCTCTTAGGCTGGTCAGCCTTCTTCTTCTTCTTCAGAGGGACATCAGATTCCTCAGAGGATTCTTCCAAGACCATCTTCCTCTGAACTTTCTTCTTTGGAGGAGAGTCAAACTCTATTGCTGGTGGCAATCTTCTGAAGAACTCATCTACATCAATTTCAAAGCCTTGTGCTCTTAGATCTTCAACGTAACACCTGATAGCTTCTGGGTTGTCTGCCTGAGTCCACAAAGGATAGTCATTCAGAGGGATTCTTCTTCTTCTGACTTCATCTGAAGTATCTTCATGAGCAGGGTCTATCCTCTTCTTGACCAATCCCATCTTCTTCAAAGATGTGGATGTGGAAACATCACTCACAATCATGGTCAGATCCTCTATGCAGCCAGCCTTGGTCAGATCTTCCACAAGCTTACTTTCAATGAAAAGATCTGAGAGAAGTCTTCCAAAAGGAATGTACTTGATAGCAGACTTGATGGATGCAGTGGTTCTGGACTTCCTAATGCATTCTTTCAGGTAAGAGAACAAGAACAAAGGAAGACAGATCTTCTTCTTATCCTGAATAAAGAATAGCATCGCCTTCTGGCAGAAGTTGATGTAGTCAGGAGAACTGCCCTTTGGCCTCTGGTTGATACAGTTGAGCAGAATCTTGTGCCAGATTCTGAGCTTAGGATGAAGATCCATCACCTTGTAATCGGTCTTGCCCGGTTTGTAATTGGTGTAAAGGGCCTTGTTGGTCTCTTCCTTTGTTTTGGGTTTCAACTTGGATTCAGTCAGTTGAAATCTATACCCAGTTCCAGTATGTGCACCCAGCAGATTCACAATAGATTTCTCCGTGATGATTATCCTTCTTCCAGCTATGTACGAAACCACCTGAGTATCATCACACTCAGCGTGTTTCCAGAATTCCTTGACCAATTTATCATAAATGGGACCTCTGAGCCTGTTGAAGTACTCTTCCCATCCCTGAACTTGAACTTCAGGACGCAGATCATACCCATTTGCAGCTATGTTATCCAGGTCGAATCTCCATTCTGCAAGTACTTGGAGTTCTTCCAGAGCATAAACACAGTGAACGGCACAGCCCCGTTCTGCAATCGGAATCATCTGCTCTTGAGCCGGAGCTTGAGTTGGAGTTTCAGGACCCAATTGACCTGTTGCTTGACCTACTACCATGTGAGGAAACCGGGTTGCATCTGCGGCTTCATTTCTGGTTTGTCTCACCATCTTGAGTGGTTGAAGGTTTTGGGTTGAAGATGAAGGATGAATAGAGAGAGAGAGAGATCGTGGGAGAGAGGTTTTGAAAAACTGAAGAGAGAGAATGTAAAACCTTAAGTGTAGGAGAACGTGTGTGTATAGTGGGTTTTTAAAAGTAACCGTTGTTGATCAAAAAGCAAGTTAAAATCAACGGTTAAAAATTAAAGACATCATAGTAACAGTAAATACACATATCACACGCAGGAGAGAAGCACATCTACACTCATTATGACAGACTGTCACACGGGCACAAGGAACTATGCATCAGAGAAACTGACACACGTTTACTGTCTCAGTTTCAGAGTCAGCACCAATGGGCACATACACTCTGATAGAGTCACCTTCTGGACTACACATCTTCTGATCAAGAAGTATCATAGTCAGAGGTTCTGATCCATCTTCATACTGGACAAAAGTCCATATTCAGATTTTTCAGAATAAAATTAAATCTATCCTCTGCTAAGGGCTTTGTAAAGATATCTGCCCATTGATGGTCAGTATCAACAAACTTCAGAAGAAGTTCGCCCTTCTGAACATAATCTCTAATAAAATGATACTTTACCTCAATGTGCTTTGCCCTTGAATGTAAGATAGGATTCTTACTCAATGATATTGCAGCAGTGTTATCACAATAGATTGGGATATTGCTCTCAAGAATCTGATAATCCTCCAGCTGATGTTTCATCCAGAGCATCTGAGTGCTGCATATTGTTGCTGAGATATATTCTGCATCTGCAGTGGATAGTGCAATGGTTGATTGCCTCTTGCTTGCCCATGAGACTAAGTTGCTTCCCAGAAATTGACAATTTCCAAAAGTGCTTTTTCTCTCTGTTCTATCTCCAGCATAATCAGCATCACAATAATCTGAAAGCTTATACTCTGATGTTTTCTTATACATCAAGCCAAGGTTAGTGGTGCCTTTCAGATACCTTAGGATCCTCTTAACAGCAGTTAAGTGGGTTTCCCTTGGATCTGATTGGAAACGAGCACATAAATGAACACTAAACAATATATCTGGCCTAGATGCAGTTAAATATAGAAGAGATCCTATCATACCACGATAGAGCTTCTGACAAACTTTACCACTTGCATCTTCTTTCTCCAGAATGCATGTAGGATGCATTGGAGTCTTGGCCACTGTAGATTCCAGCATGTTGAACTTCTTCAGAAGTTCTTTAGTGTACTTGCTCTGATGGATATATGTTCCTTCTGGTGTTTGATCAACTTGTATTCCCAGAAAGTACTTTAGTTCTCCCATCATACTCATCTCAAATTCAGCCTGCATCATCTTAGAAAATTCTTTGCATAGAGATTGATTAGCAGAGCCAAATATTATATCATCAACATAGATTTGCACAATTAAGATATCATCTTTGTAAGTTTTGCAAAAGAGAGTTGTATCTACTTTACCCCTTACAAACTCATTCTCCAGATGGAATGAGCTGAGTCTCTCATACCATGCTCTGGGAGCTTGCTTCAGACCATAGAGTGATTTCTTCAGTTTGAACACGTGGTCTGGGTTTTTCTCATCTTCAAAACCTGGGGGTTGATGAACATAGACTTCCTCTGATATATAACCATTTAGGAAGGCACTCTTCACATCCATCTGATGAAGTACTATGTTGTGATTCACTGAGAAAGAGATCAGCAGTCTGATTGCTTCTAGTCTAGCTACTGGAGCAAATGTTTCAGTGTAGTCAATTCCTTCTTGCTGACTGTAGCCTTGAGCAACTAGCCTTGCCTTGTTTCTCACTACATCTCCTTTCTCATTCAACTTGTTTCTGAACACCCATTTTGTTCCAATTACATGGACACTTTCAGGCTTCTTCACTAAGCTCCAAACATCATTCTTGGAAAATTGATTCAATTCTTCTTCCATAGCCAGAATCCAATCCTTGTCCTGAAGAGCTTCATCTATGGACTTGGGTTCAATTAAGGACACCAATCCTTTCAGACTGAGCAAGGTCTCTTCAGAGGGTCTGAAGGCTGATCTGGTTCTGACTGGTTCATCTTTGTTGCCCAGAATCAATTCCTTAGGATGTGATGCAATGATTCTACTTTTCTTCTGAGGTTGTGAATCAGAGGGACCAGCTTCTTCTTCTGGATCATATTCCTCTGGCTCAGCTTCCTCTGGAGCTTTGCCTTTGTCAGAAACATTAATGCTTAAATCTGCAAATTTCTCAACTAGCTTTGACTGATCAGAGTCAAGCTTATCATCAAATCTAACATGAATAGACTCTTCAATAGTCTTAGCATCAGTATTATAAAATCTAAAACCTTTAGATCTTTCAGAGTAACCAAGTAATAGACATTTAGAAGACTTAGCATCAAACTTATGCAATCTATCTTTAGTATTAAGAACATAACAAACACAACCAAAAGGATGAAAATAAGAGATGTTGGGTTTTATATTCTTCCACAATTCATAAGGAGTCTTATTCAGAATTGGTCTCACAAAGATTCTCCCAAAAGTGCTTAGCCATGCCAGTTTCTTGGAGCATGGTTCTAGCCATCTCCTGAAGAGTTCTGTTCTTCCTCTCAACAACACCATTTTGTTGAGGAGTTCTAGGACAAGAGAAATCATGTGCAATTCCATAGGAATCAAACAGACTCTCAAACTTGTCATTCTCAAACTCTCCACCAAGGTCACTTCTAACACGCACAATCCTACAAGCCTTCTCGTTTTGCACTTGGGCTATGAAGGTAGAGAACACAGCATGAGACTCATCCTTGCGGGTTAGAAATTTTACCCATGTCCAGCGGCTATAGTCGTCAACGATGACCATCCCATATCTCTTGCCACCTATAGACTCAGTCTTCACTGGTCCAAACAGGTCGATATGCAAAAGTTCCAACGGCCTTGAGGTTGAGACAACATTCTTTGCCTTGAAAGGGACTTTAGTGAATTTGCCTTTCTGACATGCTTCACAAAGAGCGTCTGAAGAGAACTTCAGAGTGGGTAAGCCCCTGACAAGGTTTAGCTTACTCACCTGAGAAATCTTTCTCATACTGGCATGCCCTAACCGTCTATGCCATACCTATTGCTCTTCATTAACAGACAGAAGACACTTCACATTCTGAGCCTCCAACTCAGATAATCTGATCTTATAAATGTTGTTCTTCCTCTTGCTGTTAAACAGAACAGAGCCATCGATCTGACTTATAGCCCTGCAAGACTTTTGATTGAAAATAACATCATAACCCTTGTCAGCTAATTGACTTATAGACAATAAGTTATGAGTTAAGCCGTCTACCAATAAAACATTATCAATGCATGGACTACTATCTACACAAATAGTACCAGTACCAACGATTTTACCCTTTTCGTTGCCACCAAAGCCAACTTCGCCTTCAAGCTTAAGTTTTAGCTCTTGGAACATACGTCTTTCTCCCGTCATGTGACGCGAGCATCCACTGTCCAGATACCATGATTGGTGTTTCAATGGAGCTATCAAGGATATCTGCAACATAGATAATCTTGTCCTTAGGTACCCACTTTTTGGGTCCTTTCTTGTTAGTTACCCCAGAGGTTCTGATCACCTTGGGTTTCTCAACATGATAATGTAAAGGAATTTTTGCATGATATTTAGACATGGAGAAGGATCCCTTTTTTAGAGGGGGTTTAGCAACTTCAGCAGGTAAAGGATCAGGCAATATGGTACCAGAGGGAACAAAGCATTCATATAAAGATTTAGCTTTAGACACAGAGGGCTCATTTCTAATTGGTTTAGAATAGCCAATGTCATGCATTCCATTTCTGCTTACGCCATAGATCATTGAAGCCATTAGGCTTCTATCTACGCTCTTAGCCAGGAATCTTTGAAAAGACTTTTCATACTTGGATTCATTTCTACAATCAGAGGCATCACAAGCAACTATTTCTTCTAACTTAGCAATCTGGTTCTTAAGCACAGAGTTAGAATTGATTAAAGCATGATTATCATTTTTCAAATCAGAAATAATTTTCTCATGTTCAGAAGGAGTCTTTGAAGCAGCAGATAAGTCCCTTTTCAACTTTTTATGCTTAGACAATAAAGAGTTATACTTATCCATAATATCAGACAAAGCATGTTTCAGTTCAGAGGTAGAGAAAGAAGCGAATACCTCATTTTCATCGTCTGAATTAGGATCTCCTTCTGATTCTGAGTCAGAGTCAACAGCTTCCTTTGACTCTGCTCCTTTTTCTTTGACAATAGCCATGAGTCCTTGGACTTCACCATCAGAGTCAACATCCTCTGATTCTGATTCATCAAATGTCACCATCAGACTCTTCTTCGTCTTGAAGTGCTTCTTTGGCTTCTTGTCCTTCTTCAACTTTGGACAATCACTTTTGTAGTGCCCTGATTCTTTGCACTCAAAGCATGTGACTTCCTTAATTGATGACTTCTTTTGGCCTGAAGATTCAGACTTCCCTTTTGCCTTTCCAGAGCCTTTGAACTTGCTCTGCCTGTGCTTCCAGATGCAGTTGAGTCTCTTGGAGATCAGAGTCAGCTCATCTTCATCAGAATCTTCTGATGCTTCTTCAGATTCTTCTGCTTCAGCTTGGAGAGCCTTTGACTTCTCAGCCTTAGCCTTTTCAGATTTGGATTTCAAGGCTATAGACTTTTTCCTCAGATATTGCATCTCAGAACGCTTCAGCTCATGGCATTTCAGAATGCTAATGAGTTCTTCTAAACTCATACGCTCGACATCTCTTGTGAGCTCTATTGCACTAAAGGCATCCAGCTTTCAAGAAGACATCTGATGACCCTTATGTCATGATCTTTTGTTGTGTAGCTCTTGTTGAGAGGTCGTATTCCAGCTACAAGCAACTGAAATCTGGAGAACATTTCTTCAATGGACTCATTTGGCTCCATGATGAAGGATTCATACTTTTGGATCAAAGACAATGCGTTTGATTCTTTAACTTCATGAGACATCTTCATGAGATTCAAAAATGCCTTTTGCAAACTCACGATCTGTAATCTTCTGGTACTCTTCATAAGAAATAGCACTTAGAAGAATTGCTCTTGCTTTGTGATGTTGTGAGTACAGCTTCTTTTGATCTGCAGTCATCTCTGACCTTGGGATCTTCCTGCCTTCTTCATCAACTGGACGCTCATAGCCATCCACAATAATATCCCAGAGATCTGCATCAAAACCCAGAAAGAAACTTTCGAGTCTATCTTTCCAATATTCGAACCTTTGACCGTCAAACATAGAAGGCTTTGCGTTGTATCCATCTTTCTGTGTTTCACTGGTGGTAGCCATTGTTTTTCACACCAGCCCGGATCACTGAACACTGTTAGGTGTGGTAATCAGAACTTGCGCTCTGATACCAATTGAAGGTATGAAAAACGGTAGAAAGGGGGGTTTAAATAACGTTTTCAAGATAAAATTTCTACCTTAAAGATTTTGGCAAATATTTCGAAACAAACTATGTGCTAAAGATAAGAGATAGAAAAGCACACAAGGATTTTATCCTGGTTCACTTGATAAATCACTCAAGCTAATCCAGTCCACCCGTTAAGGTGATTTCTTCCTTCTTAGAATGAAGGCAATCCACTAATCAGGTATGTGTTACAACTGCACTTGAAACCTACAAGTGACTAACAATACACTGACTTAGCTCACACTAAGATTCACTCTCTTAGTCTTCTCTAGGATCCGATCAACCTTGATCTCCTAAAGGCAAACTATACAACTGTATATGAAGTTCTTGTTTACAAAGAAAGTGCTTCTAAAAAGCTTATAGTAAACACAATGAAATTCAAGATGAAAGAAAGCTTAGAAGGATTTGAATATTTCTTGCGCGTGTGTGAATGCTTCTAGCCGCTTCTTTCAATCTTCAGCCTCTATTTATACTCCAAGGATTAGGGTTGAACGTTGCATGGAAATGCTACCGTTGGAGGACAGTTCTGGAAAATCCAGCTTCTACTGTGGCTGAGGATGTTAGGTAGGTCGTCAGGATAGTACACTTTGCTTTTGTACTTTGGATAGTGACTTGACCTTAACCTCGTAGACTTCTGATCAGAGGAGCGCTTCGTGTTGGAACTTGTGAAGCTGATTGATCAGAGTCAGAGGGAAGCTTGGATCCTCTGACCGTTGTACCTTCTGATCTTCACTTCAGAGGATCAGTACATGGTCTTCAGAGCCAGTTGCTTCTGGACTTCAGAGTCTTCACTCTTCAGAGTCTGGATCGTCAGAGTCTTCTACACCTTCAGAGCCTCTAAGCCTTCAGAGTCTCTTGGTTGTCAGATCTTCTGGATCATCAGAGCTTCAAGTGAGCTGAGTCCTTATCAGAGCTTGATTTACTTCAGATCTTCTGAAGCTTTTCCACTGTTCAGACTGAACATGGAGATTGCGAAAGCGATGCTTGGGTCACTCTTTAAGCACAGTGCTTCTGATTTGTGTGAGATGGAATAGAGGTCAGAGCCTGTAAATAACACACTCAGAAAAACACGTTAGAGTACCACAATTGTTCATATCAAAAGGTTAACTTGTAATCATCAAAACATTGAGTTGTACTACTAGATCAAAACTTGATCTTACAGTAGTATGCTGTTACTGTGGGCAGTGTATATATATATATCTGTAAATTAGTCATGGTTATATTCTGTCGATGTTTCATTCATTCGGCAAAGCTTTATTTCTTTAAAACAAATATCGATCGAAAAAAAATATATTCACATTTTTCCGCTTTAACTTTCTTTTTGGTTACTAAAGTGACGCCACCGAAATCGGGGTGTTACACACAACATAATTCTTCATCAGATGGATGTTAAGAGTGCCTTCCTGAATGGATACATCTCAGAGGAAGTGTATATGCACCAACCTCCTGGTTTTGAAGATGAGAAGAACCCTGACCATGTTTTCAAATTGAAGAAATCTCTCTATGGTCTGAAGCAAGCTCCCAAAGCATGGTATGAGAGACTTAGCTCATTCCTTCTGGAAAATGAGTTTGTAAGGGGTAAAGTAGATACAACTCTCTTTTACATAACTCACAAAGATGATATCTTAATTGTGCAAATTTATGTTGATGATATTATATTTGGATCTGCTAATCCATCTCTTTGCAAAGAATTTTCTGAGATGATGCAGGCTGAATTTGAAATGAGTATGATGGGAGAACTCAAGTACTTTCTGGGAATACAAGTTGATCAAAAACCAGAAGCTACTTACATCCATCAGAGCAAGTCCATAAAGGAACTTCTGAATAAGTTCAATATGACAGAATCAATAATTGCTAAGACTCATATGCATCCTACATGTATTCTGGAGAAAGAAGATGCCAGTGGAAAAGTATGTCAGAAGCTCTATCGTGGAATGATAGGTTCACTTCTATAATTAACTGCATCTAGGCCAGATATTCTGTTTAGTGTACACTTATGTGCTCGATTCCAATCAGATCCTAGAGAAACTCACTTAACTGCTGTTAAGAGAATTCTCAGAAATCTGAAAGGTACCACTAACCTTGGCTTGATGTATAAGAAAACATCAGAGTATAAGCTTTCACGTTATTGTGATGTTGATTATGCTGCAGATAGAACTGAAAGAAAGAGTACTTCTTGAAATTGTCAATTTCTAGGAAGTAACTTAGTCTCATGGGCAAGCAAGAGGCAATCTACTATTGCACTGTCCACTGCAGAGGTAGAATATATCTCAGCAGCTATTTGCAGCACTTAGATGCTCTGGATGAAACATCGGCTAGAGGATTATCAAATCCTTGAGAGCAACATTCCAATTTATTGTGATAACACTGCTGCAATCTCACTCAGTAAGAATCCAATCTTACATTCAAGGGCAAAACACATTGAGGTAAAATATCACTTTATTAGAGATTATGTTCAGAAGGGCGTACTTCTTCTGAAGTTTATTGATATTGACCATCATTGGGCAGATATCTTTACAAAGCCCTTAGTAGAGGATATATTTAAATTTATACTGAAAAATCTGAATATGACTTTTGTCCAGTATTAAGATGAATCAGAACCTCTGACTATGATGCTTCCTCATCAGAAGATGTCTAGTTCAGAAGGTAGCTTGGTCAGAAGTTGAGTACCCATTGATGCTTACTCTGAGACAAGACAGTAAACGTGTGTTAGTTCATTCTGATGCCTCGTTCCTTGTGCCCTCCGGATAATCTGTTGTAATGAGTGTAGATGTGCTTTTTCTCCACCATGTGATCTGTGTATTAACTGTTCATAATGATGTTCTTAATTTTTAATCGTTGAATTTACTTTTGCTTTTACAATCAACAACGGTTACTTTCTAAAACCACTACGCACACACGTTTTCCATCATTCACGTCTTTTGCTTCTCTCTCCTGTTTGCAAAACCCTCATCTTTTTCGATTCTCTCTCGCTCTCGCTCATCTCTCTTCTACCCAAACCTCCTACCTTCAACTATGGCGAAATCTGAAAGGGCTGACTCCGACGAAAGGGTTGATTCCGCCGACGGAAGACTGTTCCCCCAAATGGTGGTGGGTCTTCCAACGGGTCAAGTGGGTCCTGTTCTCTGTTCTAGGTCTACAGATGCTGCTCAAGCACAAGTCCAAGATGTTGAGGATGTTGTTCCCCTATCTCAAAGAAGATGTGCAGTTACATGCGTTTTCCCTCCAGAAGATCTCCAAGTTCTTGCTGAATGGAGATTTGACCTCGACAACATTGCTGCTATATGGGGTCGATCTTCGTCCTGAAGTTCAAGCTCAAGGCTGGGAAGGGTATTTCCAAAGACTCCATGGTCCAGTTTATGATAAACTCGTGAAGGAATTCTGGAAGCACGCTGACTGCAATGAGTATCAAGTGGTGTCCTTTGTTATGGGAAAAAGGATCATCATTTATGAGAAGTCGTTTGCAAGGCTTCTGGGTGCAGAGACAAGCAATGGCTACAGATTCCAAATGAGGGAATCAAAAGTCAAACCAAGAACCAAAGAGACAGTCAACATGGCTCTTTATTCTACATGGAAGCCAGGGAAAATGATTGCAAGACCAAGGATCTTCATCCTTATCTGAGAATCTGGCACAAGATTCTCCTGAACTGCATAAATCAAAGGCCGAAGTGAAGCTCTCCAGATTACATCAACTTCACCCAGAAGGTGTTGCTTTTCTTCATCAAGGAGCACACCAAAGTCTGCCTGCCCTACTTTCTCTTCTCCTATCTGAAGGAGTGCATCAAGAAGTCAAGAACTACTGCTTCACCCAAGTCTGCAATCAAGTACATACCTTTTGGCAGATTGCTTTCTGACTTTTTCATAGAGAGAAAACTGATAAAGGCTCTGCAAAAATTAGGATGCACTGAAGACTTGACAACAATTGTTGGGGATGTCTTCACTCTTACATCCATGAAGAAAATGGGCTTGATAGAAACAAAGGCTGAAGTTAGAATTGTTGATGCAAGATCAAGAGGAAGAAGACTCCCTCTGAAGGACTACCCACTCTGGTCAAAGGCTGATGATCTAGAGGCTATCAGGATCTATCTTGATGATCTGAAGCAACAAGGCTTTGAGATTGATGTGGATGAATTCTTCAGAAATCTTCCAGAGCCTCCGGATTTTGAGTCTCCCAGGAAGAAGAAGAGCAAGAGGAAGCAAGTTGAAGCCTCTGAGGAGAAGGATCCCTCTGATGGTGATGACGATGATGATGATGAACCACCACCTCAGAAGAAGGCAAAGAAGGTCAGGATTGCAACTCAAGTCACTCATCTGGAACTAACTCAGGAGCCTACTAGAACTGCACCTTCTACCAGAATCACAAGATCTGCAGTTAGAGCTTCAAGTAAGTTTGTAGTTCTTTCAGATGATGATTTAAATTTGCTTGATGCAATTCATGCTAAAACCAACCCTGAACCTACACCAGTTGATCAACCAACCTCTCACCCTTCACCCCCTAGAGCCTCCTTCTTTCAACCTTCCATTGAGGAAGAACCCCTCTGGAAAATGCTTCAAGCTGGCAAACCTTCTGCTTCCACCTCACCCATTATCCTTCCATACAATCCAGAAACCTCTGAACCACAAGTCATTGAAACACAAGACTCTGATAAAACCACCTCTGAACCACATTCACGTAATCACTCTAATCGTGAAATTCTCTCTTTTGCTCCCTCCGTATCCTTTCCAACCAATGTTCCATTCTCTTCTCCTTCAAACAAATCTGAAGCCACTCGGCAATTCTTTCAAATTGCTAGAGAAATGATTTCAGAAATCCCTGAACATTTCATTAATGTTCCAAGTCCAAACCGCTACTCTGGACCAAGGCCAGCACCTTTGGAAGCTCCTGATTTTCCAATCCATGGTGTCCCTTTGTCTTCAGTACTGACCACCTCGTCTTTCTGAAGGTATGAAAAACGGTAGAAAGGGGGGGGTTTGAATAACGTTTTCAGTACAAAACTACCACCTTAAAGATTTTAACAAATCTTTTCGAGAACTAAGTGCAAAAGATAGAGATAGAAAAGCACACAAGGATTTTATCCTGGTTCACTTGATAAATCACTCAAGCTACTCCAGTCCACCCGTTAAGGTGATTTCTTCCTTCTTAGAATGAAGGCAATCCACTAATCAGGTAAGAGTTACAACTGCACTTGAAACCTACAAGTGACTAACAATTACACTGACTTAGCTCACACTAAGATTCACTCTCTTAGTCTTCTCTAGGATCCGATCAACCTTGATCTCCTAAAGGAAAATCAAACAACTGTTTGAGGTTGGTGTTTACAAGGGATTGCTTCTGAATAAGCTGAGTGTAAACTAAATAAATTACAAGATGAAAGAAAGCTTAGAATATTTTGAATGTCTTGCGCGTGTGTTGCTTCTTAGTTTCTTAGCCGCTTCTTTCAATCTTCAGCCTCTATATATACTCCAAGGATTAGGGTTGAGCGTTGCATGGGAAATGCTACCGTTGGAGGGCAGTTCTGGAAAATCCAGCTTCTGCTGTGGCTGAGAACGTTAGGTAGGTCGTCAGGAAGGTACACTGCTTTTGTACTTGGATAGCGACTTGACCTTTTAACCTAGGAGACTTCTGATCAGAGGAATGCTTCGTATAGGAACTTGTGAAGCCGGTTGATCAGAGTCAGAGGGAAAGCACAGATCCTCTGACCATTGTATCTTCTGATTCTGAACTCAGAGGGAAGAACATGGCCTTCAGAGTTTCTTGCTTCTGGACTTCAGAGTTTCCACTATTCAGCTTCTGGATCTTCAGAGTCTTCTACACCATCAGAACATCTGAACCTTCAGTGTTTCTTGGTTGTCAGAACTTCTGGATCATCAGAGCTTCTAGCGACTGAGTCCTCATCAGAGTTTGTATAGCTTCAGATCTTCTGAAGCTTTTCCACTGTTCATACTGAACATGGTGAATGCGAAAGCGTTGCTTGGGTTACCCTTTATACACAGTGCTTCTGATTTGTGTGAAATTGAGTCAGGGTCAGAGCCTGTAAACAGCACACTCAGAAAAACACGTTAGAGTACCACAATTGTTCATATCAAAAGGTTAACTTGTAATCATCAAAACATAGAGTTGTACTACTAGATCAAAACTTGATCTTACAATCTCCCCCTTTTTGATGATGACAAAACTAAGATTTTTGATGAACAATTCTTAAACATTAAACTGAATTCACTCAGAGTTTAGAGATATAGAATAAGACTTATCCTGATGTGAATAGTTTATCTTGCTCATTCTGAATTCAAGTCACTGCTTGATTCTGAGCTTAGCTCCCCCTGAATCTAATACTTGATGAAAACGTTAGTAAAGTCTAGATTCTGAGCTAAATCATATAAGAGTTCAGAGTGAAAAGCTTATGACATAGATGAAAAACGAATAATCAGAGCGCATAAGTGATCAGAGTCATGGACAAGGTATCAGAGTCTTGGGTATCAGAGTCAACTTAGAATCACTTCAGAAGAAGTGAAATGTATTCCTTGTATTTGCCCAGTGACACATCTATGGTCATGAAGGTGGAACTCTTAGAATCTCCAAAAGAAAAATAAGTCACACTAACACATCTTACACATCAAAAACTGGGTTTACTCCCCCTTTTTGTCACAAGCAAAAAGCTCGGGGTGTGAAAAACTTAGCTTGAAGTACAAGGTACTCCCCCTTAGAGAAGGTCTAAGTTTAAAGAAAATGAAGACGATGTAAGAATCAGAGTGAGGCGATAATAAATAGAGGAGTTAATGCAAGGGATGAACGTTTACCACCGGTCAAGTGAGTAAATAGAAGGGTCAGTTACCAAGTACTTAACCTCGAGAAACTGTAAGAGCATTAACTTTCAGAGAGAAGGTGAAGCCTATAAAAACGTTGGAGAGAAAGGTAAGCTTCACATCTCGAATAATTTTCAGTAAGAAAAATGGCATCATACAGAATGGCATTAGAAGAGCTCAGAAGGAAGGCGTTTGAGGAAGATATGTTCCTCAATATTAGGCATCCCGATGGTTCAAAGACCATACAAGAGCTGACGAAGACACTGCTTGAAGAAGATCTTGGTCCAGAGATGGAGAAAGATCTGAAGGAGTTCCTCTGCTTCGTGGAAGAGATTCAGGAGCTTTGCCAGCGGGAGCTGAATCTGCTGGAAGAGAAGGAGACTGTGGAAAAGAGACTCAAGACGACAGAAGATAGTCTAGAAAAAGATGATCTGAGCATCAAACTCGGCAACATAGAGTATGCATTGGATCGTCTGGAGAAGGAAAGAGTGAAGCAGCGCCAAGAATGCAGAAGAATGAGGAAGGATCCTCCATTCTAGATATAGGGAATAATGTATGATGGAAAGAATTATGATGTAAACATAGAACAATTATGAATAAAACAGGTTTTGCAAACATATGTGACACAAATATATATAGATATATGCATATAGAAACACAAATGAACAAATTAAAATAAGTAAATAAACAGAGTTTAAATAAAACAACGTTAAATAAAAAGGAAAAGGAAGAAAAAGAAGAGATCCTAAAAACTAAGGTTTGTCAGTACGGCGCAGAAGTTCCATCATCATGTGCTTCATCTCAATCAGCATGGATTCATGAGTGTCAAGACGTTGTTCCATGATGTCGAGTCTGGATGAGCTTGTCGGAGTAGAGCTGGAAGGAACGTTCTGAGCAGCTTGAGGTTCTGGAATAGAAGCAGAAGCAGCAGGAGTAAACAGAACTGGTGCAAGTCGCTCTGCCTCAGCCTCAGCTTCAAGACGTTCTGCCTCAAGTCTGGCTTGTTCAGCCTGAGCTGCTGCTTGACGGGCAGCTTCTTCTTCTTGTTCTTTCTGTCTCTTGGCTTCTTCAATGGCTTCAAGAAGCTTGGTTCTCTGTTCTAGTTCGTGAAGAGCCACCCTCCTAGCAAATCTTTGCTTTGCAGCCTCAATGCTCTGACTGCCCTCTGCATGCAGGAGCTGCAGCATAACGGGAAACTGAGCCACCAGCCAAGTGCTCAACTCATTCCACTCATCAGCCACATTTTCAGCATTCTCACTGAGGTCAGTCTGACCGTGCACATTGCGGAGCCTCAAGGAGGCTTCATGATTGAAAATATTGATGCACTCAGAGAGAGATGTGGGTTGAAGGTGAGTGTAGGGAATGATGGAGAGGTTGGGTGCAGGAGAGGCTGGGTGATTGCTGCTATGAGCTTCAGAGGCACCTTGTGGAGAACCAATGTTAATTATGGGAGCATTGGGTTCAGAGGTTCCACGGTGAGGGTCTGAAGTTTCAACCAGAGGGTGAGGTGATCTAACCGAGGATTGGTTAGATACTGATTGTTCAGGTTCAGGGTCTGGTTGAATTGGCTCTTGTTGGTCAGGGACAGGGTGAGCCTGTTGAACTAGGGGGTCTGCCTCTTGGATAGGATTGGCCAAGATAGGTTCATCTGGGTCAACTAGACGTTCAGGTCTAGGGCCAGGATATTGCCTAGGGCTTGGACAGGTAAGGTAATGTTCTTCCAAGGCAGATACCTTCTCTTTCCTAACCTCCATAAATTTTCTAAGTGATTCAGAGGTATTGGAGGGAGGAGAGTCAAAGACATTGGTGGGGAAGGATACAGGTGTGAAGGCTGATGAAGAGTCTGTATCCGTGGGTCTGACAGCAGGACGTGCTGATGCTCTGGGAGCAGAGTGATCAGACGTTCTGGGTTGTGATTCTGTTGGTTTGGGTTCTGGTTGGTTTTGGATGATGGGTTCAGAAAGTAATGGGTCGTATGGAATGGTGAGGAGAGAGGTTGGATCTTCTGACCTAGAGGGTTGGTTCTGAAGCAAATTCCAGAGTGGTGCTTCAGTAGGAGAAGGTTGAAAGAAAGAAGATCTGGGGGAATGTGGTGGAGTGGTGGTTGGTGCGGCTGGCTGGGATTCAGGAATAGGAGTGAGGGGATTTGAAGATTGTTGGAGTAAGGCAGAAATTGGGAGTGCATCAAATAAATTCAAATCATCATCAGAGGTAAGTGCAGGCTTACTTGTATGTGCTGATGATCGAGTCACTCTGGCAGGAGGTTCAGTCCTTCTGACCTCTGCAGCAGCTGGTTCCACCCGAGTAGGCTTCACCACAATTCGGACTTTCTTCTGCTTCTTCTTTGGAGGACCATCCTCACTATCATCACCATCATCATCATCAGGCTTGCTCTTCGTCTTCTTGACCAGAGGGACATCAGATTCCTCTGAGGATTCGTCCAGAACCATCTTCCTCTTGGTTTTCTTCTTGGGAGGAGAAGGAAACTCTGGAGCTGGTGGAAGTCTGCTGACGAAATCATCAAGGTCAATCTCGAATCCTTGAGCCCTGAGGTCTTCAACATAGCATCTGATGGCTTCAGGATGATCTGCTTGAGTCCACAGAGGGTAGTCATTCAGAGGCATTCTTCTTCCTCTGATCTCAGAAGATGTGTCCTCATGAGCAGGAGCAATCTTCTTCTGGACTAAGCCCATCTTCTTCAGAGAGTTGGCAGTGAAGACATCGCTGACGATTGTGCTCAGGTCCTCTGTGCAACCAGTCTCGATCAAATCTTGCACCAGGTTGCTTTCAATGAGAAAGTCTGAGAGCAGCCTCCCAAAAGGGATATATTTGATGGCTGACTTGATGGAGGAGGTGGTGCGAGACTTCCGGATGCATTCCTTCAAATAGGAGAACAGGAAGTAGGGAAGGCAGATCTTCTCCTTGTCTTGAATGAAGAACAGCATCGCCTTCTGATTGAAGTTGATGTAGTCTGGAGAACTGCCCTTTGGTCGTTGATTGATGCAGTGGAGCAAGATCTTGTGCCAGATTCTCAGTTTGGGGTGAAGATCCATCACTTTGTAGCTCGTCTTGCCCGGTTTGAAGGTGGTGTACAGGGCCTTGTTGACGATGTCCTTGGTTCTGGGTTTCAGCTTCGATTCCGTCAGTGAGAACCGATACCCATGAGCAGTTTCTGCACCTAGCAGATTCACGAAGGACTTCTCCGTGATGATGATCTTCCTACCCAGGATGTAAGAAACCACCTGAGTGTCATCACAATCAGCGTGCTTCCAGAATTCCTTTACTAGCTTCTCAAACACCGGTCCTCGAAGTCGATTGAAGTAGTTTCCCCAACCTTGAGCTTGGACTTCAGGACGGAGATCAAACCCATTTGCAGCCAAGTTGTCGAGGTTGAATCTCCATTCTGCCAGGACTTGGAGTTCCTCAGGAGGAAATACACAGTGAACGGCACAGCCCCGTTCTGCAATAGGAACAATCTCCTCTTGAGCTTGAGCTTGTTCTTGTGCTGGGTTCTCAGGACCCCGTTGACCCGTTGCCAAACCGACTACCATGTGAGGGAACTGAGGTGCATCTCTTCTGGTTTGTCTCACCATCTTGAAGAGGTTGAAGGTTTGAGGTAGAAGATGAGGTTTGAAGGATGAAGAGAGATCGAGAGAGAATTCGAGAGAAAGGCGGTTTTGAAAAACAGAGATTGCGAGAGTGAAAGCCGGAAGTGTGAGAGAACGTGTGTGAGTAGTGGGTTTTATCAAATAACCGTTGTTGATTCAAAAAGCACTTTAAGATCAACGGTTGAAAATTAAAGATAGACAGTAACAGTAAAATACACAATCACACACAGGAGATAAGCATATCTACACGCAATCACAACAGACTGTCACACGGGCACAAGGAACTATGCATCAGAAATTCTGACGCACGTGTTGTTGTCTCAGCTTCAGAGTCAGTACCAGTGGGCACACACACTCTGATTGAGTTACCTTCTGGACTAGACATCTTCTGATCAAGAAGTATCATAGTCAGAGGTTCTGATCTATCTTCACTCTGGACAAAAGTCCATGTTTAGATTTTTCAGAATAAAATTAAATCTATCTTCAGCTAAGGGCTTTGTAAAGATATCTGCCCATTGATGGTCAGTATCAACAAACTTCAGAAGAAGTACGCCCTTCTGCACATAATCTCTAATGAAGTGATACTTTACCTCAATGTGCTTTGCCCTTGAATGCAAGATAGGATTCTTGCTCAACGAAATTGCAGCAGTGTTATCACAATAGATTGGGATATTGCTCTCAAGGATCTGATAATCCTCCAGCTGATGTTTCATCCAGAGCATCTGAGTGCTGCATATTGCTGCTGAGATATATTCTGCCTCTGCAGTTGATAGTGCAATGGTTGATTGCCTCTTGCTTGCCCATGAGACTAGATTGCTTCCCAGAAATTGACAATTTCCAGAAGTACTTTTTCTCTCTGTTCTATCTCCAGCATAATCAGCATCACAATAACCTGAAAGCTTATACTCTGATGTTTTCTTATACATCAAGCCAAGGTTAGTGGTGCCTTTCAGATACCTTAGGATCCTCTTAACAGCAGTTAAGTGGGTTTCCCTTGGATCTGATTGGAAACGAGCACATAAATGAACACTAAATAATATGTCTGGCCTAGATGCAGTTAAGTACAGAAGTGAACCTATCATGCCACGATAGAGCTTCTGACATACTTTACCACTTATATCTTCTTTTTCCAGAATGCATGTTGGATGCATTGGAGTCTTGGCCACTGTAGATTCCAGCATATTGAACTTCTTCAGAAGTTCTTTAGTGTACTTGCTCTGATGGATATATGTTCCTTCTGGTGTTTGATCAACTTGTATTCCCAGAAAGTACTTTAATTCTCCCATCATACTCATCTCAAATTCAGCCTACATCATCTCAGAAAATTCTTTGCATAGAGATTGATTAGCAGAACAAAATATAATATCATCAACATAAATTTGCACAATTAAGATATCATCTTTATAAGTCTTGCAAAAAAGAGTTGTATCTACTTTACCCCTTACAAACTCATTCTCCAGAAGGAATGAGCTAAGTCTCTCATACCATGCTCTGGGAGCTTGCTTCAGACCGTAGAGTGATTTCTTCAATTTGAACACATGGTCTGGTTTCTTTTCATCTTCAAAACCTGGGGGTTGATGAACATAGACTTCCTCTGAGATATAACCATTTAGGAAGGCACTCTTTACGTCCATCTGATGTAGAACTATGTTGTGATTTACTGAAAAAGAAATCAATAGTCTGATTGCCTCCAGTCTTGCTACTGGAGCAAATGTTTCAGTGTAGTCTATTCCTTCCTGCTGGCTGTAGCCTTGAGCAACTAGCCTTGCCTTGTTTCTGACTACATCTCCTTTCTCATTTAGCTTGTTTCTGAATACCCATTTCGTTCCAATAACATGGACATTCTCAGGTTTCTTCACTAAGCTCCAAACATCGTTCTTGGAGAATTGATTCAATTCTTCTTCCATGGCCAGAATCCAATCCTTGTCCTGAAGAGCTTCATCTATGGACTTGGGTTCAATTAAGGACACCAATCCTTTCAGACTCAGCAAGGTCTCCTCAGAGGGTCTGAAGGCAGATCTGGTTCTGACTGGTTCATCTTTGTTGCCCAGAATCAATTCCTTAGGATGAGCTGCAGTGATTCTGCTCTTCTTCAGAGTTTGTGAGTTAGAGGGACCAGCTTCTTCCTCTGGTTCATCTTCCTCTGGCTCAACTTCCTCTGGAGCTTTGCCTTTGTCAGAAACATTAATGCTTAAATCTGCAAACTTTTCAACTAGCTTTGACTGGTCAGAGTCAAGCTTATCATCAAATCTAACATGAATAGATTCTTCAATAGTCCTAGCATCAGTATTATAAAATCTAAAACCTTTAGATCTATCAGAATAACCAAGTAATAGACACTTAGAAGATTTAGCATCAAATTTATGCAATCTATCCTTAGTATTGAGAACATAACAAACACAGCCAAAAGGATGAAAATAAGAGATGTTGGGTTTTATGTTCTTCCACAATTCATAAGGAGTCTTATTCAGAATTGGTCTCACAGAGATTCTGTTCTGAATGTAACATGCTGTATTTACTGCCTCTGCCCAAAAGTGCTTAGCCATGCCAGTTTCTTGGAGCATGGTTCTAGCCATCTCCTGAAGAGTTCTGTTCTTCCTCTCAACAACACCATTTTGTTGAGGAGTTCTGGGACAAGAGAAATCATGTGCAATTCCATAGGAATCAAACAGACTCTCAAACTTGTCATTCTCAAACTCTCCACCATGGTCACTTCTGACACGCACAATTCTACAAGCCTTCTCGTTTTGCACTTGAGCAATGAAGGTAGAGAACACAGCATGAGACTCATCCTTGCGGGTTAGAAGCTTTACCCATGTCCAGCGGCTATAGTCATCAACGATAACCATCCCATATCTCTTGCCACCTATAGACTCAGTTTTCACTGGTCCAAACAGGTCGATATGCAGAAGTTCTAACGGCCTTGAGGTTGAGACAACATTCTTTGCCTTGAAAGGGACTTTTGTGAATTTGCCTTTCTGACATGCTTCACAAAGAGCGTCTGAAGCGAACTTCAGATTGGGTAAGCCCCTGACAAGGTTTAGCTTGCTCAGCTGAGAAATCTTTCTCATACTGGCATGCCCTAACCGTCTATGCCATACCCACTGCTCTTCATTAACAGACAGAAGGCACTTCACATTTTGAGCCTCCAACTCAGATAATCTGATCTTATAAATGTTGTTCTTCCTCTTGCTGTTAAACAGAACAGAGCCATCGATCTGACTTACAGCCCGGCAGGACTTTTGATTGAATATAACATCATAACCCTTGTCAGCTAATTGACTTATAGACAATAAGTTATGTGTTAAGCCGTCTACCAATAAAACATTATCAATGCATGGACTACTATCTACACAAATAGTACCAGTACCAATAATTTTACCCTTTTCATTTCCACCGAAGCCAACTTCGCCTCCAGGCTTAAGTTTCAGCTCTCGGAACATACGCTTTTCTCCCGTCATGTGACGCGAGCATCCACTGTCCAGATACCATGATTGGTGTTTCAGTGGAGCTATCAAGGATATCTGCAACATAGATAATCTTGTCCTTAGGTACCCACTTTCTGGGTCCTCTTTTGTTAGTTACCCCAAAGGTTCTGATCACCTTGGGTGTCTCAACATGATATTTTAAAGGAATATTTGCATGATATTTAGTCATAGAGAAAGATCCCTTTTTAAGAGGGTTTTTAGCAACTTCAGCAGGTACAGGATCAGGCAATATGGTACCAGAGGGAACAAAGCATTCATACAAGGATTTAGCTTTAGACACAGAAGGCTCATTTCTAATTGGTTTAGAATAGCCAATGCCATGCATTCCATTTCTGCTTACACCATAGATCATTGAAGCCATTAAGCTTCTATCTACGCTTTTAGCCAGGAATCTTTGAAAAGATTTTTCATACTTAGATTCATGCTTACTATCAGAGGCATCGCAGGCAATAACTTCTTCTAACTTTGCAATTTGATTCTTAAGCACAGAGTTAGAATTAACTAAAGCATGGTTATCATTTTTCAAATCAGATATGATTTTCTCATGTTCAGAAGGAGTTTTAGAAACAGCAGATAAGTTCTTTTTCAGCTTCTTATGCTTAGACAACAAGGAGTTATACTTATCCATGATATCAGACAAGGCATGTTTCAGTTCAGAGGTAGAGAAGGAAGCAAATACCTCATTTTCATCGTCAGAGTCTGGATCTCCTTCTGATTCTGAGTCAGAGTCAACAGCTTCCTTTGACTCTGTTCCTTTGTCTTTGACAATAGCCATGAGTCCTTGGACTTCACCATCAGAGTCAACATCCTCTGACTCTGATTCATCGAATGTCACCATCAGACTCTTCTTGGTCTTGAAGTGCTTCTTTGGCTTCTTGTCCTTCTTCAATTTTGGACAGTCACTTTTGTAGTGCCCTGATTCTTTGCACTCAAAGCAAGTGACTTCCTTGATTGATGACTTCTTCTGACCTGAGGATTCAGACTTTCCTCTTGCCTTTCCAGAGCCTTTGAACTTGCTCTGCCTGTGCTTCCAGATGCGGTTGAGTCTCTTGGAGATCAGAGTCAGCTCATCTTCATCAGAATCTTCTGATGCTTCTTCAGATTCTTCTTCTTCAGCTTGAAGAGCCTTTGACTTCTCAACCTTAGCCTTTTCAGATTTGGATTTCAAGGCTATGGACTTTTTTCTCAGATCTTGCATCTCTGAGCGCTTCAGCTCATGGCATTTCAAAATGCTGATGAGTTCTTCTAAACTCATATTCTCAACATCTCTCGTGAGCTCTATTGAAGTCACCAAAGGCATCCAACTTTCAGGAAGACACCTGATGACCCTTATGACATGATCTTTTGTTGTGTAGCTCTTGTTGAGAGGACGTATGCCAGCTACAAGCAGTTGAAATCTGGAGAACATTTCTTCAATGGACTCATTTGGCTCCATGATGAAGGATTCATACTTTTGGATCAAAGACAATGCCTTTGATTCTTTGACTTTCTTGTTTCCTTCATGAGACATCTTCAGAGAATCAAAAATACCTTTAGCAAACTCACGATCTGTAATCTTCTGGTACTCCTCATAGGAGATAGCACTTAGAAGAATTGCTCTTGCTTTGTGATGTTGTGAGTACAGCTTCTTTTGATCTGCAGTCATCTCTGACCTTGGGATCTTCTTGCCATCTGCATCAACTGGACGCTCGTAGCCATCCACAATAATATCCCAGAGATCTGCATCGAAACCCAGAAAGAAACTTTCCAGTCTATCTTTCCAATATTCGAACCTTTGACCGTCGAACATAGGAGGCTTTGCGTTGTAACCATCTCTTTGAGTTTCACTGGTGGTGGCAGCCATTGTTTTTCACACCGGCCCGGATCACTGAACACTGTTAGGTGTGGTAATCAGAACTTGCGCTCTGATACCAATTGAAGGTATGAAAAACGGTAGAAAGGGGGGGGTTTGAATAACGTTTTCAGTACAAAACTACCACCTTAAAGATTTTAACAAATCTTTTCGAGAACTAAGTGCAAAAGATAGAGATAGAAAAGCACACAAGGATTTTATCCTGGTTCACTTGATAAATCACTCAAGCTACTCCAGTCCACCCGTTAAGGTGATTTCTTCCTTCTTAGAATGAAGGCAATCCACTAATCAGGTAAGAGTTACAACTGCACTTGAAACCTACAAGTGACTAACAATTACACTGACTTAGCTCACACTAAGATTCACTCTCTTAGTCTTCTCTAGGATCCGATCAACCTTGATCTCCTAAAGGAAAATCAAACAACTGTTTGAGGTTGGTGTTTACAAGGGATTGCTTCTGAATAAGCTGAGTGTAAACTAAATAAATTACAAGATGAAAGAAAGCTTAGAATATTTTGAATGTCTTGCGCGTGTGTTGCTTCTTAGTTTCTTAGCCGCTTCTTTCAATCTTCAGCCTCTATATATACTCCAAGGATTAGGGTTGAGCGTTGCATGGGAAATGCTACCGTTGGAGGGCAGTTCTGGAAAATCCAGCTTCTGCTGTGGCTGAGAACGTTAGGTAGGTCGTCAGGAAGGTACACTGCTTTTGTACTTGGATAGCGACTTGACCTTTTAACCTAGGAGACTTCTGATCAGAGGAATGCTTCGTATAGGAACTTGTGAAGCCGGTTGATCAGAGTCAGAGGGAAAGCACAGATCCTCTGACCATTGTATCTTCTGATTCTGAACTCAGAGGGAAGAACATGGCCTTCAGAGTTTCTTGCTTCTGGACTTCAGAGTTTCCACTATTCAGCTTCTGGATCTTCAGAGTCTTCTACACCATCAGAACATCTGAACCTTCAGTGTTTCTTGGTTGTCAGAACTTCTGGATCATCAGAGCTTCTAGCGACTGAGTCCTCATCAGAGTTTGTATAGCTTCAGATCTTCTGAAGCTTTTCCACTGTTCATACTGAACATGGTGAATGCGAAAGCGTTGCTTGGGTTACCCTTTATACACAGTGCTTCTGATTTGTGTGAAATTGAGTCAGGGTCAGAGCCTGTAAACAGCACACTCAGAAAAACACGTTAGAGTACCACAATTGTTCATATCAAAAGGTTAACTTGTAATCATCAAAACATAGAGTTGTACTACTAGATCAAAACTTGATCTTACACTTTCACCTCCACCTCAAAATGAAAACTCTGTCTCTGACCAATCTCCAAATCCTGAGACTAAAGTTTCTCATCAAAACCCTGAGACCAATCACTCTGAACCCCAAACTGTGCAAATTGGTTCTCCTAATGGTGTTTTTGAAGCTGCAAGTAGCAATCATCCCTCTTCATCTGAAACTCATCTTTCCATTGTTCCCTATGCTTAACCCAGACCAACAACCTTGCTAGATTGCATCAACTTATTTAATCATGAAGCATCTTTAAGGGTTCGCAATGTGCAAGGTCGCACTGCCCCTCAGTGAGAAACCAGACTTGGTTTCAGAAGACTGGGATCGTCTTTGTGCTTGGATTCTTGACCAAGCGGCAGTGATGATGGGTTTCCTTACTACTGAAAGGGATCAAAGAGTTGAAGCTGCCAGTCAGCGTTTCAGAAGAAGAGCAGCTCTGAATGAACAACTGTTGAGAAATCAACTTCATGCTGCTATTGAAGAAGTTAGAAAGAAGAAAGAACAAGAAGAAGAGGCTGCAAGGATATAAGAAGAACAACGTGCAACTGCAAGGTTAGAAGCTCTGGAACAAGCAGCTATATTACAAGCTGAAGCTGAGGCACTTAGAAATCAGGCACATGGAATTCCATTTACTGATGTTGCCTCCACATCTGCTCAAGTTCCTCACTCTGATCAAGCTACTCCATCTGCTCAACCTCAGTCAGACTCAAGACTTGACTTGATTGAACAAAGGCTTGATTCTCATGAAGCTCTTCTTCAGAGTCTGAAAGATGTGCACAGAACTTTTGAAGAGGACACCCAAACCTTAGTCTTTAGGAACTCTCTTTATTCCGCTTTTCTATTATGTTACTATGTTTTTCGTGTTTAACTCTGGTTCTTATATTCAATTATCGTTTTTATATATGCTTGCATAATTCTTGTTTATCATTACTTAATTTTTCACTCATACACATTAATCAACAAATAAGCTTTTTTATTTTATTAATCAGATAATTCATACAATGCATTGATACATTTAAAAAGGAGGATTTTCCTCAATACTCTTCATTGCCTACGCATCGCTGCTTTCTCAAGCTCCAGACGATGCTGCCTATGTTCTAAGAGGACTAAGCTCTGGCGCAGCTCCTGCCTCTCAGGACCCTCCGCCACCGTCTCCAGAGCCGCCTCTGTTGCTCTGATCTCCTCATAAAGCTTCAACTCCTTCAGGAAGAATACCTGCATTTCCTCCACGAATCTGAGGAAGTCTCTGAGGATGTTGTCCATTTCTGGACTCAGGCTCATGCCTAATAGCCGGTTTGTCAGACTATAGACGCTCGGTTCCTCTGGATGGCGCACATTGATGAAGAGATCTTCATCAAAGGCCTTCTTTCTCAATTGCTCGATGCATGCTATGAAGGATGTCATTGCAATTTTAAGTTCAAGTGAAAACGAGATGTGAAGACTTCTATGCTTTAACCGCTATTTATAAGCTAAGTTCAGTCTAGAGAAGTTAATGCTGAAGCAGTTTCTCGAGGATTGTTTATTGGTAACAGATGTTTACCTTTAACTCCTTGGCCGGTGGTAAACGTTCCACTCATTCATTTAATCTTCTGCATATGCATTAATTAAAAACGTTTTCTTTAATTTCTTATTCTTTTCTCCATCTTTTTACACTTAGACCTTTTCTAAGGAGGAGTACCTTGTACTTCAAGCTAAGTTTTTCACACCCCGCGCTTTTTTCTTATGACAAAAAGGGGGAGTATACAACCTACAACTAGTTTTTGATGTATAAGCTGTGTTAGTGTGATTTTTTTTTCTTTTGGAGAATTTAAGAGTTCCACTCTTTATGACCATAGATTTGTCCGTGGGCATTTGCAAGAAATACATTTTCACTTCCTCTGAAGTGATCATATGCTATATTGGTTAACTCTGATAATTTTACCTTGCCCCTGACTCTGAATATTTATGTGCTCTGATATTCACATATTATCTATGTCATAAACTCTCACTCTGAACTCTTCTATTATTTAGCTCCGAATCTGGATATTACTAATGTCTTCATTAAGTCTTAGATTCAGGGGGAGTTAAGCTCAGAATCAAGCTGTGACTTGGATGCAGAATGAGCAAAATATACCATTCACCTCAGGATAAGTTTACCTCTATTCTCTAAACTCTGAGTGATTCAGTTTATTGTTTAAGAATTCTTCATCAAAATACTTGGTTTTGCCATCATCAAAAAGGGGGAGATTGTAAAATCAGGTTTTGATCATGTAGTACAACTCTATGTTTTGATGATTACAAGTTAACTATTAAGTATGAAAAATTATGGTACTCTAACGTGTTTTCTGAGTGTTTACTTGACAGGCTCTGACTCTGATCTAATTACACATAAATCAGAAGCACTTTACTCACAGAGTAACCTACGCAACGCTTTCGCACTCTCTTTGTTCAATATGAACAGTAGAAAAGCTTTAGAAGATCTGAAGGTAGTTAAACTCTGATGTGGATTTAGATCACTTGAAGTTCTGAAGACCAGAAGTTCTGAAGATCCAGATGCTCTGAAGATCCAGACGCTATGAAGGTTCAGAAGCTCTGAAGGTCCAGAGGCTCTGAAGGTCTAGAAGCTCTGAAGGTCCAGAAGCTGAGAAGTGAAGACTCTGAAGTCCAAGAGTAAGCTGGCTCTGAAGACCAAGTACTTCTCCTCTGAGTTCAGAATCAGAAGTTACAAAGGTCAAAGGATCCATGCTTCCCTCTGACCCTGATCAACAAGCTTCACAAGTTCCTACACGAAGTGTCGCTCTGATCAGAAGTCAACTAGGATAAAGGTCATGTCACTATCCAAAGTACAAAAGCAATTGTACTATCCTGACGACCTTACCTAACATGCTCAGCAACAGCAGAACCTGGAAATCCCAGATCTGCCCTCCAACGGTAGCATCTCCATGTAACGTCCAAACCCTAATCCTTGGAGTATATAAAGAGGCTGAAGATTGAAAGATGCCGCCTAAGAAACTTGTTCACGCGCAAGAAATATTAAAATTTTTCTCTTAGCAATCTTTCTTCAAACCGAACTTAGTGTGTTTACTTTAGCTTTCTAAGAAGCATTTCTTTGTAAACCCAAACCTTCAAACAGTTGTTTGATTTTACTTTAGGAGACCAAGGTTGGTCGGATCCTAGAGAAGACTAAGAGAGTGAATCCTAGTGATAGCTAAGTCAGTGTATTGTTAGTCACTTTGCAGGTAGCAAGTGCAGTTGTAACAAAATCTGATTAGTGGATTGCCTTCATTCTAAGAAGGAAGAAATCACCTTAACGGGTGGACTGGATTAGCTTGAGGGATTTATCAAGTGAACCAGGATAAAATCATTTGTGTGCTTTTCTTAACTATTATCTTATCACTTTTATCCTTGGTGGTTGAAGAGATTTTCTTTAAATGACAAGTGGGTCGAGTTTTAGTTTTAAAACTCTATTCAAACCCCCCCTTTCTATAATTTTTCATACCTTCAATTACCTCATAGGAGGATTTATAACAAAGGTTTTGTGCAAGGTTCCTACCTTGCGATTGTGGTAAGTCATTTGGAAGTAAGGAATTACCTTCCTAACATCAAAGTAAGGAGAGTCTACCTTGGACTATAACATAGGGCTGAATGGGAGACAACCCATTGTTTTATTTTTGTTAAAAATTCTTTAGGATAGTTTCTTTCATTTTACAAAAGAGAAAAAAAAAAAAGCAATTTTGCACTGGGCAAGCGCCCTGGGCTGGCGCCAGAGCGCCAGCCTGCCCGTAGCTTCTGGCTGTCTGGACACCCAGGGGCTCAAGCGCCCCTGTCTAGCGCTTGAGAGCCCAAACACGCACACACACACAGTTTTTTTCGTTTTAAACACATCTAACTCTTCATTTTCCCACTTTCTAACTTCCCTTTCTCACCCCATTTCCTACTCCTCCCATCTCACTTACACACATTTTTGCTCACTCCCCTCTTCTCAAGTTTGCATTTCATCAAGAGCATTTCACTTGCACCCACTCACTCCAAGTTCAAGGTAAGTTCCAATTTTCCACTTCATTCAATCTACATTCATGGGTTTTGCAAATGTATGACTCTTGGGGGTTGTGGGTGAGTGATTTTAAGCTTGTGCAAATTGTGTTGTGTTTGTTTTTGCTATTCATGGGTATTTTGTGCCAAAATTAGTAATGGGTGTGAGGATTTGTCAGAGTTGGGTAATAGGTAGTAGTAGTGTAGTTTAGCTTTGTTTCGTGCCTTCTAGGTGTTTGATAGAATGCTCCAATGAGTTTTTCTAGTCGATTATGGGTAAGTGCTTTGTGGTTGTTCTCTTTTCCTTGCCAATTTCACTAGAAAGCTTGATTGGGTGCTCTTAGGGGTTCAAGTTTTAATTTTTGTACATACTTTTTATCTTTGATTTTTATTTTTGACTAACATGGCTAATGGTTTTCTGCGGCTTGTGGTTGTGCTAACTATTGTACAGATGCCTGCTAAGAGAGCAAGATATCCCACAAGGGCCGCGGGGTCCTCTTCCACTTCCCAGAACTTTGACCGCTCCCGCTTCTTATCAGCAAAGAAGGAGGAATTCTATCAATCCGTCCTAGCACACAAGGGGTGTGTGAAGGAGCGAGGAGTATTCTATAGGAATGGAAGGAGAGACCCCCTCGGCATGCAAGAAGCCATGGAGGCAAGGAAGTGGGGGAATTGGGTGAATCTTATTCCTATTGCTTGTGAAGTCATGGTTAGGGAATTCTTTGCGAATGCCTACTGTGATGATCAAGATGACAAACCGGATCCCCCTACCTTCTTGTCCTGGTTCAGAGGTGATGTCATTGACTATGGAGCGGAGAGGATTCGAAGCTTCCTTGGTCTCCTTACTGAGCGTATGGAGTATGATCTCTTTCCATGGAATAGCACATACCATGACTTGCTTTCAGATCGTTCTTTTGAGTTCCGGAAGGATCTGGAAATGGTGGTGGTTAGGCCCGGACAAGCATGGGAGAAGGATGATAAAGGGCACATCACCTACTTGCTAAGGCAAAACATGACACCGCTAGCTCGAGTGTGGGCTGAATTTCTACAAGACTCATTGTTTCCTAGCTCACACAAATCAGAAGTGAGAGCGGTGGTCCTAATTGCAATCTATTGCATTATTAGGGGCCACCCAATGGACGTGGCAAGAATTATTTCTGAGAAGACTTACTAACACTACAATATGGGTAAGGAGAGGCCACGTCCCATCTTTCCTCACTTGATCAGTGCTTTGATCCATGATGTCAGGGAGAAGGCTAGGAGACCTACATTTGTTGTGCAGCAGAGGTTGTTGGTTTCCCCCATTCTGAGCAAGGAACGGGTGCACCGACTCTTTCAAGAGTGGATGTCTAGGATGCCTCAAGAGGATGAGGAAGAAGAGGATCCTGTGGAGCTAGCGGAAGAAGAGGAAGAAGAAGAGGAGGTAAATGAAGTTGTGAATGAGGTTGTTACTCCTCCTCATGCTGACCCTTCACCGGCATGGATGGAGGCCGCTTTCGGGCGGATGTTCATGAGACAAGATCGCCTTCACTGGGATCTTGATCTCCATTGGAGGGAAGGAAGCACGTCAGATCCCAGGTACCAAGGCCCAATGGATTTCAACACATTGGAGCAGGGGATGATTGACTTGAGCATAATGCATGACGTCGGTGTTCATCCGGATTATGGTGATGGAAGGGGTGATCATGACCCCATGGAGTAATTGTGATGAGGTACCTCATCCTTAGTTTAGGTCATGCATCTTTAGCATATTTTCCATTTATAGATTTTTTTTTCTTTTTATCATGCATTGTTTAGTTAGCTTTTTATTTTTGTTTTTGGGTCTTTTACTTCCCTATACTCACATGTTTGTTGCCCGCGAGTTTTGCTCTTATACTTGTGCCGGTTTTGAAAATTTGTTTCTTTTTGGGTACTCAAGTTGTTTTGGGGATGGGTGATTGCATGTTTGGGGAAGAGAGGAGGAGACTTCGGTCTTCCGAGTGTTTCTGTAGAAAGGAGTTGGTGTGAGTCCATTAAGGGTCTATCTTTGACCCTCCATCATAAAAATTCCCTGGAGGATCCTGACTCACTTGCGATTCTTGGTTATGTGTTGATTTCACCCATAGCATGCTTAGTGATTCTTGCTTTATTCTTGAGACTTATAGGATTTCTTGAGATTCTGAATTTGTTGGTTGAACATTGTCCTTAGTTTCCCCATTTGAGCTTTATTGGAGAATTTGTTGTAGCCAAATGATTGGGGTGGATGTTTTGTTGGATTATTGGGGAGTGTTGGTCCTTGATATGTTGATATGGAGCTGAAAAATTGCAAAATAGTCTCTTGCCCTAGTAAAAATTTGTTGTTAAAAAAAAAGGAAAAAAGAACTCCAAAACAAAACATGGAATTAGAAGAGAAAAAAAAAAGAAGAAAGTTGGAAAAAGGGGTCAAGAGACTTGTGCTAAAAAGAGTATTGATGAAAGCTCCGGTGGTACTAAGTCTGGACCACACTCATTGTGCTTTGAAGCCTAGATTTCCTTAGGGACCAACCACCATCAAGGTTAACCAAGCCAACATTTCAACCTTTTGAAAGTCTCTTTGAGTTTTTGTATGTTTGATATTTGTTGCTATTTTGTGAATGACACTCAGAACCTATGAACTCGCTTGTGTGCTTAGTGCACTAAATTTATATCTCATCCTCAGATTTTTAGTTCTATATGCTTTCCATGAATGGACTCTACACTCTTCTCTTTTCGAAAGTTGCATGAAGTTGTTGGATCTTTCTCTTGGAACCAGCTGTAGTTACTCTATCCCCCAGTTTTGTGTTGGGTATCCTTGGTTAGGAACTTGTTTTGGGAGCATTTCTTGCGTTTAAGGGCAAGCGAGTGTTTTCTACGCTCGAGGGCGAGTTGTCGTTGAGTATAGTGGTGTGATGACCCTATTTCAATAGTGTTTTTAGGGTCATTTCTTTGAGTGTTTTGAGTCTTTTTCTTTGTCTCATGTAGTGTTTCATGCATTCTCGTGCATTTTTATGTTTATTTGAGTTTAAGTTTAGTTTTAGTAATTTTATGGTTTTATGAGGGTCCTTTTTGCATTTTTATAGAGTTTAGGACCTGCATGTGTTTTGCCATGGTTTTGTGAGGACTAAGGTGGTTAAAAACCCCTTGAATTTCTTGATTGCATAACTTTTCAGGGTCATTTAGTGCTTCAGCAGGTTACACTTGAAGAAAGAAGGCCAAAAGGGTGAAGAATTGATGAGATCATTCAAGGGGGGGGGTTACAAAAGTGGAAAAGTTCCCAAATCTGTGTGTCTAGCGCCCAAGTGCCCTAGCCTGGCGCCAGCTTGCTAGAAGGGGAAGTGAAGCTTCTGCTTCATGGGCGCTGATGCGCCCCAGCTTAGCGCTTGAGCGCCCTGGCTCGATCAGAATGCCTATAAATAAGGCTTTAGGCCATTTTGTTCAGAACTTCTGATTTTTTTCTTAGAATTTTACAAAGTATTGAAGCTTAGGTGGTGCTTTTGGGGCTTGTGAGAGGCTTCCACTTTGTATTTTCCAGGTTTCTTTTACATTTCTTGTATGGATTTCCTAGCCATGAGTGGCTAGTACTCTTTTTTGCTTTGGGTTTAATGTGATTTCATGAATTTCTAGTTTTAATTCCTATCCCTATGTTCTTGTTCTTGAATCTACCTTGTACTACAATTCTATAATGCATGATTAGCTTGGGTGCACTCTTGCTAAAGGCTGAATTATAATCATATCGGAAGATTGTTACGGTTTAGGGACTTGGGTTGAAATTGATCTCTCTATGCTTGCTTCTAGGAATAGAGTGGGGGATTGGTTTTGTTGGCCTGAAATTGCTTGTTAATAACCCTCATATAATTGACTAAGTACACAAGGAATTGGGCTTAACTATTAGTATGGGAGAATTGCTCATGTGAGGAATCAATGAGTGAGTATCTAGGCTATAACAACAAGGGATTGATTCAAGGTTTCAATTGCATAGGGTAGGTTGATTAGGGAGGATTGGATGAACATTAACCCAGAACATCTTTATCAATTGATATTTTCATCTCTTTACTATTGCTATTTTTGCAAACTCTTTGTTACAAACAATCAAACCAAAATCTGAATTTTACTTGCTTTCAAAACTCACAAGCTTCAAGCTTAAACCATAATTCTCACTCACGGTCCCTGTGGATTCGATATTTAAAACCCGGAGATATCTGTGCACTTGCAGATTGACCAACATCACCCAAGTGAATCTTGAAAAATCATCAACACACGCAAACACATACATTTTCCCACCGAAGCTTTCTTTGTGCATTGGTCCCATTAAGTCCATGTGTAGCAGATCCAAAGATCTTGTTCTGCCAACCTGAGTCAGTTTCTTGTGAGAAGTCTTGGTCTGCTTTCCAATCTGGCATTCTCCACATACTTTGTCTTCTTTAATCTTCAGTCTGGGAATACCTCTGATGGCTTCTTTAGATATAACCTTCTTCATGCTTGTAGGGTTTAGATGCCCTAATTTTTGATGTCACAGCTTTGCTTCATCTTCCTTTGATACTAGATACACTGAAGACATGGCCTTGTTCTATGGAGACCACATGTAGCAATTGTTTTTGGATCTCACTCCATTCATGACAACTTCCTCATTCTCATCAGTAACAGTGCAGCCAGCTTTGTTGAATGAGACATTCAGATCTAAATCATATAGTTGACTTATGCTAATCAGGTTAGCAGTTAAGCCTTCCACCAGTAAAACATTACTCAGATTTGGAGAACCACCACTTACAATCTTTCCATATCCCTTGATCTTTCCTTAAGCACCGTCACCAAAGGTGACAAAGCTGGTTGAGTGTGGTTTGATATGGTCTAGGTACATCTTCACACCAGTCATGTGCCTGGAACATCCACTATCAAAGTACCAATCCTCCTTAGAAGATACTCTCAGAGAGGTGTAGGCAACAAGTGCAGTTACAATGTTCTTCGGTTTCCTCTCTCTTCTCTTTGGATTAGCATAAGTGTGCATCTGAGCAGCTTTCCAGTGTTGAGGTGCTCCATACAGCCTGTAACAAATGAGCTAAGAGTCCCTTACAATTGGTAACCGTCCCCTATTTATAGATTTGGGGATAGGCTTGGCGCCCCTAACTTCTCTTAATGGGCCAGTTGGGCCTCCCGGGAAAAAGCCCAATTTCCAGGCTTGCGCATCGCCTCGGGCCAGCGTCCCTAGGCGAGGGACCCTAGGGTCTCGCCCAGTCCACAAGACACCGAGCTCGAAGCATGAGAGCTGAGTGTGTCTTTAAGAAGAAGCCTGAGGCGACGATCATGAAAAAACTAACTAGTGCCAAAGCCTAAAGACTAATTTTTTGATTTCCCTAGCAAGCTCCTTCGATCCCACGAGTCCACAAGTGAGCTTGTGGCGACAACCGACGATGACACTTGGCTTTCTCGCCTTGTTGCAGTTGTGCGCGTGCCCTGAATCGTGGTGGTTTGGCATGCATTGGGCCTGTGCCACGTGGCAGCAGAGGTCCGTAGAATCCCAACTGCTTTCCTTGAAACGTCTCCTCAAATCCCAAAAAAGCCTGTCAGAAACCAATCATCGTCAACTGTTGCAATTTCCATTTATTGCGCCATTCCCACTTCTTGAAATCTCGCAACTGCAATCATTTCCCCGTCGTTATGGTGCACGATTTTCCACCTTTCCTCCACGTTTCTCAACAACTGCCCACAGTATCCCTTCACATGTTTCCCTTCAATCATCATCCCCTGCCTATAAAGACGTTGTTTCCCCACCCCTTACTCCTTTCACAACCGCGACTCCTAGCCACCCTTTTCACGTGTGAATCCCCTTCAACAGATCATTGCCTCAGTTCTCACAGCACCCCACGCGCCGCCCTTCTTTCCGGTGAGTCTTTACAACCTCAAGGTAGTTTTTATTTCCTATGCCCTTTCCCCTAATGGCATCAAGACGCCGAACCAAGAACTCCAACCGGAATGTCACCGTTGCCACCCCCTTACGGTACGTTCCTCCTGTTGACCCTCCCCCCCCCCCTCGGGAGGAGTTCTGCTTGAACAAAAAGACATTGTCGCTTTCCGAGCTAGGTCTTCGGAATCTTTGCCAGTTCCTGCGGTAAGGGGCCTAACGGCCGGGACAATCCCTAACCAACCGTCCAGTTTAGAGCAGTGGTCGTCCATTTGCTAGCTTTTTTCGGAGTCTGGTGGGTTTTGTCATGAGAAACCTCTTGATAATATTCTGTACTACGGCGGTTGCTCAGCCTCCGAGCGCCTTTGGCTCCGCCTCCCGTACAACCTCGTGAGTAACCCTCACTTATTCTACGTGTACGAGTACATGTTCACAAGTTTGGGAATCAGGTTTCCCCTCTCTCCCTTTGTTTGCTCCGTGCTCCGCAGTATCAAAGTCGCTCTGTGTCAACTTCACCCTGACAGCTAGGCTTTCTTGCGATGCCTTGAAATCCTTTGCGACACAATCCAGCAAGATCCTGAACCCTCTCACTTCTTTTACTTCTATCGTGTGTCCGCCCAGCCATCACCGCCACGCAATTGGGTCTCCCTGGAAGCTAGAGCCAACCGCCAACGCTTCAACCCCTTATGGTCGAACATCACTGCCGACCTCGCCCGAAGGTATTTCAAGATCGTGGTATCTCACGAATACCCCGAGATTTTTACCCTGAAGGATGGTACCGCCTTATTTCCCTTCTACTGGACCCAAGAAGTGCTCCAGGTAGTCGACCCACCTGAGGATTCTCTAAAGGGCGACAAGACGTCCTCGTCCATAGCCCTGGCGAGTGAGAAACGGGCCCTTGGCGAGGGAGCCTCTCGACCACCCCCCAAGAAGCCACACCTAAAAGAAACAAAATTTGAAAATTTGCAATCAAATGAAAAGCCTAACAATCCCTTAAGTGGTCTTATCAGCCTTAGCAGCAGTTGCCGCCGCTTGTCCCCTTACACGACCAGTTCTCTTAGCAGCAATGAGACCAACCTTCTGTCCAAGAGGAGCATCACGCCTGACAGTACTGGCATGACCAATATGCTGGTGGTTACCACCACCATGAGGATGCTCAACTGGATTCGAACCTTAGGCCAGCAGGCAGCAGTTCCTCTTCACCCTGAACTTATGGTAAGCATAATGCATTACCAGCCTTAAGAAGGGCTTCTCAGTCCTTCCTCCACCTGCTACTTGCCCAATCATGGCCCCTGCAACCACTTGGAACAATCTTCTTTGCCCCAGATGGAAGCTTAATCCTAGAGGTGTCGTTATCAGGGTTGTGGCTGATAACAATAGCATAGTCACCGGAGCACCTAGCAAAAGCGCCACGGTCACCAACATGGTGCTGCCTCAACGTTGCAGATAACAGCTCCTTCAGGGATGGATCTGATGGGCAAGACATTGCCAACCACAAGAGTAGCCTTTTAGAAATTTGCAGAGCAAATAGAATTGAAGAAGAATGTTATTGAACAAGTAAAAAATTTTGTTACGATTTACAATGCACTACCCTTATTTATACTAGCTAAAGTAGAGTACACCATAACTATTTTGTTACTCTGCTACACCCTATTCTATTCCCAAATCAGTTAGCCATAACCTTCTCTTGCTGAGCTGGCTTGCTTAGCTGTCAAGTTTGTTACAACAGAATTGCTGAGCTGTCCACAACTTGTATCAACACTTCTAGGAATCACTTCTGAATTTGTAACCTGTGTGAGCTTGTTTCCTTCATCCCTTGATACTATAGAATTTTCCTGATCTTCATTCAATAGCCTCCCACAAGCTGAACCATGGTAGATGTCTAACATGTTGAGCTTGCTTAGTAGAAAAGAAAAAGGTCCTACTGAAAGAGCCTTTGTGAAGAAATCTGCCACTTGAAATTTTGAAGAAACAGACAGTAACTTCATTAAACCAGCTTCTGATTTCTCCCTTACTATGTGGCAATCAATCTCTAAATGCTTAGTTCTTTCATGAAAAACAGGGTTAGCAGCTATATGAAGGGCACTTTGGTTATCACAGTAAATGACTGATGATCTTACAGGTTCAATCTGAAGATCCTTTAGTAAATAAGTAAGCCATTGTAGCTCACAAGTGGCTAAAGCTAGAGCTCTATACTCTGCTTTTGAGGATGATTTAGATACTGTCTGTTGTTTCTTTGATCTCCAACAGATTATTGACTTTCCAATGAAGAAACAATAGCCAGTCACTGATCTTCTAGTGTCTACACAACCTCCCCAATCTGCATCACTAAACCACAACAATTGTACTGCAGAATCCCTTGGAAAAAATAACCCTTTTCCTGGACTCCCTTTCAGATACTTTAAAACTCTATGAGCTGCAGTATAATGAGTCACAATTGGATTGGAGAGCAACTGACTTAGTTGTTGGACTGCAAAAGTTATGTCTGGTCTGGTTGTAGTAAGATAAAGCAGTCTTCTTATGAGTCTTCTATATGAAGACACATCTTCATAGAGTTGCCCCCCATCTTGAGATAATCTGGAAGATGGATCAAGAGGAGTACTCACTGGTTTGCTGCCCAAGACACCTGAATCATGAAGCAAGTAGAGACAGTATTTCCTTTGGCACAAAGAAATACCTTTGGCAGAATGAGCAACTTCTAAACCAAGAAAATACTTTAAGACTCCCAAATCCTTGATCTTAAAGGCAGTATCCAAGGCTGTTTTGATCTGTGTAAACTCATCCAAAGAATTTCCAGCTAAGATAATATCATCCACATAGATAAGCAAGACATTAAAACTCTGACCTTGAGTTTTAGTAAACAAAGAATGATCAGAATGTGCTTGCTTATAGCCACAAGTAACTAATAAACTAGTGAGCTTGGCATACCATTGCCTACTAGCTTGTTTAAGTCCATATAAAGACTTATGAAGCTTGCAGACTTTTCCAGAATCAACACAAGAAACCCCTTCTGGTACCTTCATATACACATTCTCATATAGATCTCCATGAAGGAAAGAATTATTGACATCTAATTGATGCAAATGCCAATTGTTCAGAGATGCAAGGGCTAAAACCATTCTGACAGTAGTAAGTTTAGCTACTGGTGAGAATGTGTCAAAATAATCTATCCCTTCAATCTGATTATAGCCTTTAGCTACTAAGCGAGCTTTGTACCTCTCTATTGTACCATCTGCCTTCCTTTTGATTTTATAAACCCATTTATTACCAATAGGTACAACATCAGGAGGTAGTGACACTAGGCTCCATGTTCCATTAGCCTCTAAAGCAGTGATTTCTAAATTCATGGCATCTACCCAACATTTGTGTTTGGAAGCCTCAGCATAAGAATGGGGTTCAGAATCAAGAGACAGAGACATGACATATGCATGATGTGGGATAGATAAATTAGAATAGGACATATAGTCAGAGATAGGATATTTAGTACCTGAAGATGTTTGGCTAGCCTTACAAGAGGAAGAGGCTGTATGAAGAACAAAGTTTCTGAGATGTGATGGTTGATGTCTAGGTCGTGTAGATCTCCTTGTCTGATCAGAAACAGAAGTTGTTGATGGAGATGCTGGACTTGGAAGAGACACCTGAACTGATGTAGCATCTGCTGAGGGATTTGAAGCCAACAAATCATCCAGAGAATTAGAGAAAGCTGCAGGAACAGGTGAATCTTGCAAAAGATCAATACTAGGGCCCTCAGCATCCTCATTCTCTGCTGTAAAAACAGACCATGGCATTGCTTCTGACTGATGATAAGGCAGAATATGATCATAGAAAATTACATTTCTTGAGACACTCAAGGCTCTACTTATCATGTCTAGCACAACATAACCCTTTGTACCAGGTCTATATCCTAGAAAAACACACTTTCGAGCTCTAGGATCTAGCTTGTGCCTAGCATTGTGTAGAGTGGATACATAACACAAAGATCCAAAAACCTTGAGGTCTGTCAAGTCTGGTGGCTGCTTGTGTAAAAGTTCATAGGGTGATTTATTATGCAGAACTACAGTTGGTACTCTATTGATCAAAAACACTGCATGTTGTACTGCATAATTCCAGTATTGTTTTGGCAATTTAGACTGAAACAGTAATGCTCTCCCTATGTTTAAAATGTCCTGATGTTTTCTTTCAACTCTTCCATTCTGTTGGGGACACTCTACACAAGAGGTTTCATGAACAATGCCTCTAGAAGTATAGAAATTATGAAGTGTAAACTCAGGCCCATTATCTGTTCTAATAGTTTTAACATCAGCACCAAACTGAGTCTTAGCATACATCACAAAGTCCTGAACCTTAGAAGATACTTCTGATTTCTGTTTCAGCATGATTATCCATAGATATCTAGTATTATCATCAACAATAGTTAAAAAATACTTATGGCCATGTACTGTTGTCATGGAAAAAGGACCCCAGATATCAAAGTGAAGTAAGTCAAAAGGTTTTACAGCTTTATTTATGCTCAAAGAGTAAGGTAATCTCTTTTGTCTAGCCATATGGCATACATCACAAACTAAAGCAGTGGCTAATGGCTTATTTACATGAATATAAGGATGATACTTTGTCATAGCAAGAAGTTTATCTTTGGACAAATGTCCTAATCTAAAGTGCCATAAGACTGAACTAGGTATTACTGTAGAAGTGGTTGTAGTAGTAGCTGTATTAACCCTTGACTCTCCCTGTGCTTTCTGCTCTTCTGACTGACCCTCTAGACCATCAACCATCAAGTAGTATAAGCCTCCCTCTTGCTTAGCCAAACCAATCATCTTCTGGGAATTGAGGTCCTGTATCAAAGAGTGTGAATAATAGGATTGGACAACACAAGATAAGTGTTTACACAATTTGGAAGTAGAGACAATGTTAAAGCTGAATTGTGGTACAAAAAGAACATTTCTTATGGATAACATTGGAGAGAAAACAACAGTACTAGCCAAATGAGCATTGACAATGGTACCATTAGGTAACTGGACATGAATAGGTCTTATCTTGTAATATGTATGAAACAAATCCATTGAAGAACACACATGATCAGTGGCTCCTGAATCTAATATCCAGGAGCTACAAGCTTGTGCAGAAGTAGTGTAAGAAGATAAAATTATGGCTCTACCTTTCCCTGTAACATGAGAAGTATCATGAGACTTATGTTGAGCATGAAATTGATTAATATGATGTGGATGCTCTTGAATCCTTAGCTGGTTGACATGTGAAGATCTTGCGGATTGATTCTCAGTAGTTCCTTGAATCAAGCTTAAAAGTTTCTGACATTGCTCTGGTGTAAAACCTGTGAATGATGGTGCAGGAACAGATGAGGAACTAGTGCCATTAACATGAGAAAACTGATTTGTCTCTGATTGCAAAGACTGATTGTCTTCATTCAAAACAACATGATCACCATGATGATTGTCATCTGACTAGAAATTATTAATAGATCCAGAATTATTTGATCTAAAGGATGGTGGAAAACCATAGATCTTATAGCATGAGTCAATAGTATGGCCTGGCCTCCCACAATGTGAACAAATTATGTTCCCTCTACCAGTGCCTTGATAATATCCTCTACCATTTCCTGTGTTAGCAGTAGGAATAGTTCTTCTTCCACCATAATTCTGATTTCCATTATAACTCTGATTTCCTTGACCTATGCCTCTACCATAACCATTTCTTGAATCAACAGCATTGACCAATGAACTTGACTCATTCACATTCTGACTTGAACTCACTGAAGCAGATTGTCTCTCTTGTTGGATAACCAGTGAAAACACCTCATTCAATGTTGGTAAAGATTTCATGAGTAAAATTTGTGAACGAACAGTACTAAATTCTTCATTAAGTCCTGTCAAAAATCTGATTATGTAATCTTGATCCTTGTAAGACTTAGCATGACCCTGACAAGGACATCTAGCATTGCAGATGCATATAGGTAATGGTCTAAAACCATCAATTTCTTCCCATAAAGTCTTCAACTCAGTGAAAAAATCAGTAACTGTGGATGAACCTTGTCTCAAATTGTAAATTTCACTTTGCAATTCTGAAATTCTAATCAAATCTACTTGTGAAAACCGTTCCTTCAACTCATTCCAGACATCAATGACATTTTCAATGTAAACTAAATTCTGTGCAATAGAAGATGTAACAGAATTCATAATCCAAGTATGAACTAGATTGTTGCACCTGTCCCAAGCGTAGTAGAGAGGATGATCTGCATCTGGAACTGGAATACTTCCGTCGACGAACCGAAACTTGTTCTTGGAGCTCAACGCTCTTCGCATCGAACGCATCCATGTCTGGTAATTTGAACTTGTCAGCTTTGGTGTGACAGAAACCGTAGAAGGTCCATCTCCTGGATGAACAAAGTATGGACTCAAAGGATCAAGTGAAGGATCAAGAACTCCATTGTTGACACCTGAAGATTCAGCGTGTGCGTTGTTTGCCTTCCTCGCCATGGAAGTAATCGAACCAGTAGATTGAAGCCAGAAATCAATTTGGAAAAATCAATCACACACCAGAACCAAGAATTAGGAAGCAAGAACCAAGAATCACGCACCAGAACCATTTGAGAAACTTCAGCGATCGACCAACACGAACACAATCACGATCTTCATGCTTTCGATTGAAACCCTAAACGTGGAAGAATGATGCAGCGGAAGATAGCAGAGCCCCTGTGTAGGAGCTCTGATACCATCAGAAATTTGCAGAGCAAATAGAATTGAAGAAGAATGTTATTGAACAACTAAAAATTTTTGTTACGATTTACAATGCACTACCCTTATTTATACTAGCTAAAGTAGAGTACACCATAACTATTTTGTTACTCTGCTACTGTAACACCCCGATTTCGGTGGCGTCACTTTAGTAACCAAAATAAACTTAATGCGGAAAAACGTGAATATTTTTTTTTTATAATAATAACTAAGACAAGACGGAATTAAATAAAACCCAACAATAACAAAAATCAGAACTAATATACAATATATAAACAGCCCCCGCTGTAGTAGCAACCTCGTCACGAGTAACCTCCAGTGACGGAAAGAAAAGTGCAACGCCCGTAGGCAATATATACAAACCAAATGAAAAGGTGAAGTGCCCGCAACACTATCCCTCAAAACTGAGAATCAGCTGACCCAATGACCTGAAAATAAGACTTCCTAAGTCCAACCAACTCTCTGTGATTCCCGTAAGGAAGCCACACAAAAAGCTATAGGCGGATCTACCCTGTCCCCTAAGTAACAAATGAAGCAAGACTGTCAGAGCTAAAACTCTACTCCTACACTAATCCTAACTCGAGGAGCTCATACCAACACTCAAAACTATGTGCTAGCATGATCGTCGTCTGAATCAGAATCCAGAACGACCAAGTCTACTAACCCTATCCGTCCTCCCCTCGCAACCGCAGTGCGCTCCGATGCTGGACTCACGGGCTTAGGGCCCGAACCCTGATCATCGATGATCGCAACGGTGGGTGCACTAGACCCTGCCGAAGGCACTCCCACTGGAATCTCCTCTGAGGGATCCTCCTCGTCTGAAGACAATGGTGGTGGTGGTGGTCCTCCAAGTCCTGGTCCACAGTGAACGCCCGGTGGCAAGTTGAAGCTGATAGAGCATCGCCTCAACACTCCTGACCTCAGAAGTCCTCCGCTATCCACGTGATCCTCCATGATGCGCCCCGAATACGTCGCTCGATGGCTCGCGGGGTCAACCACCCACGACCCGGGGTCGTCCTGATCGATCATCTCATACCTAATCCCCCCCGAAGGGTGGACCATGGTGAACCAATCCGCAATATTCATCTGACAAAAGGCGTTGTCCGCCAAAACACACACAGAAGACGCGAGGGTCAACTCTAAAGAACTATGTAGATAATAAACCCAATAGGTACAAATAATAAATAGCCACTTAGGCTTATAACTAGAGATGTCATTCCTAGGGTTGCATGTTCCATATCGAACGTAAATGATAACAATAACAAATAGCATGTTCCAAATAGGATTGACAAATAACAATCACACTCGACAACTAAATTAGTATGTATGTTGCATGATATGCAATGCAGGTTAACCCAGTCAACCAATATGCATTCCGGAACGGATGGACATCATCGGATCAGCCCTAACACCAGCCACGGTGGGACCATTTCGGCCCGTGATGCCTCTTACTCCAACATCATCATGTAGTCAGATCAGCATAAAACCCGAAGGCCTGCCATTTCGGTCTGCTACTAAGAGTCACCTAGCAGCGCTCTTACGCGAAAATCCTGGTCTTATAACCAATTTTGGAATCCGCCGTGGTCCGGTATCTCGCCGTGTTTAAACCACTTAATGAGTGCATGCAATGCAGTGATTAGCCAAACAACGTCTCCGACCTCACTCGACACGTCGCCACGTGTTCTAGCTAAATTAATGTCTCTAAAAGCTTACCCTAAGGTAAAGTCGATTCTGCGACAAAATACAATAATCATAAAATGAGTGCAACCACTCACGATGACTCTTCGGTTCATCAATGCTCTCACGAAGTCTCACGCTTCAGTGAAGTTTCATGCTCTCACAAGGTCTCACGCCTCAGTGGAGTTCCATGCTTTCCACAAGGTCTCACGCCTCAGTGGAGTATCACGCATTCACAAGGTCTCACGCCTCAGTGAAGCTTCATGCTGTTCACGAGGTCTCACGCCTCAGTGAAGATCCATGCTTTCCACAAGGTCTCACGCCTCAGTGGAGTATCACGCATTCACAAGGTCTCACGCCTCAGTGAAGCTTCTCGGCTCATCCCTTGGATGGCTAACAAACTGCTCAACGAGCGAAGGAGTACCAACATACTCAGAACTTACCAAACTCCTCAACACTTGGATCCGACGACACTTCTCGTTTTCCAAAAACTAAGGTTTGCATCCGAAGCTTCCTTTCGAGTTTATTATCTTTATTTAAAGATTTAGAGGTTGTTTAATGTCTTATGAGTTTTATTTTCAAAATAATATCCTTTTTAGTCTTATCGAAATTCCTATAAGTTCTCGGGATCTCCTAATCCCCAAATGACTCCAGAGAATGTCTCGATCCATACACATCATAACAAGGCCCGAATCTCATTCGTCCTATCAAACTTTCTCAAAACTCTCAAATAAAAATCGGCATGACCTGCCCGCTATTCTCACGATTCAGAATTTCAGATTATAGTGCAAAAGCAGAATTAACTTATCATAATCAATCAACATGTCATAGGTCAATATCTTAAGCAATAACCACATAGCACTTAGCATATAAGGCATGCACCACACATCCTAAATTACCCAATTAGCACTTAGCATGTAATTCACTCATCAAAAACATTCAGTAGATGCATCATCTACATTGTCAGCCGAAGCCTCAGAAAACATTTTCCAATCACACACAATCCAGTGCATAAACAGTAAACAATGTCGAAAACATCGACCCTAAGCATTAACTAGAGATTCAGTGAGAAGCCCTCACCTGAAAGTTCTCCAGAATGATCAACTAGTGCTTCCTCGCTCTCAAAGTGTTGGTCCTCGGGGAAATCCTCAAAAGCACCTTTACAATAAAATCACAGAATACTATCAGAATCTATCGGAAACTAAGCTATCGATACTTACTAAGGTTACTCGAAGTAATCTATACTCTAAGGTACGATAAACTAGCGCGAAAGACAAGTTTTCGGAAAAGGAAATTTCCTCCTCCCCCTTTAATAGGTTCGGCCACTTTAGGTAATTAGGAGACTCGATTTTTCTTCGATCAAACTTGGTTCCTATACTATCATTAGCCGTAACTAAGGGTATTCTAAACTCGGAATTATCGGATCAAAAACTGTCGCAGGGGTATTTTGGTCATGATTTTTAACTTAGAAATTTCAAAACTGAAATCCCAAAAACCAAATTTTGCAGGGACGTCACCAACGACGTTTATGACAACTAATCCTACTAGCACTAAGCTAAGGCGATAGTTTTCAGCCTAAAGGTTGAAGCTTTACACCAAAAACTCCAAAAATGGGTATTTTAGGTTCAAATTGATTCCGGCGGAATTCCGGCGACATAACGGAAAATCTAACCCGGCAGAAGTGATCTTGGGCGCATAAGGAAGAGGTTTAGAATCAGAAATGAAAGATTCAGGATAGTTTTGCAAAAACCCATAAACTATCCACTCAGAAAACTCTACAGAAAAGCTATGGAAAAAGCGATCGGAGGTAAGGATTAGCGACTATACCTCGAAGCCTTGAAGTAGCAACTGATTGATCGACGATCAAGCAAACGATGAAGAAAAACTCTTCTTCCTTCTTCCTTGTTCTTGGCCGCGGTTTTGGGAGAGAAAATGGAGGAGAATTTGTGTTTTTCTTCCTTTCTTTGCTATATATAAAGGTTGGAAATTCGCGGGAAAATGAAAGTTTCGCGAATCTGATTTTTCCGGCTTCATTCTCCATGAATTAATACATATGTTTTGGCAACAAAATTCCAAAACTATAAAGAGGTCTCCTTGTATTTTTGGCAACTAAAGCATAGTCGGTATAAAACTATTTTACCCGATAAGTTGCTTTTTGCATCGAATGTCGGAATAGAAAACTTCCTTCTGAAGAAAGATTGAAATCATCAAGAGAAATGGGTGTACGCGTGTAGAATATTCATTTGAAGCTCTGAATAGAAAAAGTCTTCATTGTCGAGAAATTCTAGGGTTTTGAAAAACCAGGGTTTCGTTTTCGGCAAACTTCCGATGATTGGAATCGGACGTTCGTAGATCCTAGAGTTTCGCCTCGAAATGATGGTGATATATGGAAAAAGAGAAGTTCTAACATTTCTCTGAAGATTTTTGGAATTAACTGCCAGCGTGCCTAAAAGTGAAAATTAGCTATATACTAGGGTTTCTGACCTAGGTTTAAGCGTAAAACGTTCGTGCTATAACTTTTATCGATCATAATGCAATCCTTGAACTTTTCCTGAACTTTCTCCTTCATAAATATATTTCATTTAATAAACTTTCGTTCAGGTTTCCCTTCACATTACATCAACCCTAATCGTGAATAAGAAGTTTATTCACTTAGCATAAACTTAAAAACTCGGGCCTTACAGCTACACCCTATTCTATTCCCAAATCAGTTAGCCATAACCTTCTCTTGCTGAGCTGGCTTGCTTAGCTGTCAAGTTTGTTACAACAGAATTGCTGAGCTGTCCACAACTTGTATCAACACTGCTAGGAATCACTTCTGAATTTGTAACATGTGTGAGCTTGTTTCCTTCATCCCTTGATACTATAGAATTTTCCTGATCTTCATTCAATAGCCTTCTTCCCACGGAAGATGAATTGACAACGAAAAGGTCGGTTTGCTTCTTGTACCTGAAAGGGTGGCGGAAAGTGACTTTGGCAAGAGGAGCACCCCGACCAGGGTCGTGGATGACGTTGGTGACAACTCCTTTCAGGTAACCATTTCTCTCACCGAATTCGAGACTCCGGAACCTCGCCGGACCCTTGCGGTGGTGGGTGTGGGACTTGAAGACCGACCCCTCTCCCTTACGCTGTGCCCGGATAACCCTTCCCATGGCTCCTCATTCTCAATTTATTTATTATGTACTTTTGTTTATTGTATTTCTTAATTAAAGACGGTTTAAGATGTAGTTCATTTAATTTTTTTAAGCTATAACCATTTCAATGAAAATTGTCTTTTTTTTTTAAAAGCAAAAATTTGTATTAAAAGGGGTACAAGGGGTACGCCAACCCATAATGCAAGAAAAAATTCAAAAGTTACAAGTTCAGAACACATAAAAAACTAGAGAAATAAAAGCCACCAATTTAAGAACCAGTAATGGCAATATAATCACCACCCGTGTTCCACACCGCAGCCCACCACAATATATCAGTACGAGTAAATTGCAATCCACATAGTATACACATTGGCCAACAATATAAATTGAAGCATGACCAAATCTAGCTTCCAGCAACAATACGAGTTCCACCTTATTATACCAGAACCACATATATCCAAAACCAATTCCTACAAACCCTCCAAGCATAATAAAGGTTGTGAACTCAAACATTGAATAGCTAAAATCTTTCACCTTAGATTTAATCCATTGCCAAGAGCGTCATTTGATAAATTCCATGATTGAAGAAATATCCGGTTCATCAAAATTAAAAACTGCATAATTTCTGGCTAACCAGATGAATCAGATTGTAGCTATCCAGATATAAAAACCACCCTTTTTGCTGATTTTTTGTCCAGCGAATGAAAATTGTCTTATATTACAAGTGAACGTAAGATTATATTCGCGATTTGTATCCAAACATATTTTTGGTACTTGGATTAGATATCAAACATAACTAAATGTTACCTATAAGTGACTGGATTCAAAAGTAAAATAAAAAAAAACACATAAAACATGGTTCGTTAATTTTACTTTATTTTTTCCATTTAGATTATTTTTAGGTGGTAAGTAATTTGTTAATAATAGAGGAGAAGTTAATGCATCAATGGTATATTTTATGGGATGACACTACAATTTTTCCTCATATTAATTTAAATGATATTATATAATTTATAACCGAACTCTATAAGACATATTATTATCAAATTTTATACTATACAATATATAAAATAGCGTCAAATCTTGGAGATTTCAGACTAAAAGGAATAAGCATTTTTTTAATTTTTAAATAAATAATTTGATGATTTAAAAAAAATCCGTAAAATGAATAAATGATAGACATAAACACAATATACTAATAATTTTTTTATGATAAACATTAGAGTAAAATACACTCACCCCCTCAAGGTTTGTAAAAATGACACTCCACCCCATTCTTTTTTAAAATCTACCTATTTTTTATAAAGGCAAAATTTAGTGATGAAAACAAATTCGTCAATAATAAAAAATAATTACTAATTAGTTAAAATTTAAATAAATTTAATGCATATACACTATCATACATTAATTATGAAAATAATTTTACTGAATTAAATTTAAAAAAACCATCAACTCTGTCTGTTGAGTCCACGTCTCATCTATCTCCAAATCATATTTCTCACTACAAACGCTCACCACCAAGCCTTTGCTCCCTTTAACACGGTAAATTGCACTCTTTAGAAATGAATCTTTAGACCTCCCGAGTAATGATTTACACACACCTCACTTTCTCTTTCATATTATTTTCACACATTTATCTTTTTCTCTTTCTGCAATTCCTGTTACATCACATATCATATCACTCATTTTTTTAATTTTTCTTCTTAATCATGCAAGATGGAGGTGGAAATCATAGGTAAACAAAACATTATTCGTTTTGATTGATTGTGCCAAATGATGATGATGTGTCATATTAGGTTATGTCTGGATTGATGGAACATAATGGAGCGGAACGGAATGAAATATAATGGAACGGAATGGAGCGGAACGGAATGGAATAAAAATTTCATTCCATTGTTTGGATATTTTATGAAGGAGCGGAACAAAGTTACCACTCATTATTTAGATAATGAACGAAGCGGAATGAGTTATAATTTTTGTTATTTCTAAATTACCCTTACTTTAAAATAAAAGACAATCTGAAAAAGCAATTGAAAATTAAAAGAAAAAGCTATGCTAGGGAAGCTATGACTACAAAAGAGAATATCAATTGGGACGAGACCACCATCCTTGTTAAGAACTATACTCTTCCAGATGGAAGGGTCATTCAAGTAGGGACTGAAAGGTTTCAGGCTCCTGAGGCTCTTTTCACACCGGAACTTATAGATAGATGTTGAAGGTGATGGACCTCACTTATATTCACTGGCTCTTTTCACACCGGATCTATATTCATTGATTTTATGTGATGTGACCTCACTTATAATAGATCGTTTGGCCAAGCAAGAGTACATGAGAGGCTGAATGATGAATATTCAAAGCTATTAGAACTGCCACATTTTCCATTCATTGTTGTTGTTACGGGTTGGGAGAAAATAGAGCCACCATAGAAGTTATGTATGGAAGTTACCATGGGTAGAATAGTATTTTCATAATTTATTTAAGTTGTTAGTTTTTCTTTCCATTCCTTTCCATCCAATTTTGGGGGGAGCAAATTTGAAGGAAAGTAATGGAGCATGATGGATCTTGGACCACTACTTACCACTCCCTTCCATCATATTTTAAATAAAACAAACAATGGATCACTCCCTCCTTCCCCACCACTCCACTCCACTCCACTCCACTCCATCCCCCTCCCCAATCCAAACAAAGCCTTAGTGTTTATCTAATAATTGCTCCTTGAAGAATATATAGTATTTTAATTGCAGCATCCATCCATACAATACAAATCTCGTATGCGTATAGTATCGATGTGACAGATGAAAGTAACAGAAAGGCATCATTTCTTCTATCCATCATTGAGCAATTGCAGCAGCAGCGACCACCATCACACTCAAGAACCAAATGGGCCAAAACGAAGTCGCTGTTGAATCACCATTGCTAACCAGCAACAAAGATGATGATGATGATGATGATGATGAGAAGAATCTTCGTGGTGCAGCAGCATCGTTCACTGGCTCTGTCTTCAATCTATCAACCACCATCATCGGTGCTGGAATCATGGCCTTACCCGCAGCCATCAAAGTTCTCGGCGTCGCTGCGGGCATTGCTGCAATCATCTTCCTCGCTTTCCTCACTGAGACTTCTCTCGACATTCTCATGAGGTTTAGCAGAGTTGGCAATGCTAGGTCTTATGGCGATGTCATGGGTTACGCTTTTGGTTGGGTTGGAAGATTGGTTCTTCAGATTTCTGTTCTTATCAACAACTTGATTCTCGTTGTCTACGTGATCATAATTGGTACATGCTTTTTACTCTTCCAGGGAAATTGTTATTGATCAAGATTCAAGAATGAAGAATAATCTCAGTGTTATTTGTAACTGATCTCAATTTGGTTTTCATTTCGAGTAATTATGCGTCGAATCTTGATTAGGGATTTTTTCCTGTAATTTGTCAATTTTGTAGTGGATGATGAGTTTTTTTTTTTATCTTGCCTTTGTGATTGATTTTGCAGGTGATGTGCTGTCTGGAACATCTTCAACTGGAATTCATCATTTCGGTGTTTTGGAAGGATGGTTTGGTGAACATTGGTGGACTGGACGCGCTTTCGTTCTTCTTGTCGCGACCATTTTGGTATTTACTCCTTTGGGGTTTTTTAAGAGGATAGGTACTAACTTTGCCTGTGACTGTGAATTCAAGCATGTAAATGTAATCTAGGGTATTTGGTAAGTGGGTTATGATTGTGAATAATAATCTTTATTGTTTTGTGTCTGCAGATTCATTGAGATATACTTCTGCTTTAGCGGTGGCTCTGGCAGTTATGTTTCTTGTCATAATTGCAGGAATCACAATTGTGAAGTTGTTTAATGGCAGTATAGAGCGTCCCAGGTTACTTCCCAATATCACTGATGCTACATCTATATGGAATCTCTTTACTGCAGTTCCAGTTCTTGTGACAGCGTTTGTTTGTCATTACAATGGTAAGCTAGCTAACTCGATGTGTTACACAATTTGCTCTTGTTAAGAATTCCTTAATTTAAAATTCGATGACTGAAGTTAAGAAATGGAAGAAGGAAAATGAAACATTTGCATCTGATATAAGTCCAAGTAGAACGGGTTTCCTTCTCTAATCTTTTTCTAGGTAACTAGTGGTCCTTAGTGCTTTTGTATTTGGGAGACACTCCATTTCCTAGTAAGTGGAGTGGGGAGGGAAGAGCTCTCTCATATAGCTCAGGGTTTGTGGTGGGCTTACGGAAATGCATAATGATCTGAATGGTTGGTTATTGGAATGGAAAGCATCATGCATTTTTCTAGTGTTTCTTGCTTGGGAATATGCCCAAACCTGCACAATTCTTTTTCTAGTGTTTCAGATAGTTATTTATTTTCCATTTTTAAATCCTGATTATAGTAGTTCCCTCACTCCATAATGGTCTAAATATGAGCTAATTACTGAAATGTTGTGTTTCCTTAAATAGTTTGATAGTTTCATGACTACTCTCTGCCACGGTTTTCTCTGTCCTGCCTCTACTAAGATAAATCATTAAGTATGCATTCCTTATTCATATCAGTGTTGTTAACGGCGGATAGCGTCGCGTAGCGGCGAGCCCAAAATCCGCAATAGCGCTATAGCGTGTAGCGCTATGGCCGCTACGCTGAAGGAGGAGGAGGAAGAAGGAGGAGGAGGAGGAAGGAGGAAGAAGGCAGCAACAGATCTCTGTTTTCATCGTGAAAAACAGAGGGAGAATGCAGAAGCAAGGTTGAAGAAGAGTAAAACGCAGCGTTCCATTTAAAGAAACTGTGAAAGCCCCAGAATGCCCTTAAAAAGTTTAAAATTATGTTTAAATCTGAGGGCATTTTGGGGTTTTCCCCCTAAACAGTAGGTTTTTTATCCTCACTTGAAACACTGCGTTTCACTAAAGAAACGAAACCCCCAAATTGCCCTTAAAAAGTTTAACCTAATTTTTAAATATGGGGGCAACTTGGGGTTTTCGCCCTGAAGATTAGGGTTTTTCCTCCTTCTTTCTTCCTTGCGCCGCAATAGCGTCGCTCCAGACGCGATTTTTGCCGCGATTGCGGCCGCTACCGCCGCGACGCGATTTCCGCGCCGCAACGACCTCCAGCGTCGCGGTCAACCACCGCTCCGCCACGCAGCGCCGCTATTGCGCCGCGATCGCGCGCTATTGACAACACTGATTCATATAGAAGTTCATATTATATGTCAAGTTAATGTAGTAAAATCTTTTCATTAATCCATGATCTGTCTGAGCACAGCGAACGTATCGAAGACAGCATCTTCAGCTAGTTTTGACTTAGTATAATATATCTCTCTTTGCTTTGAAGGAACTTAGTCTTTGGACAGTTAAAAAAATCTAGCAACTAATCCTATATTTCCTTTATCAGGAAATCAAAGTTATAATGCACTAAAATAAGATACTGGCAATGTGTGTTCCGTTCACTCCTTACACTTTGTTTAGTTACAGACTTGCAACATAATAATAACGGCTTTTCCATTTATTATGTGGAAACCAGATGCAGATTGGAATATGATTTTCATCCTGTGACAAACCAATCTAAGCATTAAAAGTTGATGCTATGTTATTATTTGTCATTCAAATGTAAACTTGCTGTACTGTCACAATTCGTTAAGTATGATTTTCACTTTACTCTGATATTTGATAGCATAAAGAACAATACTGAGTAACTTTTGAGTACGCGAAGAATATTTTTCACCAAACTCTGTCTTTTGCAGTGCATACCATAGACAATGAGCTAGGAGAATCTTCCCCTATACAACCAGTTGTACGTGCATCACTGGTTCTGTGTTCTCTTATCTATATTCTCACAGCCTTATTTGGATTTCTCCTATTTGGTGAGTCTACCCTTGATGACGTGCTTGCCAACTTTGATACTGATCTGGGCATCCCTTATAGCAGTCTGCTCAATGACATTGTTCGTATCAGCTACGCCCTCCACCTCATGCTTGTTTTCCCAGTTATCTTCTTTTCGCTGCGCTTCAATTTGGATGATCTTATCTTTCCTTCAGCTAGGTCATTGGATTTAGATAGGTGTAGGTTTGTCTTCATCACCACTGGACTCATTGCTTTGCTCTATGTGGCTGCCAATTTTGTACCTAGCATCTGGACTGTTTTTCAATTCACTGGAGCAACTGCCACTGTTTGCCTTGGGTTTATTTTCCCTGGTGCAATTGCTCTAAGGTGCGTTTTCTTCATCTTAATGTTAGTAGTGATTATGTTTTAGTAAATTTTATCTTCATTTTTATTGAAGTGTTTATGGTGAATCTGTATGACTTATCCGTGGACTGTTCATCTATAAACTTTAAGGTCACAGCTTTTAGGATGATGCTAAATGGCATTCCATGAAGATAATTGGCCTATGATTTAGTCTCTTGCTTTCTACCAAAATAAACCTAATTCCTTAGTTTAGGCATTCCCCAAGATCTAGTTTAGCATTAAATCAAAATCCTACGACGGCTACAAGTAATGATTTTAGCCGGGTATATAGGATAACACTAAATTATAGAGATCGCCACGTAACCATGAGGTGTTGCTTGGTGGTTGCTTGCGTTGGCCCTTAGCCATGAGGTCCGGGGGGGAGGGGGAGGGGGAGGGGGAGGGGGTTCGATCATCACTCATGGGAATAGAGTACATTTTACGTTTCGTGTGAGCACCTGCGGCAAGGGGATTAGTCACTACTATTGGCGGTGGATACCCTAGGCTCACCCAAAAAATAGAGATGACCATGTTTTATAGAAAGGCTAAATGTTGGCATGCCAACTGAATTCTGCAAGTCTGAAATGCTACATGTTAAGTTTCTTTTTCCAGTACTTTTGTTTGATCCATGATGGATGTCTAAAACCTTGAAGTTACCCAAGTTGCTTCAAGAATGTAATTTTTCAGTGATAAGCAAAGTAATTAGTATTTAAATTGGATTGAATTGAATTTTGATGCTGGATCAACTACAAAGGCATTTTCCCTGGTGACCTTTATTTTTGCTCGCTGTCACAGGGACCCCCAAGGTGTTGCAACGAAGAAGGACAAAATTTTATCCATTGTCATGATTTTTCTGGCTGTCTTCTCAAACGTTGTGGCTATATACAGCAATGCCGATGCCTTGTTCAGAAAACATGTTGATCCTCACCATTCATTATCAGAAAAATTGTCTCTACTGATCTACTCTCAAGACATTTAATTAAAACAAACAATTTGCTGGCCACTGATCAAATTGAACAAGTGAATTGAACATGTTTTTGGAGATGGGTTAAAAAACACGTGGCATTTTTCCGGTCCTACTGCGAAGGTTTTGGAAGGGAAATTGCAGAGTACAAATTGAAGACTATTTGAAGTGTAGATGTTTATACTGTATCCTATATTGTATAGGTAATACTTGTATTTCTCAAAACACTTATCAAGTGATAGGGACATTCGCATTTAAACTAGATTGGTTTTGAAGAGAAAGTAATCCAATCTAATTTCATAATTTTTTTTTCTGTGCGTTGTACCATCTAAATTGGATTTTATCCTGAATTCAAGTCTGACCCCCCATAAAATCTAAGAGTTTAATTTCTATACACTGATTTACACCGTTAATCAATCAGATTTCAAGGACATGAGAAAATCGTTTTTTCTTTAATTTCATTAATTGACGTGATAAATCCTTACAATCTGATTGGTTGACGGTGTAAAAAATACTTTACACTATTAGTAAATCATCCGTTTCTCCAAATCTAAAGCAATTTGGATTATCTTAAAACCCCCGTTTGGGCTGAATTCTAATTTTAAGTTTTGATTTCTTTTAAAATAATTGGGCTTGTTTGGTTCCCTTTTAAGAATAATTTTCTGAAACAATTTCTAATTCTTTTTTTTTTTAAATTGTTTGAATTGAATGTTGAGGTTGAAAAAATGACTTAAAAACTATAAATAGAAGATGTTTCCCAACTTAGTTCTTTGACTCAATATGGATTAAATTAATACTTTGTTTGGATGTAGAAGTGAAATGAGAGGAATAAATATAAAAGGAGAGAACGTTAGGGTAAAATGAGGTGATTTTTAATTTGTTTTTATTGAGAAAAATGAGGGAGAATGAAAGGATAAATGAGACGGGTGTTTTTATAATTACTATGTTACCCTTTAATAAAATATTATTATTACTTTTTATTTTATGTTTCAAATATTTATTTTTGGTACAAATGTTTCAAATATTAATAATATAGATTTGCAAACCCACAAGCATAAATCGGCATTTAATCAAACTTATTTAACTTGGCCCCCCAAAAGAAGACAATTGCTCGTTGGAACGAAACGAAACTCATGCCACAACTTCCTAACTTTTCAATTGGATAGTCCGCCTGTTTAGATGTAAACCAATGAACACTTATTAGAACTTACTTGGTGCATTTTCTAGTAATAAGTTTCAATAAGCCTGTATAAAAAACATAAATCTTTTCATTCTCTCAAGTGAGTTTCTTATTATTAGTCAATAATTATTTAATCAACATCTGTCTAAAAAGAGACAGACTCATACAGCAGACTCAAGAACACATTCTGGTCTTCTGGAATATCGTATAAATCGCGTCTTCAGTTATTTTAAACTTCTATCGGAAAGACTTAATGTCATATTTTAGTCAAGCATATCATACCAATTAAGCGAGGGGTTTGAATAAACACATGACAGGTCACATCTATGCAGAATTTGCCAATTTCAAATAATAATCTTTTAAATAAAGTTAACTTCACATGAAATCCACATCCACCTAAGACTATCTTTAATGGTGTTGAAAGGGGGGTGTTTAGTGTTGAAAGGGGTAAATAATGGTGTTGAATTGAAGTGTTGAAAGTTGAAAGGGAGAGAGAGGAGTTGAAAAAATTCAACATAGTTGAAACCTGCGTGTGGAACCCAGTGGAGAGAGAGGGGCTGCAGATCAACACGTGGCTCCGTTTGATTGGTCCGGGCGATTTTCGTTTATCCTAATATTTCCAACTCAATTATTTCATTCAAAAAAAAAATTTAAAAATATAATTTTTTTACCAAAATTCATGATTTTTTTTTCTCTATAAATAGATACTTGGTTCGTTTAATTTGGACACAGAAAAAAAAACCAAGTTTTCCATCATCTTATTCATCTTATTATCTTTCTATTATCCCCTTTGCTTTGAAATAAAATATATTATTGTGTGCTTAGTTTCTTTTCTTCCATTTGAAGTTAATAAAATAAAATAAATTATTGTGTATATTTTTTTAAAAAAATATTAAATTATTAAGTGTTTTAATTTAATTTACGTTAAAAAATATTACGTTAATTTAATTTAATTTAATTTAAAAAAATATTAAATTAAATTAAATCGATAATAGTTTATTTAATTTAAATTTTTATCGAAAATTTTAATTTTATGAAATCATAAAAAGAAAAATATAAAATTAAATCAAAATTTGAAATAAAAAAAGTGGTGGGGTAGGGTGTTGAATGAAAAACCATTGGAGTGGGTAAAAGTTGAATGAAGTGTTGAACTGGAGAGAGAAGGTGATGTGGAGTGTTGGGAAGAGAAAAAGTGGAGTGTTGAGGGTGTTGAATGTTGAAACCATTGGAGATGGTCTAAGTGATATATGAAGAAAAGAGAGAGAAAAGAGTGGTATGATATGTGATGGGATAGAAAAATAAGAGGAGATAGGAAGAGAAAAATAAGAGTAGAATTGAGATGAGAGAAAGAAAATGAGGTGTGTAAGCTCTGACCTTTTTATTGGTATTTACATTTATCAATTCAAATAATGAACAGTGTACGATCAAATATTACAGTAACCATGACAAAAAATAATTTAGGCTTTTCTTTACAAGAGGAAAGCAATGGAGACTGAAGCTTGCACATCTGAGAAGATCACCTTTTCATAACTAGTCTGATAAATCAAATCATGAACTCAGAGGTTGATCTGGTCTCATTGATTACTAGTGCTCCAATCCTTTATTATCTGTGTTTACTGTATATGCGGAACCTTCTTGCTTTGGAACTGATCCAAGAAATATTCTGGATCAATTTGAAAGCCATATTTGGAGCCTGCTTTCTTTCAGACAAATTATCTTAACTTAGATCCCGAGATTTCCCATATCCTTTGATCTGGGAGACACAGCTGTCATGGGACTCGCCTGGTTGAAAATGCGTTTGTTCGAAACAGATATAGGATAAGTATTGGGTTCCTGTATTTGCACTTGTGTCTTCTCCATGTCTGTTCTTGGGGCTTTTACAATCCCATGTAAGTAGATATAATACATATTTCACCATGTTGGGCTGAACTCCGCAGGTTAGTACTAGAAAAGCAACTGGAGATCCTGTTCAGTTTAGTTGAAAAAGTAGGGAGACTCCAAAACCTCTCGAAGATCGAAGTCTCCCCTCTCTGGTAAGGCAGGAAAGTTCAATGTGGGAAAAGTCTTCTGGAAGTTTTCCAACAACTGCATTCATGATTAAACAAGGAACCCTTAAACAGCAAAGTCATTCGGGAATTGGGATTCAAGACAAGACAAGACAATAATAATGAGTCAATAAATTAAAAAACAATATGCATCCAGATAAACCAAAAATTTCTGAGACCTGTATACATTCACTGATCTTGTCAAGTAGAAAGTTAGGTTAGACGCTACAAGATATGCAATTATTGAAAGAATCAGAACTTTCAGAAGCAAACAAAGGATGCAATCCACAAGGTTATACTATATGACTCAGTTGACCAACAGTTGTGTATAAAAGATAAGTGATAATGATAATGTCAGAGTGGACTGAAGTAAAGGTTCTGTTCAAGGCAATCTAGTTCTTAGGAATGGCGGTGTTCCGAATTTCAAAAGCATATTTGACCCAAACCAGGAAAATAAGGAAAAATAACAAAAGCAGGACCAGAAAGTGGCATTTATCAAAATTGAAGAAGCTTGTCAAAAGAAGATGCAAGATACTTTACATTTTCCAATACTGGAGCCTCGTAGAGTTCAACAAACTTTTCCCTCAGTACCCTATTCATTTCATCAACATCACACGCGTGTGTCCAATATGAATCATGAACCCCTGCAATCAAGCATTCATTTATAAAACTTGAATTCCTAATAAAAACAGAAAGACAAACAACATATATGACTGTGTATGTCAGTTATATAAACCAGTAAGCACCTGCGAAGTTCAACCCTGCTTTTTTACAAGCAACTGCAGTCATCATCATGTGAGAACCATCAAGAGAGTGAACAAAATTTGGGGCAAAAGCTGTTCTCTGTCTTTTAGTCATGACCTGTGTTAAGGTTATTGGATTTAGACTATTAGATACAGAAGAGGGGAAAGTAATATTTGTAATAATAAAATTATATTAACATTGATGTGAATGCTACAATGGATATTATTGCTAAAGACAAAACAACAATCCTTATTTATGCTAAATATTAGACTGTTAATCCTAATTAAATAAGAAAATAAATCATGATATGCAAGGAAACTAGCATGTATGCCCATGCCATGCATGGATTTATCAGGTCATTTTTATTAAGAAATAGACCACATATGGGACAAAAGTTGGGGTCTAATTGCATCTCAAATAGTCAGGGTCAAGGTGCACCTAGGATATACTTAGAGCCAATGTCAACCTGGGATAACTGTGGACAAATATATAGTTACCTTGTCAGTCTCCCGCTGTAACGTCAATACCTGAAGGGAAGTCTTGATCTGCATCATATCCAATTTACCATAGTTGTGAGATAAAGAAACATGACAGCTACTGCTAGATTATTTGATTTATATAGAATTTAAAAAAAAAAAGATAAAAGAAAAAGGAAAAATTTAGGATACTGTTAAGGAAATTACAAGATGCCTTCCGTGTTGGCGATAAGGTTGTACTACAGGAAGCCCAAGGGGAGTGGTCCATCGGACTGCTTGGTTTGTGGAAGCTATCACCTATTCCATGTTCAAAGTTGAACCATTAGAATAACTGTGATGCAATACAGGTCAAAGCATAATCAACATTGAAACAAGGGAACGTAGGAAATAAAACATGCCAAAAGTAACTAGTGGAATGAAAAGGCCCGATAAGGTTCACAATTTTCAAAACAATTACACTCTTTTTTTCTTATACAACTAGATCCTCAACTAAGGACATCAAAAAACTGTTGGGGGCTGTTAGAAATCTAAAATATAAAACCATTCATGTGTGCCTCACCCAATGGCTTAAACTTTTGGGATAATTGGTTCATGACATGGTATCAGAGCCTCTATGACCGAGTGGTCTAGAGTTCGATCCTTGTTGCCACTATTATTCTAATAAAAAGTTTAACTTCAGCACATGGTAGGTGGGCTTGTGCATTGACCACGCTTAAGCCCAAGTTGGCTCTTGCATGAGGGGGCATATTAGAAATATAATATAAATCATTCATAAGTCATTTGCCATATAGTTTAAGTTTTTAGCATGACCAAGTTTTAAGCATGACCTCTGGAAAACAGTGAAATAATAGGAGTTTCCACCCTGACAGAGATAACAAATCTCTACTTTTGTTCAGATACTATTAACAGCTCACTGAGTGCTGTTGGCCGCAAACTTCTACAGAGTAGACAATCAACTTCTATACTCCTTGCATTTTTTTTATTTATTATGTAGAACATCTTAAACTTTTCCCGGCTGGTATCTCGCCCCTCTCTAATATAACTTTCTTAACAAATTCTAACTGAGTAAAGAGAATCATTTGGGGGGAAAACATAACATATATGGAACTTAAATAAACAAGATCAAACAAAGAAAATTATATCAGGAGGATAGTCAAAAGACAATTGATGTTACAAGTCGCTAGTTAGCCTTTTATTCACAACAGCTATATTTTACAGCAATGAATAGTTAAATCACTCACTCTTTCTTGTAAGTAATGCTATTCAACACAAACTTAGTCATACCTTTGCACAATCACCTAGCCAACCCATAATACTTCTTGCTGCCTCAAACATCTCTTGTAAGGCGGTAAGGGTGGTCTATAAAATAGTGAGTAAGTAAAACAAATAATATAAATGATTTAAAAATGTTCACATACTACTCCACTGAATCAAATTCTCATACTTTTGCTGCATAGCAGGAAGCACCAAACAGCTGTGCATCATCCTCGATGGCACAGCGCTCCTTTAACCTCCTCTTGATCTGGTCTCGGGCCCCAATGTAAGTCACTCCATAGACTGATGTCATCACTGTTTGCTTCACCAACTTTCGGTCCACCTAATTTTCCCAATAATGAGAGTTTTCAGTTGATATAGACTGATGCTAGCACATATGCAAATAGATTTGACTTCATGTACAACACATGTCAGATGAGTCAACTGGTCTGGAACTTCTCACATTCCATTTTCAAATATTCCACAGAAAAACAACTAAAAGAAAAGAAAATTCTATTTTGATAAAATTAATAGGAACCTGGTTGATCAAATTCCTAGCATGCAATGCATTTGGGTTAGTTTTGGGATCTTTCTCTGCATCTCTTCTCATGATTTCAAGTACTCTGCAAAATAATACAAAACTTGAAGACATCAAAACAGTATCCCTTAAACAAATTTCAGGTATGAAAACAAATAATGATATTGCCAACAGGAAAACATAAAACTTATTGATAGATGAAAGACTAAATGGTAATATCAGTATTTAATAGTCACATGCTCCACTTCTGGGGTAAAGACTGAATGGTAATATTAGTATTGAATATGGTCATATGGTTCACTTCTGGAGGAAAGATTACAATGCATATATGCAATGGCAGTTGCAACTGACTCATCGTGATGAATGGAATCAGAAAGTCAGGAAAAAATGTAAAAGGAAAGGTGAATAGTAGTGTCTTCTCCTAAAGCTGTTCACATGTCAATCTGCTAGCAGGTCTTGGACTCTCCAAGCACACCACAAAAGCTAACGGTTGTAGTAAGAGAGCACAAGACCCAATAAACCCCAACCAGAGTCTCGTACTTCAAATGTGGAACGCAAGTCTCATACCTTGCAATTGCATTGGGGAAGAGGAATGAAGAGAATTGAGACTCTGATACAAGCTTGATATAGTGTATCACGACGTGTGAAAATATAAAGCTCAAATACCTACTTATAGTAAGGATTAGATCAAGCGGTAATGCAGTGATCATTATAAGCTCAAGCCAACAAATTCATTAAAACTCAACCCCAATTAAGGAAAGAAATTAGTAACTATAATGAAATCAGGACTCTTTAGATTGCTTCCTCAACTGGATGACAAAATTGATCATATACTTTAACGACCTTCTGAGATTTTACAAAGATATGCTGAAGATATGTTTATGAAATTCTAAAATACTGATATTTTGATTTTTGAGACACTCTAGCACTTGATTTGACAAAAGGTCAAATAGACAAGAGAGCAGGAGTCCCTTGCTTCCATTATCAGTTTGTATAACTCAAAACAAAGTTTACATGCTTAATCTTGTCCCGTGTAGCCTTCGCTACAAACTTGACATAAATGAGTTGACTGGTAAAATAATGGAAGGCATGAAGGCTACACTATAATTTTATTTATTTCAATGAAAAACTATAAACCCCGAGCCATAAATCAGCTGCAGGACTTGTTCAAAGCCAAGTATATGTAATGTTCTCATGCACATGGATGCACTTTGATAATTACCTAGTAGCAATTCCTGAATAAACATCAGCAGGCTGGTCTCCACCAATAAGATTGACTGCAGCAGCTCCCAACTTGAAAAGGAAAAAGATGCAGCGAATGGATGATGAGGCAGTGTAAAGAAAGATAAAGAGAGAAAAAACAGAAGAACAAGGGGGGGGGGGGGGGGGGGTAGTTGTTAAGTCGAAATTGGCTAAAGTTAGTCCACCTTATGTGAAATCAGATAAGGGTTTTTTTTTGAAAAGGGTGAAATCAGATAAGGTATTGTGAATGACAAAATGATAAGTTTAAAAAAGAATGCATATAATGATCCATGCTGTGATTAATCTTATAGGCTTAAAGTATTTATTTTAAAGTCAGCAGTGTCTCACTTCCCAAATTATGATAGGGTCAGATAGAAATGAAAAGATAATAACCTTGTAAAATGAAGAAATCCAAGCTGTTTTTTTTTTTCTTTTTCTCTAGTTAGGTTTAAATCTAACTACGATGTTTCTACAGATAGATAGAGTAGATAAATAACAGAGAGAGGGAGAGAATCATTAAATTGAAAAATCACTTCCATTATTCCAGATATAAGCTAAAGGTAAAATATATGAGTTGACTGGTAAAATAGATATAATTTGGCATTCACTATAAAACATGAAGCCAAATAATTTAAAATTTAAAATGAATTTGCTTTGTTTGCTTTCGGTTTCTAGCAGCAATTTGAAATCTTCAAGCAGTCAGACAAAATAAAATAAAAATGTAGAATTAATGGTTTAAATGATATTTAAAAACACTCAACCTAAACCATATCCTAGTACTCTCACATAAGACACAACAAAGGAGCTTGCAATCCAATAAAAGGTTTGTTTATTACATAAAGAGCATTCCAAATTGAATTTTTATCAGACTCCCATAGAAACACAAACAAAAACCAATACTTGGAAATTATATTAAATAAAAGTAAAAATTTAATGTTTATAGTACCTTGTCCCTCCCAAGTGCTGCATAATGTTGTAAGCCATTGCATGAACCATCCTAGCAAGTAGGGAGAAAAAAATCAAAATTAGGAAAGAAATACCAAAGCATGGATCATGCTTGGTGACCTAAAAGTCTCAACCTCATTAGACAAATACATACAATGTTTAGTTCTGCAATCAATACAATAAGGCAATTGATGCCTGAAGTCTTGCTTTCATATGAAAACCTCAAGTTCTCATTATTCAAAGAGCATGATACTAATTAGGAAAGACAAGTATGCCAGAAAAAAAAATATAGGTCAAACATAAATCAAATTAACACGCGACATTTTTCCAACAGCTATAGTGTAGAGAAAGGGGAAAACAAAAGAGCATATCAAAACATCCAAATTCTAACACAATTATACACCAAAGATAATATACATTGAGAAAGTACAGTCTAATCAATACAATGTACTTATACTGTTTGCACATAATCCAACACTCTCCCTCAAACTAGAGCATATAGGGCTATTAGGGCATACACAAAAAACTTGTTAAATATGTAACTCTTTTTAGAAACTCAAAGACTTGGTAAAAGCATCTAATAGTTGGTCATTTGTATTAACATAGTAAGTGGTGATGTCTCAATATACAATATTTTCTCTAATGAAATAATAATCTGTCTCAACATGGTTGATCCTTTCATAGAACATAGCATTTGAGGCAATATTAAATATAGCTTGATTGTCAAGCGTAAATGTCATCTATTTAACTTCCTCAAATATGAGTTCTTGAAAAACTTGCTTAAGCTAAGTAAGTTTGCAAGTACCTATGCCCATGGCTCAATACTTGGCTTCAGCACTTGATCTCACAATAACATTTTGTTTCTTATTTTTGAGATATTAGATTAACCATAATGAACACATAATACTCAAAAGTGGATCTCATATTAATAAGAGAAACTGCCAAATCAGCATTAGAGTAACCAATAATCTATGTGGAGTAAAAATAGGAATAACCAAAAGTAATAACCATATGATTCTACCCAATAAACACAATGTACTTGTGTAGGTATACCATTTACATATATTCCAACATTAACAATGTTGGGATGTGCAAAGACAAACTAAATAGATAGGTGGACAAAAATTTAGCAATACCATGTGATTGATGATAAGCTAAACACAAATAAGAATCCAACATGTGATTATTATAACATTCCCATTTCTTAGTGAGCACTCGAGTAACACCTATACTTCTCCCAAAAAGTAAAAGTGTTAGAAACATAATATAAAACCATTCATGTGGCTGTTACCCAAAAAGCTTAAGCTTTTCGGATAATTGGTTGTTTGACATGGTATCAGAGCCTCTGACCAAAAGCCCTAGAGTTTGATCTTTGTCGCCCCCAATTTTCTAATAAAATTTTGAATTTCAGCACATGCTTGGTGGGCCTGTGCATTATTCACGGTTCAAGCCCAAGTGGGCTCTTGCGTGAGGGGGCGTGTTAGAAATATAATATAAAACCATTCATGTGGCTGTTACCCAAAAACTTAAGCTGTTGGGATAATTGGTTGTTTGACAAAAAGAAAACATGCTCCACTCAGATGAACATATGTCATCAAAACACAAATTGAATTTAGAGGTCACTGATTCTGCAAGAAATGGTTTTATTGTTCTCCAATTTAGATGAAAAGTATTTTAAAAATGGTAGCTGAGTTTCTATTTGAATTATATTGAACAATCAGATAATATATATGCTCCCAAATGACTATTTTTAACATCTCAGACAAAGGTACCTGGTGTACAGGCATGTGAGACATTGTAGTCTCAGGAGTGGGGCTTCTCAATGCTTCAGCGAGATTGATACAAGCTGCCAAGCATTGAAAAGGATCCTCTGCTTCCAACCACCACCGCTTTCCTTCAAGAGGCTTGTTTGCAGAATCAAATATATCATCCAGGTGGTTCTCAGTAAATGCTATTCGACCATCATAGCATAGCTTGTCCACACCACCAGCATACAAATTTGCCAGATGTATTTTCAACCAGTGCAAGCCTGACTTCCCTAGAGGGCGTCCCTCACCGAACTCAAGTATGCCTCGGCATAAATCAGAACCAAGATGATTTAAATATGGGTGCATGGGATATGCACGTCCTCGGAAATCAAGATTGTGAGGATAGTAGAAGCCATCTTCATCCTTCATCTTTCGCGCAACCTGGAGCCATAAAAACAATGGAAAAATGAAGATATGCAACCTCTCATGAAAAGAATTTGATATAACTAAATTTCTTTAGCAGGCTTACAACTTACTGCAAGTTTAAGTTCTATGTCACACCGCTGTGAATGCCTCTCATTATTCTCTTTTCGGACATTTTTTACACTCCATTTCCATTTTCGAATTTCCGCTTCATCTTCTGTATCTAGTTCCTCTGGGAGGGGAACCTTTTAGGCGAAAAAGAAAAGTCAATCAAAAAGCTATGGAAGTGAAGAGGCATTATTGGAACAGAAAAGGGCACAAAGGAAAGGCAACTAATTTTGATGCAGAAACAACATGACCTGGATACAAGCATACAACATCTTCTTCTTTTTTTAATTTTAGTTTATAAAATGAAAGATATTAACCAAAAAAAATTACTGTGATTACTTCCATCCATGTTGTGTTACATATAAGATAAAAAATGTGTTAAGATATATATTGTCAAGAACCAACTATCCTATCTGTCAAAAAAAAAAGAACCAACTATCCCAAACGGTAAGATTTTTAGGTGACGACACATAAATGACTTCTATACTATATCTCTAGCACATCTCATACGAGCCATTTGGACTTGAAGCACACAAGGCCCACCTACAAGGAGTAAAAGTTTACTTTTATTAGAAGAATGAGGGCGGAAAGGATCAAATACAAGACCACTTGATCATAGAAGCTCTAATCTTATGCCATGAATTAACCATCCCAAAAGCTTAAGCAATTTAAGCATTTGTCCTGAAATTATCTCTCCTTATAATTAAATTTGTACGTTCATTTTCTCTCTCACCTCCATTTGACATTTATACGCTTTTCTTGCAATTCAGACCAAACAATCTAAAGCATAAAAGGACAAAGCCAAGTCATCCACATATTAATTTTAGAAATATAATCGAAAAATCATTCATGTGTCCTTTACCCAATAGCTTAGGCTTTTGAAATAATTGGTTCCTGACAGGGTATCAGAGCCTCCAAGACCAAGTGGTCTAGAGTTTAATCCTTGTTGCCCCTAGTTATTGTAATAAAAAAGAGAGTTGAAATTCAGCACAAGGTGAGTGGGTCTGTGCAATGTCAACGCTTCAAGCCTAATGGGCTCTTGCGTGAGGGGGCACTTAGAAATATAATTTAAATACATTACTGTGTCACTTACCCAATAGCTTAAGCTTTTGGGATAATCGGTTCCTGACAATTATCAATGCCCAACAGCCAATAAATGCATGTTCTTTAAACAAATGAATCAAAGAACCTGACAGTCTGACACTATAAATCCAACTTGTTTCATTAAAAGGTCAAAATGAAAAACATCAAAGATCAAACCAATCCATCGATTTTATGTATCTATGATTGTCATATGAAGTTAAGCCCCCCAGGAATTCAAAAGTTAAAAGAATTACCAATTATGAAACCATCAAACAACAATACCATAGTTCATATCAATGGGGAAGAAAGCAAGTTTCAGCACAGATCTCAAATCCAACTACCAAGTTATATTCAACAAAACATGTAAAACCAGCAACTGAATCAAGGATATCTGGTCTGAAAGGGGTATCTTATAAAAATTTATCACAAAGATAGAGGTCTCTTATATAATTTGGTCTAAAAGTGGATAACTGGTCTGAAAGTGGTATGTCTTTTAGCCTTTTAATTTTATATTCAAATTAATTGAAACAATACAAAGGGCGAACGATCTTTAAACTTCACTGTCAATATCAAGTTCACGTCTTCAATTAAAACTCAAACATTTAAAAGTAAGGGTTGCAAACTGATACAGCTGGTTCGTAATTCATTGATTTTAGGGCAAAAAATAAATAACTCTGCAACAATACAAGTCCCCTAAAACATTCGAGAGGTTCTGGACTCTCTTAAAACTTCCTGACTGTCAAGTTGATCAAAGACCCCTTCACTCACCCTTTCTTCCTATTATAGGAAATATACCTTATTCATTAATCCATTAACTAAATAACTACCATTCTGTTATTATTCTATTGGGTTTTGGCTACTAATGTATACCTAACATCATTCCCCTGAACATTCACCTTGTCCTCAGGGTGAACAGAATTTACAAGTTGACCACCCATCAAAATCACCCTATTCTCTCATAATGGGCCGCATCCTCACAGTCCTCAATTCACGTGCCTTGTGCTGTTGGCAAAATCATCACCTAATGTGTTCATTTTTGAAAATGTGCTCAGGACTATATTTTTCTTCACATGTAAAACAAATCCCTTTTCTTCTTCTCTCATTGTACTCAACATCAGGCAATAGTCTTAAACCCTTACTGTTTTTCCCTGCTGCCCCTACCATCTCGTCCGACTTGGCACTAGGACTATGCATGATGCTAGGGTCAATCTTGTATTCTGCAGAATCAGTTTCGGTCTTGGATTGAGTTGTAGTGTTCATTCCATTACTTGCAGAATTTGAAACAGATCTCATCAATTTTTCTGTTTCCTGAGTGACTGAATATCCCTGCCCATCATCTTGCCCAGTTAACTCTAACAAGATCTCCTCTTATGGCCTTGAAACCCCCAAGGCATCTTGGACAGACTGAGGCATATGCAGCCTTACTGCATTTTCCAAAGAACTTCAAAATTCTCCCAAGAAAATGCTCAAAGCCATGACCCAAGAAAATGCTCAAATTCTCCCAAGAATACACATATGCCCTGGCTAATAGTTTATCTAATAACTCCAAATAATCCTCCAATGACCCAGTTTTTTTCCATCATGGTAATTTAGACAATGGGTCATCATAGTTCACATCCCAAAACCTTCACCCCACATCTATAGAACCTGCCTCCAATCAAGATTCTCCTCGTCTCAGTTCATGCTATAATGCCTTCAATATGCAAATGTTGTCCCTTCCATTTCTATCAATAATAGCAGTTTCCCTTCCGATTCTCAAGCACCTCCTCCAAAACGAAGTACTGTTTACATTTGGCCCTCCACTCGCGATAGCCAGCACCATCTAAGGTTGGGAATGGTAACTGGGATCTTTCTACAACCATCTTCCCGTGGCTGTCACTTCTTCCTCTCTTCTAGTGCTCGACCTTGCTGTACCTGTTTCCTTTTCAAGATTCACCTCACAAAGCTTCTGCATAATCAATTTCATGACTTCAGCCCGGTTTCTCTCCAGGAAACCTCCATAGTAGTCAATCCCGGATAGCGGCGCGTAGCGGCCGACCCCAAAAGTGGGATAGCGGGATAGCGCATAGCGGGATGGCCGCTATTTTGATTTTTCATATATAATTTTATATAATTAATAGTATAATAGTATATACATATAATAACTAAAAAAATGATAAATATAACTTAAAATCTAGAACAAACAGATGAGATGATAGAGAAGAGAGGAGGAAGAGGATGCCATGCGAGAGAACTGGTAACAAAATGAATTGATTGAGAATAGAAAATTAAGAGGAAAAGAAAGGAAAGAAAAATAAAAAAAAACAGAGCAGAACAGAGGCCCAAGGGCAGTGGTCGCCGGAGATTGGCTGAAAGTCACCTCACAGCGTTCGTCGGAAGTTGGACAATGCTTGTCGGAGGTCGGCGGTGGCCATGGGTGCTGATCGAAGGTGGAAGGTGGCTGAAGAAGATCGCAGTGGCCATGGGTTCTGTCGCTGAAGAAGAAGCTGAAGAAGATGAATAGGGAGAGATGAAACGCGCGTTTCATTTATTTATGTGCGAAATCCCAAAATTGCCCTCAAAGTTTAACCTAATTATAAAATTTCAAGGGCAATTTAGGTTTTTCCACAACTGTACCTTATCTTCTTCTTGTGGCGCCGCGATCTCACGCGATAAGGCCGCGATCTTGCCGCGATTTGCGGCGCGACAGCCGCGATGGCTTCAGAATCGCGGTGAGCGGCCGCGACGCGACGCGACGGCGCGATAGCGCCGCGATTTGCCGCGATCGATAACTATGGAAACCTCCCATCTCTACTGTGGTTCCTCTACTTGCTTTAGCAACTCTTCATCCAAGACCATGTTAGTGAATGTGGGACGTTAACATCTTGAAATTTGGACCAAGCCAAACCCAACTCTGAAAGCTAGCTTGTGAGGATTGCCCAAGCATTTACACAGACTATTTTAGCAATAACTTTAGTCAATGTGAGATCTTAACACACCCTTCTCACTGAAACGACCCGTTTCAATAATTATATTTTTTTTTATTATTAGAAAATGGAAAGAAAAAAAAATATAACTAACCTAGCCTACCTTTATACCACGCAGCCCACACCCCAATTACCATTACCAATTCCAAAACAACAAACAAAAAGAAACCTCAAATTTGTATCCTTCTTTCTTTTCTCTTAGAATTGCTTTCCTGTGCCTCCGTATGCGACTTGCATCCCCTCCACTGTTTCGTCCTTTCCTTCCACTTCTACACATGAAAAGCCACACCAAATCCTATTGCAAAAAACCACACTCTCTTGAAGGAGAATTTTGATGTTCAAGTGAAAGGGATTTTGAGATAAAGATTGGGACTTAGGGTTTGTGCTATGAGGAAGGAGAAGAGTACCCACTGCAGAGTTGCTTTGTGATGTCATGGAGGTATTCCCACAACCTATAAATTTAAAGAATAGTATTATAGCATATGTTATAATTAAGTAGAATTGTTTTTAGGGTTTTGGGTATATAATTGGGGATTTTGTACTTGCTCATGGGTAGTAGGACATAAGAAAATTAAGGCTGAAGGTTTGAAGTTAAATTTTGGTGTTCAGATTCGTTGGCTAGTGGTGCGTTTGGTTGACGTGGAGCTGTTGAGAGCAGTTCAGTCGATTCGTCGTATTGTGAGTGGTTTTCAATCATTGTGGCATAATTTTGTGACTCAATAATTGTTA